>NC_081415.1:734177831-734532831 GCF_030272615.1 Cryptomeria japonica | reverse complement strand
TTAAATTTGCATATAATTGTTAGTTCAGGTTTGCTTCGGATCTTCTAGAAACCCTAACAATTGGTATCAGAGCTAGGTTTTCTATAAATCGGCAGGACTTTCAGTTTTGAGTGGGAGCAATGGAGGATTCCAAATTCAAGGTAGGAAAGTTTAACGACCAGAATTATCAGTTATGGAAAATGCAGATGGAGGATTACCTATATCAAAAGGATTTGTGGCGGCCGTTGAAAGGAAAGGCAAAGAAAGTGACCACAATGTCAGATGAAGAGTGGGACATTTTAGATAGAAAGGCACTGAGATCCATTCGATTGTCCTTTGCACTGTTTGTAGTTTTCAATATAATAGAAGAAAAAATGGTTGTAGATTTGATGGCGACATTGGCTAAGTTGTATGAGAAACCCTTAGCTTCGAATAAGGTATTTCTTATGAAGCGTTTGTTTAATTTGAAAATGAGTGAGGGAGGATCTATAGCAGAGCACTTAAATGAATTTAATACAATTACTAGTCAATTGTCTTTGGTAAAAAATACTTTTGCAGAAGAGGTTAGGGCTCTCTTGATTTTATGTTCTTTGCCAGAAAGATGCAATAGCTTGGTTATGGCTGTAAGCAACTCTGTCTCTAGTAAAAATACTTTGATATTTGATGATATTGTTGGTGTTATCCTAAGCAAGGAAATGCAAAGGAAAAGCACAGGTGAGACTCCAACATCATCAAGTAGTGTTTTGAATGTGGAGAACAGAGGAAGATCAAAGGAAAGAGGAAAAGGCCCTGGGAATGCGAAGTCATGAGGGAAGTCAAAGAAAGGACGCTCTCAATCTAGAGGAAAGAAAGATTGCTGGTATTGCAGAAAGCCTGATCATCTAAAGAAAGACTGTTGGTCTCGGAAAAACAAAGGAGGAGACAAAAATGAAAATGATAGTAAGGAAGCTAATATTGCAAGTAATACTTTACAAGATGCTTTAATCTTATGTTTGGATAATGTTAATGATTCCTGGGTAACAGATTATGGGGCTTCATTTCATGCTACACCCCATAAAAATATTTTCTAGATTATGTTCAAGGTGATTTTGGATAGGTATATTTGGGTGATGATGAGCCCTGTCAAATTGTTGGAAAAGGAAAGATAAAGATCAAGTTGCAGAATGGAAATGACTGGTTTCTGCAAGAGGTAAGACATGTTCCTAATTTAAGAAGAAATTTAATTTCTGCAGGGCAACTAGGTAGTGAAGGTTGCATAGTTACCTTCTCAGACAGTATCTGGAAGGTCACTAAAGGATCATTAGTAGTAGCTAAAGGTGCGAAGGTAGGCACATTATATTGGTGTACTGGTAACACTTACTCTACCCTAGCTGCTATAGATAAAGTTACTGCAGGGTCAACAATAATAGATGTTGCAAGAACATATTTGATAATGTGGCACCATAGGCTTGGGCACATGAGTGAAAAAGGGATGAAAATTCTTCACTCCAAAAATCTATTGCCAGGACTAAAGAAGATTGATTTAGAGTTCTGTGAAAACTGTGTTTATGGTAAATAAAAAAGAGTCAGATTTCTCAAGGTTGGGAAAGAGAAGAAGAGTGAAAAGTTAGAGCTTGTGCATTCAGATGTATGGGGACCGGCTCAGGTATCATCTCTTGGTGGCTCTTGTTATTATGTTATTTTTATTGATGACTCAACCCGAAAAACATGGGTATATTTCCTAAAATAAAAATCAGATGTTTTTGTAACTTTTAAGAAATGGAAAGCTTTGGTTGAGAATGAGACAGGAAAAAAGTTGAAGTGTCTCATATCAGATAATGGAAGTGAGTATTGCAGAAAAGCATTTGAATATTACTACTCCTTAAATGGGATTTGAAAGCATAAGACAGTTCGAGGAACTCCACAAGAAAATGGTGTGTCAAAGAGAATGAATAGGACTATCATGGAACGCGCGAGGAGCATGAGATTGCACGCTGGATTGCCCTTACATTTTTTGTTAGATGTTGTACATACTGCTGTCTATTTGATAAATAGAGGACCTTCAACCCCTTTGGATGGTGGTATTCCAGAGGAGGCATGGACTAGTAAAAAGCTAAATTATTCTTTTCTGAAAACCTTTGGTTGTGAAGCTTTTGTCCATGTTGATAAAGAAAACAAAACCAAGCTTGATGCTAAATCTCAGAAATGTACCTTCATTGGATATGGGATAGATGAATATGGCTATCGGTTATGGGATTTTGAAAATAAGAAAATAATTAGAAGTAGAGATGTTATATTCAATGAGAAGGTTATGTATAAAGAACAGATGCAGGAAAAGAACCATGAACAAGACAAACAAGAATATGTGGTGTTGGATGAGATTCTTGAAAATGAAATGGCACAGGTACTTGATGGTCAACAACAACAAGTTGTCCCACAAACTCCTGCAAGTGTTAGATGTTCTACAAGGTCAAGTAGACCCCCTGAAAGATTTTATCCTTCTTTGTATTCTATTTTATTAACTGATTCTAGTGAACCAAAAGAATATGAAGAAGCAATGCAGGTGGATGCCAAACAATAGTGGGAGCTAGGCATGAAAGAGGAGATGGACTCCTTGATGAAAAATAAGACTTGGGACTTAGTCCCTTTACCTGCAGAAAAAAAGAGCTTTGCCTAACAAATGGGTTTATAGGCTGAAGGAGGAGGAAGGAGGTCATAAAAGATACAAGGCCAGACTTGTGGTAAAAGGTTTTGCACAGAAAAAGGGTATAGATTATGATGAAATATTTTCTCCAGTTGTAAAAATGACTTCAATTAGAACTATACTTAGTTTTGTGGCTGCAGATGATTTACATCGTGAACAATTAGATGTCAAAACAGCTTTTCTCCATGGAGATTTGGAGGAGGAAATTTACATGTTGCAACCATAGGGATATGAGGTCAAAGGTAAGGAGAACTTGGTGTGCAGGTTGAAGAAAAGTTTGTATGGCCTAAAACAAGCACCCCGACAATGGTATTTAAAATTTGATAGTTTCATGGTTGAACATGGTTATCATAAATGTCATTTTGATCATTGTGTATATTTGAAGAGATTGGATAATGGCAGTTATATTATCATGTTGCTTTATGTTGATGACATGCTTGTTGTTGGGTCTAACATGCAACATATAAATGATTTGAAATAGAAATTAGCTAGGTCATTTGCTATGAAGGATTTGGGTGCAGCTAAGCAAATTCTCGGTATGAGGATTACACGAGACAGGAAAAATAGAAACTTGAATTTGTCTCAAAGTGAGTATATAAAGAAGGTGTTGAAAAGATTTAACATGTAGGATGCAAAAGCAGTTAGTACACCTTTGGCTAGTTATTTCAAATTGACTAAGGAGATATGCCCAAAGGCACAGGAAGAGGTAAAGAAAATGTCTAACATCCCATATTCATTAGCTGTTGGTAGTCTGATGTATGAAATGGTATGCACAAGGCCAAATATTGCACATGCAGTGGGAGTTGTGAGCAGGTTTATGAGTAATCCGGGTATGGAACATTGGAATGCTATGAAATGGATTCTTTAGTATTTGAAAGGAACTACTACGAAGGCATTATGTTACAAAGGATCTAATGCTGCTCTGAGTGGATTTGTCGACTTTGATCTGGCAGGTGATATTGATTCATGGAGGAGTACTATAGGGTATGTTTTTACTATAGGGGGAATTGCAGTCAGTTGGATTTCTAGGCTGCAAAAGGTTGTTCAACCACTGAAGCTAAGTATGTTGCAGCTTCAGAAGCCAGCAAGGACATGATTTGGTTGCAATGTTTTCTGGAGGAATTGGGTCAGACATAGGAGGATCGCCCATTGTATACCGATAGCTAGAGTGCTATTCATCTTGCCAAAAAATTTCTTTTCATTCAAGGACAAAGCACATTCAGCTCAGGTACCACTTCATCTAGACAGTTTTGGAGGAGAGTTAGTTATGGCTTGAGAAGATTCACACAAGTGAGAATCCTGTCAATATGTTCACGAAGGCAGTTCCACAGGAGAAGCTGATTTCTTCATCAGTTTCTGTTGGTCTTCTTGATTGATAATTGTGGAATTTATACCAGTCGAGTCCCATTGTTTTATCCAGTGGATGCTAGAAGTACAGTGGTGTCATCTAGTATCAGTCTCTAAGTGGGAGATTGTTTGGTGTGGAGCCTGATTAGTCTCCAAGTGGGAGATTGTTGATATGTGGCAACTGATCAACAAAGTACTATACACTTAGCATGTATCCTCATCGGGGTTCGGGGTCGGGTCAGGCCTCGGGAAAGCGGGCGTAGCCCGCTACGGGGATTCAGGGGCAGCAGCCCCCGAGAAAAAATTTTTTGGACGCTTTTTGTTGATGAAAACCGACATTGCAATAAAAACCTAAAAATGCTGACTTTGTTTGTTGCCCTAAAAATGCATGTTATAAGTGGCTGGGATGCTTAAGACATTGTAAGGTTGATGTACTATTTTTGCTAGATAATAAGAAAGATTGGATGGTTGTGTATGGTGGACGTAACCCATTCTGGGTGAACCACGTTAAATCTCTATGTTATCTGTGTCCTGTTTTATTCCTTTATCTTTTGTATTTAAATCTGCATATAATTGTTAGTTCATATTTGCTTCGGTTCTGCTAGAAACCCTAACAGGTTTCACACTCAATTTGGAATAGTATTATCAATTATTTGTATCATGTTTACTATAATATTATTCCATTGTACAAATTGTTTCATTACAAGTCGTAAAAAAAAGAGTTATTGTAAAATTAGGGATACAATAGAGTTTCCACCTAATTCAATATTCAATTGTTGTTAGGATTAAAAATAAACAAACATTCCAAGACTAACTTGGGTGAGATTTTGTAGGATTAAATTGTAATTTATTTTCATGGCATCATAATAAACTTGAAGTACTTTATCAAATGAGAATGGCTCATCATCAGGCCATAATCATCAAATATAAAAAAAAATGATAATGTAAGGGGTTCACAGTCCATTACTGGACCTTGATGAATTAATGAGATATACATCCATCTATGTTCAAACTAATGTTGCACTAAACCCCAACTTCTTCCTAGAATTATTCTCCAAATCTCATTTAAGAATCTTAGTTTTCAATTTGGATAATCTCTTGGCTCTCTCTTCTATTATCAAGTTGATATACATCTCTCTCAATATACATGACAGTTTACAACACTCCTATAATATTCTTTCTCAATCTCTTTATCTTTCCTTAGTTGATATTGTTATATTTTATTTCCATTTTTTATTATTTTCTCCATTCTCCTATTGTTATTACAAGAATTTTTATGTGGTTCCCTTAAGCACCTTGGGATCCATTTTATTTCATGTTCTATTTTTCACAACTAAATAATAATAGCTCTTATCATTCCCAAACACACTTGGGATAATATTATTCTTACAAACAATATTTTTATTTCTTTGTCATGTATTCCATGGAGGTAGAAATACCAAAGTAGGGATTTTACCTAAAAGGAAAAATCCCAACTATCAACGAATAATTGTAATGTTCTTTGTAGATAAATATTTCTTTGAATGAGGATGTCCAACTTCTTGGTAAGTTAGTGATATCTTCCTCTTTTTATATCATTTTTCATTTTTTGAATTTCTTGTGATAGATTATTTTGTTCCACTGTTACTATTTTACTATTATTTCTAGCAAATTTGTTGTACTCTCAATTTTCCATTTCATTCTTAAATGTAGTAATTGTTGGACATTGTTGTTGCTAGTATATGTTGTTCTCATTGATGTCAACATATTCCTTTGATTTATTGCTTCGATGAGTGCAAATTGGTTTCTGGGATCATGGTTCAGTGTATGGAGTATTTCTAGTATCATTATATTCTTTTGTATTGGTTTTGGTGATCCAAAAAGCCTAATTGATCATATCATGGGTAAGTGCACAAAGATGGTGGTCAGAAACATGGACACGCCAAAAAAAAACATGAAAAACACCAAAATGGGCATGGGTATTCAAATTTAATGAACCCCATACGCATTTAGGCTCGTTTTGCTGAGCCTAACCAAAGATAAACCACGTGCATGATTTAAAACATACTAACCATGTACGCGGTTTAAAGAATACTAACCGCATACGTGGTTTAAAGCATACTAACCACGTATGCATTTTAAAAACTAAAACCATGTACGTGGTTTAAAAACTAAAACCGTGTACGCGGTTCTGTCTGTCAATAAAATGAAATTCACTTAGTATTCCATTAGGTTTTTTAGTAGGACATATACATAAAATATAACATTTAAGTTATATTTTATGTATATATTGTCAGGATGTTTGAGAGTGGTTCCAGATCTCTAAGAGTTATAATGTAGATTCTAGTTTTTTGAGTATTCTTATAAATTTCAGACTTAGTCAAATTTCAATAATCAACATGCTCATATTAGAATTATGTCTCTCATCTCTTCCCTACATTCCCCCTCTCTCTTCCCTAACCCCTACATTTTTGTCTCTTAGGAATCTCCCTCTCTACTTTCTTCCCTCTCTCGGGTATCTCTTCGTCTCTTTCTCATCTCCCTCACCCTCTTTCTCTCTTTCATATAACCCTCTCTTTCTCTCCCTCTCTCAAATATCTCTATCTCTCACTCTCTCCCCCTCTCTTAAGTGTCTCTCTCTATCATTCTCTCCCTCTCCCTCCCCCTCCCTTTCTCTTCCTTTGTCAAGTATTTATTTCCCTCTAACTCTCTTTCTCTCTCCCCCTCTCGCTCCATTTCTCTTTCTCTCAAGTCTCTCTCCTTCTCTCTATCACATCTCTGGCTATCAACCTTTCTCTCTCTCTCTCTCTCTCTCTCTCTCTCTCTCTCTCTCTCTCTCCCCCTATCTACCTCTATCTCTCTATCTCACTCTCCTCCTCTGTCAAGTGTATCTCTTTCCCACTCTCTCCCTACCTCCCCACCTCCCTTTATATTTTTCACTTAAGTCTCTCTCTCTCTCTCTCTCTCTCTCTCTCTCTCTCTCTCTCTCTCTCTCTCTCTCTCTCTCTCTCTCTCTCTCTCTCCCATTCTTTATCTCTAAAGTCTCTCCCTGTCATCCTCATTCTCTCTATCTCATTCTCTCCTTCTCTTAGGTCTCTCTCTCATTCTCTCCCTCTCCCCTCTCCCTCCCTTTCTCCCTTTCTCATTACCTATCTTTCACACTCTCTCCCTCTCTTCACACCTCTCTCTCGTCTCTTGTAATGTCCTCCCATCCCTTCCTCCCTCTCACTTAGACTCTCTCTATCTCTCACCCTCTCTTTCTCTCTCTCTCTCACCTTTCCTCCCTTCACCTCTTAGGTATCTCTTTCTCTCCCAATCCCTCTATCCACCTCTCTCTCTCTCTCTCTCTCTCTCTCCTCTCTCTCTCTCTCTCTCATTTATCTCTTGTCTCTCCCTCTTAGTCTCTATCTCACTCTCCTCCTCTCTTAGGTGTATCTCTCTCCCATTGGCTCCCCCTCTCTCCCTCTCTAGGGTCAAAATGTATTCTCAGGGGTCATATGGTTTCCTAGGGATCCATGCATATGTCCTAAGGGGTCATAAGACACCATATGACTCCTTAGGACACCATATGACCCATAACGACACATAAGAGGTAATATAGAGTCCTAAGGGGTCATAAGACACCATATGACCCCTTAGCACACCATACGACCTATAACAACACCAAATGGTGTCCTAAGGGGTCATAAAACACTATATGACCTCTTAAGACACCATACGATCGATAACAAAACCATATGGAGTCCTAAGGGGTCAAATAGTGTCCTAAGGGGTTGTAGGAGACCATATGACCCCTTAGGACACCATATGACCCCTAATGACACCATATGGTGTCCTAAGTGATCATAAGGTGTCCTAGGGGTCATACAACACCATAAGACACATAACGATACCATATGTTGTCTAATGGGTCATTGGACACCATATGACCCTTAGAACACAATACTACCCCTAACAACATCTAAGGGGTTATAGGACACTATATGATCCCTTAGAATACAATAGGACCTATAATGATGCCAAATAGTATCCTAAGGGGTCATAGAACACCATATGACCCTTTTGGGCACCATATGGTGGTGTTATGGGTCATATGGTATCTTGAGGGGTCATATGGCATCCTATGACCCCTTTAGACACCATATGATGTCGTTATGGGTTGTATGGTGTCTTAAGGGGTCATATGGTGTCCTAAGGGGTCATAGGACACCATATGACCTCTTAGGAAACAATATGACCTCTAATGACACCTAAGGGATCATATGGTGTCCTAGGAGGTCATAGAATACCATATGACCCTTTAGGACACCATACAACCCATAATGACACCATATGGAGTTCTAAGGGATCATATGGTGTCCTAAGGGATCATAGAACACCATATGACCCATTAGAACACCATATGACCCATAATGATACGCAAGAGGTCATATGGAGTCCTAAGGGGTTATAAGACGCCATATGACCCCTTAGCATACCATACAACCCATAATGACACCAAATGGTGTCCTAAGGGGTCACAAAACACTATATGACCTCTTAGGACACCATACGACCCATAGTGACACCATATGGAGTCCTAAGGGGTCAAATAGTGTCCTAAGGGGTCATAGGAGACCATATGACCCCTTAGGACACCATATGACCCCTAATGAGACCATATGGTGTCCTAAGTGGTCATAAGGTGTCCTAGGGGTCATACGACAACATAAGACACATAACAATACCATATGGTGTCCTAATGGCTCATAGGACACCATATGACCCTTAGAACACAATACAACCCCTAATAACATCTAAGGGGTCATATGGTATCCTAAGGGGTCATATGACACTATATGATCCATTAGAACACCATAGGACCTATAATGATGCCAAATAGTATCCTAAGGGGTCATAGAACACCATATGACCCTTTAGGGAACCATATGGTGTTGTTATGGGTCATATGGTATCTTGAGGGGTCATATGGCATCCTATGACCCCTTACGACACCATATGATGTCGTTATGGGTTGTATGGTGTCTTAAGGGGTCATATGGTATCCTAA
This sequence comes from Cryptomeria japonica, assembly GCF_030272615.1. Classification (NCBI taxonomy): domain Eukaryota; kingdom Viridiplantae; phylum Streptophyta; class Pinopsida; order Cupressales; family Cupressaceae; genus Cryptomeria; species Cryptomeria japonica. The sequence continues at coordinate 734,523,793 of NC_081415.1, read as the reverse complement.
GGGGTCATAGGACACCATATGATCTCTTAGGAAACAATATGACCTATAATGACACCTAAGGTATCATATAGTGTCCTAAGAGTTCATAGAATACCATATGACCCTTTAGGACACCATACGACCCATAACGACACCATATGGAGTCCTAAGGGATCATATGGTGTCCAAAGGGATCATAGAACACCATATGACCCATAACGACACATAAGAGGTCATATGGAGTCCTAAGGGGTCATAAGACACCAAATGACCCCTTAGCACACCATACAATCCATAATGACACCAAATATTGTCCTAAGGGGTCATAAAACACTATATGACCTCTTAGGACACTATACGACCCATAATGACACCATATGGAGTCCTAAGGGGTCGTAGGAAACCATATGACCCCTTAGGACACCATATGACCCCTAATAACACCATATGGTGTCCTAAGTGGTCATAAGGTGTCCTAGGGGTCATACAACAACATAAGACACATAACGATACCATATGGTGTCCTAATGGGTTATAGGACACCATATGACCCTTAAAACACACTATAACCCCTAACAACATCTAAGGGGTCATAGGACACTATATGATCCCTTAGCACACCATAGGACCTATAATAATGCCAAATAGTCTCCTAAGGGGTCATAAAGCACCAAATGACCCTTTAGGAAACCATATGGTGTTGTTATGGGTTGTATGGTGTCCTGAGGGGTCATATGGCATCTTATGACCCCTTATGACACCATATGGTGTCGTTATGGGTTGTATGGTGTGTTAAGGGGTCATATGGTGTCCTAAGGGGTCATAGGACACCATATGACCTCTTAAGAAACAATATGACCTCTAATGACATGTAAGGGATCATATGGTATCCTAAGGGGTCATAGAATATCATATGACCCTTTAGGACACCATATGACCCATAATGATACCATATGGAGCCCTAAGGGGTCATATGGTGTCCTAAGGGATCATAGAACACCATATGACCCATAACGACACCTAAGGGGTCATAATACACCATATGACCCCTTAGTACACTATACGACCCATAAATATTATCCAACCAATACATCCACACGATCCAAAAAAACCAATATGTTCATTTTCTTCAAACGTTCTACTTTATATCCTATCTTCTTTAAAAAAAAAGAAGCTAATCACCTTGTCAATCTTCTTATCACCTTATAATGCAAACAAAAAGAAGATATATTGGAGGGAGAGGAAGAGAGAGGGGATGTATGGAGAGAGAGAGAGAGAGAGAGAGAGAGAGAGAGAGAGAGAGAGAGAGAGAGAGAGAGAGAGAGGCACCTTGTACGCGCTTGAGAGGGGGAGAGAGGGAGACAATACACACACATACACACACATGTGTGTATATATATTTAATATATTATATATTATTATATACATACATATATATATATAAATATTATATATTTTTTATTTTTTATATTATATATAAATGATATATTATATGTATATACACATTATATATATAGATATATATGGGTTAGTTCAAGATCAAGGGGGGCCAAAAAGTGGCGATGTGAAAAAATAGCCTTCCTCACTCGCCTAAAAACGTGAAAATCTATGTTGACTTTTTGCTTGGCTTGGGTGTCAGTACACCTTGGCCTGGTAATTACCTATGCAAATCAGATATCGGATAAAATCGAATATCCGATAAAATTGGATATCCGATTTTTATTTGTAATTTTAATTTAAAATATATATTATATGTTACGTATTATATAATACATATTATATATAATATAATATAATATAATATTAAATTATATTATATATTATATAATATTATATTATATTATATATTATAATATAATATAATATAATATTATATTATATTATATTATAATATAACATAATATTATATTATATTATATTATATTATATTATATTATATATTATATAATATTGTATTATATTATATATTATATAATACTGTATTATGTTATATATAATATAATATAATATAATATAATATTATGTTATATTATATTATAATATATATAATATAATACAATACGTATTATATAATATAATAATATATTATATATTATATATGTTATTTAAAAATAATTTAAGTGTTGAAATTGGATATCCGATTTTCTGAGACTTTTATATTTAGACAGCGACAGTCCCGTGAGTCATTTTTAACTCACAGGTCGCGCGAATTTGTCAAAATCCAATATCTGCTCCATTTGATATCCGGTTTTTTTGACAAAAAAATGCTAAAAAATTGATTTAGAGGTAAGAATTTTGTCGTTTTGAATCATTTTCATTCATTTTTTGTATTTTTTGTGAATGTTTATTTGATTTTTCATTGAAAATATGGTTTTTTTTCATGAAAACTAGGTTTTTTTAAAATCAAATACCTAATTGTTTAAATTTGTTAACTAAATTTAATTGTTTACATTCAATCAGGTTAAAAATGGGAGATAACAATGAAAACACTGACCAACCACAACTGCAACAACCAAACCCTCATTTGCCAAACCCCCCCTCAATTCAAGATTTGATTGCACAAAATTTGAATGAATTGAGGGGGATTGCAGAAGTATATCGTAGGATCCCTCGTCTAAACCCATTGTTTGATCCTCTCATGTCGATCGTAAAAAGTATGGAAACCATAACTGAGGAGCACGATGCCGCCCTTTTGTGGCAAGATTCTATGAAGGAAAAATATGCAGATGGCTTGTCATATAAGGATATCAAGGATCTTGAGATATCCAAAGCTGAAATCACCTCATTGTTTGTCAATCCCCGTACTGGTCAGCCTGTAGATCCCCAAAAAACAAAACTTTCTACCAAATGGTGCACAAATGATGGGATTGTGAAAATTTTTTGGGATCGTTGGTGGATGGTTTTCGACAAACCACCCAACAACAATCTTGATATCCTCTTCTATTTCATAAAAAAATTGTATGCTAAGTTTGTTTTACAGAAACATGTGAACTACTTTGACATCCAACCTTTCCAGGGTGTAGGTTTAGGTATGCCCCAAAATAGACCTGGGGCAATCAGAGTAGTCTAGGGCCCATATGTCCCCCCTCCTCCTGTTGATCTCCCACCTACAGTTTAGCATCCTAATATCATTTGTGAGGCGGCTTCATGGACCATATCGGCTATTCACTCTTTGAGTAGCCTTTTGGTTTCTTAGGCTTCGTTAGTAGCTCAGCCTACTTTTGATGGTAGCGGTGCATCGGGTGGTGCTGACATGTCATCCTCAGCTCCACACATATGCGTACCACATAGTTGTGTCATGTGTGGGCACGTATGCTTGGGTCCAGTTGGATAGCCTGTTGATCCTATTGTGGACAATGCAGATTACGAGGTGCATGAGATGCATGATGCACCAAAGGTTATTACACAGACTGGAGGATACCCTGGGGAGTCCTCACATGCTAGAGGTGAGGAGGCACCGTCATCATACATTGATGATGTATTGGTAAGATTTGTGTTTTCACAGTTCATGTTATATTTTAATTAAATATTTATAAATTAGATAATATTAAGTACTAATTTTTATTTACATGGTCTATTTAATAGTTGATGACTGAGGATGAGTTGAGACAGATTCAGGAGGGCACCTTGTCGGCCATTTCATTTGGCCTCGATAGCTTCACAGTACATATATTATTGCACCTAGTCGTTTGTATTTTATTGTACATACATGCTCATCATTTATATTTGTATTAATTAGATTATGTAGTAACTTGCATGTATATCTTATTTTACTCTTGTAGGGCACAAGCAGCACGAGTGCAGTGCAGTGCGATCTAGGATCTGGTAGTGCAATTGGAGACAAGGGAAAGGTAATTGAATGGAAACATGATTGAATGAATAGTTTAAATAACTTATAGTGGCTATACATGTCTAGACATAGATTGATAGTTTCATATACTTGTTGTGTATATATACAGAGAATCCTTGGCTTCACATCCTTGATGACTACACCCAGTATACTTGAAGAAGAAGAAGAGATGCCTCGAGTAGATGTGTGTTTATTTTATTTTTTGATTAGTAGATATAATTTGTTATTATCAGTGACAATTATATGCTAACTTTTATCAATGTCATGTTTCTAAACATATGTAGGTTGTTTATGAAAATATTCAAAACATACCTCCTCTACCGAAGACATACATCAAGAGTCCTGCAAAGCTAAAGAGAAAATGTGGAGATGAGGTAAACATGAATAGTTCAATTAAATAGTTCATTTTTATGTTAACTTTTCGAATGTGAATTATATAATATAACTAATATTAATCATGGTTTGTTTTTCTTGTGCAGGATCCTTCAGAGCCGAGCATTGCAGTGAAGAGGATCGATTTTGATGATCCATCAGTAGTTTAGGATGTTATAGATAGTTTTGGGATGCTTACATGTCTAGTTGACATGTATATTTTATATATGGACATACATTCACGTATTTAGACATACATTTTGTTTCAGTTGGTGTTTATGCCATATTTGTGTATGGACATACATTTGTAATCATTCAACATTTTTATATATACAGAAGTTGATATTCGATCATATAAATTGTTGCTCATTTGTGTGTGGTGTTATCATGGAAATATTTAATCTTCATTCCAATAATTAACAATGGTTAATAATGACTATTTAATGAACAATACAATTCATTTCATTTCATCGTAAGTGTTGTTTTTATAATGAACAATATAATTCATTTAATGAACAATACAATACAATTTATTTAATGAACAATACAATTCATTTAATCAACAATACAATAGAATTCATTCAATGAAAAATATGATTCATAAACAATATAGTTCATTTAATGAACAATACCCTACGCATGCTCCTATTTTGCCCCCCCACTCGATTGAATGCTCGAGGTCATACCCTACCGGCATCATCCCTTGAGCGCCCTAAGTGCTCAAAATTGTCAAACTTTGATGGGCCCTTACTCAGAATCTATGGCACTTGCAAACGATCTGTTTGAACCTATGGCACCATGAGAGGGGTCCCTACAAAAGCCTATCTCAGTTTTTCAAGTTTCCCTACGGTTTTATTAGGGCAGCAATTTTTTAGTTGGTGAAAAATCGTCAGTCTCACTCAATGGAATGTTGTCACGTGGCTAATTTCTCGTTCTACTCATCGCGATGATGAACCGTCAGCTCTGACATGTCCAGTTAGGCATAATTACCCTACACATGCTCCTGTTTTGCCCCCCCACTCGATCGAACGCTCGGGGTCATACCCTACCGGTGTCGTCCCTTGAGCGCCCTAAGTGCTCAAAATTGTCAAAATTTGATAGGCCCTAACTCAGAATCTGTGGTACCTGCGAATGATCCGTTTGAACCTACGGGGCCACGAGAGGGGTCCCTACAAAAGCCTATATCAGTATTTCAAGTTGCCCTACGATTTTATTAGGGCAGCAATTTTTCGATTGGAAAAAAAATCGTCAGTCTCACTCAATGGAATGTTGTCGCCTCGTCGATTTCTCATTCAGCTCGTCGTGATGACGAACCGTCAGCTCTGACATGTCTAGTTAGGCATAATTACCCTATGCATGCTCCTGCTTTGCCCCCCCCCCCACTCGATCTGATGCTCGAGGTCATACCCTATGCATGTGACATCCATGAAGGGATATGAAGGGATATTTTGTAAACAATTAGAAACCTTTAATGATAATCAAGTTGAAGCCTTGAGATTTATGCAATATGGTTCAAGTCCAAAACTGTACCCTGAGAGCATTTTGATTTTACTTATGACTTGTGTATTATAATAAAGACCAATTTGCCAATGTGACATCTTCATATGAGAGAAAAGCTTCATTTTATCTCAATACAGTTGTACTTGTTTCATTATTAGAAAAAATAAATATACAAAGATCTGTTATCAGTATCCTCTAGATTATGGATTTGAATTGATGTTCTCAATTAGTTATTATCTATTCAGCTTTTCTTCATAAGGCACAACCATCTGGTGGTTATCATATGAGGACAACCATCCATGACTTTCAAAGTAATTGATATTTATTCCTACACCTCACACTCACAAGATTAATAATAAAATGACATTTATGATTCATCAAATGCTGACAAAGTCTAATCAAAGTTCAACTTCAAGATGTATACAACATATGATATTCAACTTCAAGATGCATACAACTTACCATATTCAAGCTCATGCCAACCACCACTTGGATATTGTTATATGTCGATTAAAGTACAATATATGTAATAAAACCATATAGTCTTACAAAAAAGCCATCATAGACCATCTATGTCGATTAAAGTACAATTCATTTGTAACAGGGGCACACTCACAATCTGAAGTTGCAAAGCCCTGTGGGAAGCATCAAATTAGAAATTTATTAATCTGACTCATACTACTGTCAAAAGCATCAAAGATGCTACTGCTAGAGAACACCATGCTCCATTGTGGAGAGAATATTAGGTGCATCTGATGTCAGCATCTGAAAATGAAACAATGTTATTCAATTGCCAAAATCTATCTGACTTTATTTTATAAACCATTAATGAATAAAAATAGACAAGGTTACCTGAGTGAAAGTTCGATGACCACTTTGACTAGTAGGTGTTGATGTTGAAGGCCCAACATTAACCTATTTACCTGACTATCAATGTCAAATGTTTGATTCAATAGATCATCTATCATGACAATTTGATCCACTGCAGATGTGTCCTGGCCACATGCATTTGAATCATCTTCATGATAATAATTACAACAAGACCCACATTTTAATCTCATTAATGCACAAAGGAATATGTACCATCACCAAGAGAGGGTCTCGTCAACAACGAATGATCTAGCATGAACATGTATTTTTAAGAATTGTTAGTCTACACATAAAATGCATGGATGAACATAACAGATTTATGATAATCACTTCAACTAAAATGCATGATAATAAATGAAAAGGTGGGATCATATACCATAAAAATATGTCCCTTCGAATTATATCAATAGAACCCACTATGTTGACACAACAATTGTAATGTGATACTGTTGTATATCATCAAAAAATACCTTCATGAGCATAAAGGTTATGCGATAATTATATCATAAAAAATTATCAAATAGTGTTCTCTAATAACAAAAATTGTAAAGCTCATCAAATGCATGATAATAAGTCATGTTGCAAAAATACGTCCCTTCTAATTATATCGAGTGTACTCACTATGTGCATGCAAAAACCGTGTTGCCAAAAAAAAAACGTTCATCAATAGACCTGCATTTTGAACACATCCTTAATATACACGTAACAAACTTGAACATTAAGGTTTAATGATCATTGTTTGAAATGAAATGCATGTTAAAAAAATAAGGCACCATTAAAGACCTAGTACTCAAGTGTTCCTGAAGGGTCATCTCTTTGTTTAAGAGTATCCAGTATTGCTTCATGATCAATAGTAGTCACTTTCCATAGCTCTTTGGTCTTCGGTTTTGCTTGATGCTTCAACAACTTGACATTTGTAGCTATAATAAGGTGTGAATACATTATAATGGTTTTGTGTCTCTCATAGTCTTCAAATGCAAGTATGCCATTCTTTCTAATCATGTATGTTTGCAACCAAGTTCCCACAACAACAACTGAACCTGTAGGATATGTGAACCCATCATCATCTGTCACTGGTTGTGTTAGCTTTTGTTTTCCCTGTACACATCGTGCCAACCAATATTCTGATCTCTCTTCATTCCCTTGCGGTGCAACAACTGCAAAAACATGTCTTGGTTGTACAAGATCTGATAGACGATCATACTCAAGTGAACTTTCCATGTCATCATTTGACAAGGATATTGTTTGAGATAAAGGAGTTAGATAGTGGGGAGCCCACGTATCAACCCACTCAGTTGACTCACACTGATACCAATCACACCGAAGACAACTCTGACAAAAACAAGCCAACGCTCATGTCCAAATGGTCCATGTACTTGCATCTGAGCTGAGAAATGAATGCATCTTTGAAGAATCTTTAATTGTTTGACAATCCAATCTATCTCCCACTGTTCCCTCCTCAACCAACCAAAAGAATCTGCTCACTACTGAATCAAGAGTACCTCCATGTGACAATGCTAAACTACACCAATCAACAATAGAATGTGCATCAGAGAAATTTGCACCTGAAATCCTCAATTGCTCCTTAACTAGAGCTCTCTTCAAACATGCACCTGCTCCATCATGCTCTCCCTTCCCATGCCCCGCCTCAAAAAACCACCAAATATGAGGTATACGCCTCTCCACATGCATTGTACTCAACTAATAAAACATACGTGCATTCTTGAATTGACCCGTACAGTTATCTGACCATATTATATGTCGGTCAATTGCAATATCTTTCTCATGCAAGAACTCAAATAAATTCTCAAAAGAATGTTGCACATACTCGGAGGAGTGTGATCTATCATCGCTCATATAAAAATGATACTCCTTGATTATCTTCCTATCCTCTTCTGTACTATCAGGAGCATGTCTATATGTAATGTGAACAAAAATAGCAATCTGGACTGAATTGTAGTACTAAGATTGTACCTCATTCTGTGGTTGCAATGTATAGTTCTCTGCAAAATCAACCACCAATACAATAGTGCCAATCGGGAAAGAGTTCTTACACATCTTGAACTGTTGATCCAACCACTGAGACCTATTCTTGAGACTAATTCACATCTAGAACCTTCACCTCCACTCTTCACGGTATATTTCACTATCTCGTATCTTTTTTTCTCAACATAATTATTTCCAAACTCGTGTTCGCTGCCCTCATGAAAACTTGAAACAAACTTTGACAACCCACCGCATTCTGAGCACTTCTCATTCAAAAAATAATTTCTATAGAAATAGTAGCCATCATCTCTAGGGCATAAAAATAGATCTTGCAAGTCTCTTAATGATCTCGGAAATAACATTGCACCACACTCCTGCGACATCTCATTAGTATGCATCGTAGAACGAATATGACATAAAAGTTCATGGTACATTGAAAACTCCACATGGTACTTGCAACAACAGGTATTGCGAATCTTAAGAGGAACACAATAAAATGGTTTCAAAGATTCAAAGGCCCTTTGTGATATTTGCAAAGTTGGATGTAATTCACAAAAAATTTTGTACAACATTGTTTGGCTTTATTCCAAGAAATGTTTGGGATGCGGTGTGGGGTCTCGGTTGCCGATTCTTAATTTCAAAATGTCCTTTACATTGGGTGACACTCTAGAATTAGAGTGCCAAAATTGTTGAATCTCTTCCTTCACATTGTCAGTAAACTTTCTATCAACACGTGGAAGCCTCCCACGAAATGCCCATGTATCTTGTTGAAGTGGATCGTCAAGTCTTTGTCTTTGTGCAAGTGCTCTATCCAAAGTTTTACGGTTTATGTTAAAATCAACACAAGTTTGTCTCATTTGATGAGCCTTCCTCAATTGATGGCTTACTAAGGAGGTTCTAATCACTCTTCGAGTGGCTCTCTTATCTCTTTCTTTGGTATTGTTTCCAATAGAATTGAGAGCGTCAAATAGATTTTTTGCAATAATAGAATTTCTCTCCGTTTTCTTGTTCATACGATTCTTCAATTTGTTTAGCAATGGTCTCATCTTTATCATCTTTAGCAATTGAACAAAGAGTCGACATTGCTCGGTCAATGTCTTATTGCTAAAATTTTGGTTGAAAAGTTTTGTAGCCCAACAACCGAACGGTTCTTGTTGACCTCTTGCCTTTAAGATTCGCAATAATGTTCTCATCGATTTCAAATAACCATTTTGGGGTTCTTGAAGGTCTTGGATTTGGAATTTGTCTTTCATCCATGAGAGGGTCTTCATTTCTAAAGTAATTAGGTGTTACATATGGTTCACTTGGTGAGGCAGTTCCACCTTCAATGTTAAAGTTTTCCACATTTTCACCTCCTATGTCAAAATTTTCCACATGTTGAGTATTTTCATTATCACTTTCAAACATTTTCAAAATTTTCAATATTTTCACTTTTAAAATCTACATTTTCATTTTCAATAACTTGTGGCACATTTTCCACATGTTGAGCATTTTCATTATCACTTTCAACATTTTCAATATTTTCACTTTCAAAATCTACATTTCATTTTCAATAACTTGTGGAACATTTTCAATTTAAATTTCCTCTTCAGTTGAAGTAACATTAGCAATATTTAACATACCTTGTCTTCTCCTCCTATGACATTCTCTATCTCTTTCTCTATACACTTCAACTTGGTTATTTGAAAGTTTTCTTTTGCATTTAGACTTTCGACGACTACTACTCCCCATTTCCCTCCACACATATGCTCCTTCGCGATTGAAAATGTAATTTTTCACTTTAAGAATCTCCCAAAAGCACTAATTTGTCTCTAGCTATTTGCAACCCCGTGATCGTCGACAGAAAACATAGGACCCAAACTGTCGGCCCTTGGAATCAACAGAATGGCCCACAAAGCATTTTTTTTGGTTTTAGTACCAAAATCGGATATCCGATTTTAGTACAAAAATATGTGGTCCCCAAAAAAAATTCCTATTGTCGCCATTTACGAACTAAATTGCCAGATGGCAGAAATCCGATATCTGATTAAATCGGATATCGGATTTTATTGGTCATATTTAAGAGAGAGAGAGAGAGAGAGAGAGAGAGAGAGAGAGAGAGAGAGAGAGAGAGAGAGAGAGAGAGAGAGAGAGAGAGAGAGAGAGAGAGGAGGAGAGGGAAGGAGAGAGAGAGATAGAGAGAGAGAGGAGGAGAGGGAGAGGAGGGAGAGAGAGAGAGAGAGGAGAGGGAGAGAGGGAGAGAGAGAGAGGAGGAGAGGGAGAGAGGAGGAGAGGGAGAGAGAGAGAGAGGAGGAGAGAGAGAGAGAGAGAGGAGGAGGAGAGGGAGAGAGGGAGAGGGAGAGAGAGGAGGAGAGAGAGAGAGGAGGAGAGGGAGAGGAGGAGAGGGAGAGGAGGGAGAGAGAGAGAGGAGGAGAGGGAGAGAGAGAGAGAGAATATGACATATTGTGTCATTAGGGATCATATTATGTCGTTAGGGATCATATTGTGTCATACGGGGTCATAGGACACAATATGACCCCTAACGACATGATTTAGTGTCTTAAGGGGTCCTATGGTGTCCTTAGGGGTCATATGGTGTCCATAGGGGTCATATGGTGTCTTGGGACACCATAGGACCCCTTAAGACACACTATGACCCCTAACGACACAATATGACCCAAAGTGACCCAATATGGTGTCATTAGGGGTCATATGGTGTCTTAAGGGGTCCTATGGTGTCCCAAGACACCATATGACCCCTAATGACACCATATGACCCCTTAAGACACCAAATCATATTGTTAGGGATCATATTGTGTCGTACGGGGTCGTAGACACAATATGACCCCTAACGACATGATTTGGTGTCTTAAGGGGTCCTATGGTGTCGTTAGGGGTCATATGGTGTCTTGGGACACCATAAGACCCCTTAAGACACAATATGACCCCTAACGACACAACATGACGCAAAGCAACCCAATATGGTGTCATTAGGGGTCATATGGTGTCTTAAAGGGTCCTATGGTGTCCCAAGACACCATATGACCCCTATGGACACCATATGACCCCTAACGACACCATAAGACCCCTTAAGACACCAAATAATATTGTTAGGGATCATATTGTGTTGTACGGGGTCGTACGACACAATATGATCCCTAACGATATTATTTGGTGTCTTAAGGGGTCCTATGGTGTTGTTAGGGGTCATATGGTGTCTTGGGACACCATAGGACCCCTTAAGACACAATATAACCCCTAACGACATAATATGACCCAAAGCGACCCAATATGGTGTCATTAGGGGTCATATGGTGTCCTAAGAGGTCAAAAGGGTTCATGGGACACCATATGACCCCTATGGATACCATATGACCCCTAACGACACCATCAGACCCCTTAAGACACCAAATCATGTCGTTAGGGGTCATATTGTGTCCTACGACCCCGTAAGACACAATATCACCCCTAATGTTATGATTTGGTGTCTTAAGGGGTCCTATGGTGTCGTTAGGGATCATATGGTGTCTTGTGACACCATAAGACCCCTTAAGACACCAAATTGTGTCGTTAGGGGTCATATTGTGTCCTACAACCTCGTAAGACACAATATGACCCCTAACGACATGATTTGGTGTCTTAAGGGGTCCTATGGTGTCATTAGGGGTTATATGGTGTCCATAGGGGTCATATGGTGTCTTGGGACACCCATAGGACCCCTTAGGACACAATATGGCCCCTAATGACATGATTTGGTGTCTTAAGGGGTCTGATGGTGTTGTTAAAGATCATATGGTGTCCATAGGGGTCATATGGTGTCCCATGAACCCTTATGACCTCTTAGGACACCATATGACCCTAATGACACCATATTGGGTCGCTTTGGGTCATATTGTGTCCTAAGGGGTCCTATTGTGTCCCAAGATACCATATGACCCCTACGGACACCATATGACCCCTAACAACACCATAGGACCCCTTAAGACACCAAATCATGTTGTTAGGGGTCATATGGTGTCCTAAGGGGTCATAGACCACAATATGACCCCTTAGGACATAATATGACCCAAAGCGACCCAATATGGTGTCATTAGGGGTCATATGGTGTCCTGAGAGGTCATAAGGGTTCATGGGACACCATATCACATAACTATCATTAGGGGTCATAGTTATGGGTCGTAAGACACAATATGACCCCTAACGACATGATTTGGTGTCTTAAGGGGTCCTATGGTGTCCCAAGACACCATATGACCCCTAACGACACCATAGGTCCCCTTAAGACACCAAATTGTGTCGTTAGGGGTCATATGGTCCGTCTCTCTCTCTCTCTCCCCCTTCCTTCTCTCTCCCTCTCTCTCTCTCTCCCTCTCTCCCTCTCCTCTCTCTCTCTCTCACTCTCTCCCTCTCCTCCTCTCTCTCTCTCTCTCCCTCCCTCTCTCTCTCTCTCTCTCCTCCCTCTCCTCCCTCTCCTCCCTCTACCTCCCTCCCTCTCTCTCTCTCCTCTCTCCCTCTCCTCCTCCTCTCTCTCTCTCTCCATCCCTCTCTCTCTCTCCCTCTCTCCCTCTCCTCCTCCTCTCTCTCTCTCCATCCCTCTCTCTCTCTCCCTCTCTCCCTCTCCTTCTCTCTCTCTCTCTCTCCATCCCTCTCTCTCTCTCTCTCTCTCTCTCTCTCTCTCTCTCTCTCTCTCTCTCTCTCTCACTCTCTCTCTCCCTCTTTAAAATATGACTAATAAAATCCAATATCCGATTTAATCGGATATCGGATTTCTACCATGTGGCAGTTTACTTCATAAATAGTGGCAAAGGGAAATTCATCGGGGACTGCAAATTTTGTACTCAAATTTTCAAATTTCAAATTTCGGCTCAGGAATGCTTTGGTATTAAGCTTCGAAGTTACAAGCCTAGAAAGTCAACTGAAAAAACGTGTTTTTCAGTATTCCCTGGTTTTCCAGACTTTACACTGGTGGCTGACAACTTTTTTTTAGCCAAAATTGATAAAACGAAAAGGGTTTTTAAAGGATGTTCCCAGCTTTCCAATAGTATAAGGGCTTGTCTTATTTTGACTTTAGTAAATAATTATTATTTATTTTCTAATTGAATTCTGACAATAGTCCTGATTGATATACTGATTGAAAAACACTCATAACTTTCAAACGGTATAACATTTTTGAAACCGAAACATGCATCACATCCTATGCTTCATCTACTGTAGGTAAAAATTAAAAAAATTAAATTTCATAAGGTTTTGACCAAGTTAAGGTGGTCAGACGTAGGAGTTTCTGAATTTCTGAAAAGCTGTAGTAAAAAAATCATAAATAATTATTTAATTCATAAAAAATTAAAAAAAATATGTGTCACATCTGGACACGAGTCTAATACTTATATTATAAATATTATAAAAAAATATTAAGATTTGATTTTGATTAGGGTGGTCAGACATATGTCTACTTCTTATTTTTTTCCTGAAATTTTAGTACCACTGCATTGAAATTTTAAATTTTCATCAAATAACTTTTTTTTTTTCCAAAAAACAAATAGTAGCTTAGAAACTACATTCAATTTTCTATATATTCTCTTCTTACATATTTTAAAAATAATGTTCACAACTTATTCAAATTTTCATGTCAAGTTGCATAACTCTGATTTTTCTGAAATTTCATTGCCACTTAAGGGCCTGTTTTGGCACACCATGATCTTGCACATACCCATATATATCCCAAAATTTAAGCAAACTTAGCTTGTACATGCTATTTATAGTAAAAATTGTGCGTACGTGCTTTTTATAGTACAAATAGCGCATACGTGCTTTTTATTGTAGAAATAGCGCGGTGTGCGTTTTTTATAGTAAAAATAGCACGTATGCGCTTTTATAGTTAAGATAAAACGTATGTGCTTCTTACACTATAAGTACCTCGTACATGCTTTTTATACCATAGGTACCCCGTACGCGCTTTTGTCTTTTTAGCTTGGAAATAGGCTTGGATGACAAAGCTATGATTTGGAAGTTTGATTTCCCTCTATTTCCCTCCTTTTTGGTGTGTTTTATTTTATCAACTTGGTTTCTCGACTTTGTCATCATCAGGTTTACACATCATCAAGTGGGTATTTCTAAAATTTCCACCATATTTTCACCCATCTTTTGAGCTTTCTAACTATATAATTTTTTAAAAATTTGAACAACAATAACATATTATTATTGAATTTCTTTTACTAGTGTCTCCATAGTTTTCACAGACAGACGTGCACCATTTTTTTAATAAATTTTGATATAATTATCCAAAATTTAAAAAAATTATATATTATCGTATTGAACTTGATTCGTTACAATTTTAATTTTTTATTCCTTTTTTTGTTTTTTTTAGTGCAACTTATGCTTCACGCAAGAACAGGTACCTAATTTTTAGGATGTGCTCAATCGGAAAAATCATAAAAAAAAAAAAAAAAATACTCAACAAAAAATTACAAAAAAATACACATCTTCTAGTGCTCACTCTTAACTATCTTTCTACCAATGGTTTTGTCAAAATATTAAATCTAAATATGACTTTTTTGATGCACACGTCAAACACTATGTTATGATTTTCTGAAAAAATCAGGGTCTATTTTTTCATGCGTGAAGGATTTGACCCCCTTAATCTTATCCAATTTTAAAAAAGTTTAGTAGTTTGGAAACTAGATTCATAGTACTACAATATTTGTTGTTTGATTATCTTCATATCTTGAGTGGATGACTTTCAAATTTTGCCTCCAAGTCAGGTTCACCTGATTTCAGAAAAAAAAGTGTCCACTTATACCCCCCTTTTTGACCACCATCTTTGTGCACTTACAGTCATATGATCTAGTTTGCAATTTGTTTTTCTGATCAATGCTTTGCAAAGTTTAGTATTTCCTCTGGTATATTTAGGTATGATCAGATCTTGAGTTGACATTTTGGGAGATTGTTTGGGATGGTTTTATGTATCTTCATTTTCGATGGTTCATGATTTGGTGCTCCACAAGTTATCTTTCTTCGTGACAGTTGTTGTTTCTTATTTCAGGTGTTGATCAATGAAGATTTGATAAGTGGTGTTGGTACAATAGTTATTGATGATTCTAACATCTTTGCTGATGTTTCCTAAGTATTTCTTATTTGTTTTGATGATTCACATTGATCATTGTGCAAGTTCTTGGTGATTTTGTTGAACTAGTGATGTTCTCCGTGTTATGCATTTTCCTGGTGGTGTAGTGTGCTGCGGTTGATCTTTCCATGATTACTCGTGGTGATGAGAATTTTGAAATTTGATTTAGGTCCATGTAATGTCATGTATATCATCATATTGGTCCGGTGGTCGATCTTTGTATCATGTGGTGTAATTTTGTAATTATAAGTTGAGGGTTTAGCCGACCTTGTTGTCAAGGTTGATGAATTGTATAAATAGGTGATATAGTCATGTAATTTTGGTATCAAGGTTGTGTCTGCATTATCAAAGAGTGGTGTATGTGTGAACAAGTGATTCATCCTTCAACATTGTGATTGAGTAAAGATTGGTGTTGTAGAGCAAACAATTGTGCTTAACAGGAACTGTCATCAGGCATTTGCAGATGCTATTATTGCAGTTCATTCCTTCCAGATTGTAGTCTGAATCTTGTTGTAAGTGAGTGAGACTTCCCTGAGGGTTGTAGCCTTACAGGTTATTATATTTGAGCAGTGAGCTCTAGGAAGTGTGCCTGAATGTTGATGCATTCCTCATTGTAATACTTTTACATAAAATTGCAGAGTATCATCTTATTGTGGGTAGGTTCCCACTGTGGTTTTTCCGTTAACCGGGTTTTCCATGTCAAAATATTGGTGTTGTGTGTTGTGCTTATCTTTTTTGTTGCTGCAATTTATCAAATTTGTATTTGTGGCCAAGCTTATAGATCTAGTAGAAAACTGATTCACCCCCCCCCCCCCTCAATTTTCTCTCATTGTTGTTGCCAAAAATTGGTGTTGGAGATAGATCCTCCAAAAGAAGCTTAACTACTTGAGGAGATCCGGGATGTCAACTGGAGGTGTTATCTTTAAGAAGGAGAGTCTGATATTTGATGGAAGTAACTATGCTATATGGAAGAATTGAATGGAGGTGCACTTGAGATGTCTTGGAGAAGCTTACTGGTAGATTACAAAGAAGGCCTATTCCAGTTCCTTCGAATGGGCCAGTTACTACAGATAAGATTAAGGAAGCTAAAAATAACATCAGAGCCAAGGAAGCATTGCTAAGTGCCTTGACTGATTTGGGGATGACTAATGTAATGGGACTTCAGACTACACATGAGATCTGGGAGAATCTTGAGACCTTGTATGAAGGAGATAAATGAGTAAAAGTTGCTTAGGTGTAGAGTTTGAAAGAGAAGTATGAGATGCTAAAGTTGGGAGATGATGAGAACATAAATTCTTTAATGGATAAAGTGAATGAACTTGTCCTAGGTATCAGATGGATGGTGGAACCCTTGAAGAAGATGAAATTGTTGCTAAGGTGCTGAGATCATTGCCTCCTGATTACAAACATAAGGTAGATACTATTGATGAAATCTAGAGTGTGACTATTGTGACAAGAGACATGTTGGTCGAAAAAATTATTGCATTTGAACTGAGCGAATTTGGTGAATCGCATGGAAAGTCTGAGATAGAATTTAGAGCATTTGTATCTAAAAAGAAAAAGTATGATCCTGAAGAATGCAAAATATCTAGATATGAAAGAGAGAGAAGAGAGATGTAAGAGCAAGAAAGATAATTAGAGGAGCTTGAAGCATTGATTTCTCAGAGGTTGCCTAAAGGAGCTGGTAAGTATGATGGAAAATTGCCCTTGAAATGTTTCTCTTGCAATAAGGTAGGACTTTTTGCTTCTAGATGCTTGAAGAGAATGTCTAAGTATGATAGGCATGACAAATTTGACAAGCATGATAGGAATGATAAATATGAGAAGCATGAGAAGTATGATAAGCCTTATAAGCCTAACCAAAAGTATAAGCATCAGAAGAACTATTATTATGGTGCCGATGAAGGTGTTATAGATGAAGAATCAGAAGGAGATGAAGTTGTGTTTATTTCTATCAAAGAAGATGGATCGATACCTGTTGATTCCACAAGCTAAACTTTTGAGGAGAAAGATTTAGCTGCTATAATTGAAGAGAAAGATGAATGGGTGATTAACAGCAGTTGTTCACATCATATGACTGGTGATAAAAGAAAATTTGTGAATATGGAAACCTTGTATGATGGTCTAATAGTAAGATTTGGAGATGACAAAGCCTGTGTGATCTGTGGTAGAGGTTCTATCTCCTTTGATGGTAAGCATAGCATTGATGATGTCTTGTATTTTGAAGGTTTGAAGCATAATCTTTTAAGTGTTGAATAGATGGTTGACAAAGGTTATGATTTACAATTCAAGAATGGAAAATGCAAGATCCTAAATGCTTCTGGTATAGAGATTGCATTTGGAACTAAGACTGAAGGTAATATCTTTCATTTGAATGCTGGTGAGAAAAGTTGCTTGATTGCTCAGATTGATGAAAGTTGGTTGTGGCATAGGAGAATGTGTCATGTTAATTTTGATTCAATGATTAAGATCAGTTCTACACAAGCTATTAGAGATTTTCCTAAAATTGTTAAGTCTACTAATCCGATATGCAAGGAATGTCAAATGGGCAAGCAAACAAGAATTTATTTCAAGAGTAAGTAGTATACATCTAATGGATTACTAGATCTTATGTATACTAACCTATGTGGACCTACAAATGTTAGAAGTGTGTAGGGTGACATATATTTTATGTTGCTAATTAATGATTATTCTAGGATGATGTGGGTTGTCTTTTTGAAGGAGAAATCAGAAGCATTGGACAAATTCAAGATATTCAAAGCAAAGGTTGAGAATGAGACATGATTGAAGGTGAAATGTCTGAGATTTGACAAAGGAGGAAAATTTTGTTCCGGTGAGTTTGATTCATTTTGCGAGAAGCATGGGATTAGAAGATAATTATTTGATCCTAGAACCCCATAGCAAAATGGAGTTGTTGAATGGAAGAACAAGACTATTTTGGATGCTGTAAGGACTATGTTGATTGAAGGGAATGTTTCAAAGATCTACTGGAGAGAAGTTGTTAGCGCTGTTGTGTACACATTCAATCGAGTTCATATAAAAGGTGATACCGGTAAGACTCCTTATGAGCCATGGTTTGGTCGTGTTCCTACTGAGATATTTTTTTGATAGAAAGTGTTATATCAAGAGAGATGAGGATATAGGAAAGTTTGATGTAAGGAGTGATGAAGGAATTTTATTGGGATATTCAACAAAGAGAAAAGCCTACCCGTGCTACAATAAGAGACTGAGGAAGATAGTAGAAAGTGCAAATGTGAAGGTTGATGAGAACTATGGAAAAGAAATCAAAGCATGCAGATATGATGATGGTCAACATATTGTTATAACACCTATTCAGACTGAACAATTTTTGTAGAGACTTTTAACCCAGATATTGTTGATGTTGATGGAGAGGTGCAGGAACCTGAAAAATTAGAATAATCAGAAGACTCTGAGGTATGTAAGATTGAATCATTCTGAAAATCAGATTATTGGTGATAAAAATAAAGGTGAGTTGACTAGAAGAAGGCTAGCTATTGAAGAGATATGTTTGATTTCCAAAATTGAACATAAAGATGTTGTTGAAGCTTGCGAAGATGATAATTGGATAAGGGCTATGGAAGAAGAATTGAATCAGATTGAAAAAATAACACATGGGAACTTGTATCTAGACCTAAAGATAAGAATGTGATTGGTACTAAATGCTTATTCAGGAACAAATTGAATAAAGTTGGTGAAGTTGTCAGAAATTAAGCAAGATTAGTATGCAAAGGATATTCACAGAAAGAAGGAATTGATTATGAGGAGACTTTTACTCCAGTAGCTAGACTTGAAATTGTTAGACTATTGCTTGCATATGTTGCCTATAAGGATCTCAAGGTATGTCAGATGGATGTCAAGTCAACTTTTCTAAATGGTGATCTTGAAGAAGAAGTCTACATTGACCAACCTAATGGATTTTCATTATCAGATGATGGTGACATGGTATGCAAACTAAAGAAATTTATGTATGGATCGAAACAAGCCCCTAGAGCCTGGTATGCTAGATTGGATAAGTACATGCTGAAATTAGGATTTAATAAAGGTATTGTTGATAGTAATCTGTATTTTAAGATTGAGAATGATAACATCTTGATTGTTGAAGTTTTTGTTGATGATATTATCTTTGGAGGAGATGATAACTTGAGCATGAAGTTTGCCAGTGACATCCAGAAAGAAGTTGAGATGTCTATGATAGGAGAGATGAAATTTTTCTTAGGATTGGAGATTTCACAGACTGGAAAAGGTATTTTTATATGTCAAACTAAATATGTGAAGGAATTATTGAAGAGTTTTGGGTTAGATGACTCCAAACCAGTTGGAACTCCTATGGTGACTGGATTCAAATTATCTAAAAATGATGAATCTCTGAAAGCTAATCAGTCTTTGTACAGATCTATGGTTGGTGGACTGCTATAATTGACTCAGACTAGATTGAACATTATGCATGTTGTGTGCATGGTGGATAGATATCAAGTTGATCTGAAAGAGAGTCATGTCACTACAGTAAAGAGAATATTTAGATACTTGAAAGGAACTATGGATTATGGTTTGTGGTATACGAGGAATGATGATTTCATGTTATGTGCTTACATTGATGTTGATTGGGATGATGATGTTGATGACCGAAAGAGTACCTCCGATGGTGTTTTGTTTTTGAGAAAGAAATTGGTTTCATGGGCTAGTAAGAAACAAGATTCAGTGTCCTTATCTACTGCTGAAGTTGAGTACATTAATGCTGCTAGTAACTGCACTCAGGTAGTTTGGATGAAGCAAATGTTGAAGGATATTAGAGTTATCTATGATGAGTCTATTGTCATATATTGTGATAATTTTAGTGCTATTAATATGTCAAAAATTTTGGTGTAACATTCAAAGACTAAACATGTATCAATCAAGTATTATTTCTTGAGAGAAAAAGTCAGTGAAGAGGAAGTAAAGTTGGAATATGTATCTATAAAAGAACAGATTGCTAATATTTTCACTAAGCATTTTCCTGCAGATACATTTATCTATTTGAGAGACAAGTTAGGGGTATCTACCCCTCATGATGAGAACTAGATGCATTGATTTGCATCAATCCGGTGGGCTTCACAGTCTTATCCCTTTTGTCTAGATTGATGAGTTGGTGTTTCTATTCTGCTGGAGTAGTCAGTGTGTTTTGGGGGGAGTGTAAGTTTGGTTTTCTATTTTGTGAATCTTTGGCATTGTTGTCAAAGAGGGAGGAGAAGCATGTGAAAAACTGTTTTATCTACTTGATCTTACAGGGAGTTTGTTGGAGATTTTTTCTTTCTTTGCATTGATTGTTTTTTACATTAATATGTTACCATCAATGCCAAAGGGGGAGATTGTTGGACATTGTTATTGCTAGGATATGTTGTTGTCATTGATGTCAATATATTCCTATGATTTATAGCTTCGATGATTGCAAATTGGTTTATTGGGATCATGGTTCAGTGTATGGAGTATTTCTAGTATTGTTATATTCTTCTGTATTGGTTTTGGTGATCTAAAAAGATTAATTGATCATATCATATGATTCGATTTGCAGTTTATTTTTCTGATCAATGCTTTGGAGAGTTTAGTATTTCCTAGACGGTATATTCTGGTATGATCAGATCTTGAGTTGATATTTTGGGAGATTGTTTGGGATGGTCTTGTGTATCTTCATTTCAGATGGTTCATGATTTGGTGCTCCACAAGTTATCTTTCTTTGTGATGGTTGTTGTTGCTTATTTCAGATGTTGATCGATGAACATTTGATAAGTGGTGTTAGTACAACTATTACTGATAATTCTAACATGCTTGCTGATGTTTCCTAAGTATGTCCTATTTGTTTTTTATGATCAATATTGATTGTTGTGTGAGTTCTTGGTTATTTTGTTGAACTAGTGATGTTCTTCATGTTATGCAGTTTTCCTGGTGGTGTAGCATGTTGCAGTTGATCTTGGCATGATTACCGGTGGTGATGAGCATGTGGAAATATGATTTAGGTCTATATTATGTCATGTATATCATTATATTGGTCCAATGGTCGGTCTTTGTATCATGTGGTGTAATTTTGTAATTATAAGTTGATGGTTCAATCGACCTTGTTGTCAAGGTTGATGAATTATATAAATAGGTGATATAGTCATGTAATTTTGGTATCGAGGTTGTGTTTGCATTATCAGAGAGTAGTGTATGTGTGAAGAACTGATTCATCCTTCAACATTGTGATTGAGAAGAGATTGGTGTTGCAGAGAAAATAATTGTACTTAACTAGAACTATCGTTGGGCATTTGCAGATGCTATTATTTTAGTTCATTCCTTTCAGATTGTAGTTTGAATTTTTTTGTAAGTCAATGACACTTCCCTAAGGGTTGTAGCCTTCTGGGTTATTATATTTGAGCAGTGAGCTCTAGGCAGTGTTCCTGAATGCTGGTGTATTCAGACCCATAGTAATACTTTCACATACTACTAGAAAGTATCATCTTATTGTGGGTAGGTTCCCACCGTGGTTTTTCCGTTAACTAGGTTTTCCATGTCAAAATCTTGGTGTTGTGTGTTGTGCTTATATTTGTTGTTGCTGCAGTTTATCATATTTATTTATTTTATTGAGTTTGTAGATCCAGTAGAAAACTGATTCACCCCCCCCACCCCCCCAACCCTCCCTCTTAGTTTTCTCTCATTGTTGTTGCCAATAGTAATTTTCTATCTATACTAGTTCTTTAATTTATTTTTTTGATATCATAGTATAGAATGACATGTATAGATGTGTGCACAACATACTCTCATTCTAGACAATAGATTTCTCTGCTTGGGATTGGGAAATCGTTAATTTATTTGAAAGAAAGTAACACTTCATTAATTTCTTATTCATTCTAGTTAATTAAAAATACTATTTAAATTAAACAATAGAAAATTAAGTTTTATCGTAATGTGAAAGTAATAAAAAATTATTTAGTTCTATTATTGTTAAACACACCCCAAGATTGAGAGGGGTGGGTGAATCTGACTCAATCAAACACTTAAATGTATTTCCATTTGAATCAATATCAACTTAACCTTAATATTATCAACATTAATCAAAGATAAAAAAAAATGAATCACTATGCACAAGAGAACACCAAATTTATGTGTAAAACCCAGACAGGCAAAAATCATGATGAGAGTCAACACACAATATATGAACATGATTACAACATTGTTTTAGACTCACTGGACAAGCTCACTACTCCCAAAAGGACTTGAAGGTTGAAGTGCACTACCCGAGGGAAAGATACAAGTGATTTGTAGGCTAAAACACACTACCTCAAGGCAATATACAATGAACTTTCTATTGAGACTCACTATCTCCGAACAAGGTATATGAACATATGAATAAAGATGAATAATCCTTTAACATACACAACAAAAATCAATAGTTTATCACCTTCAACTTTGAAATAAAGATTGTTATTTGTAGTACACTTTTTGAAAATTTTCGATATCAAATACCTATCAAACCCTACTTACCAAGCTCTAGGAGCTTGTTTGTATCCATAAAGTGCCTTCTCGAGTCTACAAAACATATCTAAATCTCCTGATAGATTGAATCCATCTGGTTGTTCAATTTATACTTCTTCTTCAAGTTCTTCATTCAAGAATGCTTACTTCATATCCATTTGATATACTTTAAAGATATTGTAAGGAGAAAATGCAAGAAACATCCTTATAGCCTCCATTATTGCAATCAAAGAGAATGTCTCCTCACAATATATGCCTTCAACTTTTGAATAACCCTTACACACCAATATTTCCTTATTCTTTGTCACTTTTCCATATTAATTTTGCTTGTTCTAGAATACCCACTTAGTTTCTATCACATTCTTGTCTACTGGTCTAGGTATCAATTCCCATATCCAATTCTTCTCTATCTAATTCAACTCCTCTTCCATTTCCTTAATCCAAATTTCATCCTTAATAGCTTCACATAGGTCACTAACTCATTTGGGTGCATTTTCCGACAAACATTTCTGACGAACTATGAGATTTCTTTCATTTTGTTGGATCTTAGGAAGCAATTTGTGTCAATTTTTTTTTTTTTAATCTTGCCCAATGTTTGTCGAAATTCCAATGAAATCAACTATCGTTGGAATTTTGCCCGACATTCGTCGGAATTCCGATGAAAAACAAAAAAGTGAAAAAGTAAAAAAAAAAAAAACCCTTAGGGTTGGTCAAGTAAATAATATAAAAAATTGCACGGATAGTTTTTTTTGTACTTGCGACATCGTTTTGCTTGGTTTGTGAAGGTTGTAGATTGAATTTTCCATAGCCAATTTTTTTGCCCGTGAAGAAAAATCATGTCAATTAATATTAGCGAAGAACAAAATAAGGAGACAATTGCCAGATTGTGGTCTACCTTGAAAAGAAAAGGTGATGGGAAATTTTATTGTCCCTGCAAAAATTGTAAGGGCTTAAAGACTATAAGACTTTTAATCACAATAGCTGAGAAACATTATAGGCAACATGGTCACATTGAAGGGGGGCATGATTATCGTCCATTGGTAAGTTGTTCATTATATGTGTTTATATTTATTGCATTTGTAAATGTTTATATATGTAGACACCTAAAATTGTCATGCCTAATTAAATAAATATTTTATTTATTTAATTAATTCATTTATCCCCTTCTAGCCTTATTTCTCATTTAAATAAATACCTTTATTTATTTAAATTATCCTTTTTCCTAAATTAAATAAATATCTTATTTATTTAATTGATTCCACTTCTTCTATTAATTAAATAAATCTTTATTTATTTAATTAATTCATTAACCTTTTCTACCTATGACACATGTCATTCATCTCTTAATTCATAAACTACCTACCCCTTTCATTATTTTATTATTTTCTTTACCTACCCTCTAATCATAGCCGGCCATTTATCTTTTACAACTCTTAATCTTATCCCTCCATTTCATATAGTGTCTTCTATATAAGGAGATTCTTCCTTCATTATCAAACCCCCCGATCAGTTGACTTCCCGACTACGCTTTCGAACTTGCATATGCAATCAAGCCTACTTGCAACCACATTTCCGTTCTTTGTTGAGCTCTTCTGCACACATAAAATCTGAGAGAAAATATATCAAGCAAGATCAATGGAGATAGGAAGAATGGAGATTCAAACCCTATTGGACATGTGATGGTATAATCTTTGTGATTTCATTTGATTTGCATTATCTTAGGTAATCTTCATATGTTATGGTGAATCTTTGTTGTTTTTAGGCTAGGGTTTTGTGGTTGAATTCATTTAGTCTTTCAATGTTGTGTCCATTTTCACCATATACATTTTGGCATGCCTCGTGGGACATGGATTTTTGTTAGATCTGTGTTTTTTGCAGATTTTTCTAACACTATATTGCTATTTTGTAAAACAATTTGGAGAATAACCTTGTGTAGCTAGTGTTTTGGACACAAAATCAAGATCTTGGAGAGATTCGATCATATCTCACAAACGACTTGGAAATTTTGCAAAAATTTTTTTTGCAGGTTGAAGATAGTATCAAGAGCTCGCAAAAAAAATTCAAATCTATTGGAGCATATTTTAATTTTCTATGAATTTTTTATGATTTTTCATAAAAAATTAATTTATCATAAAAAATTAATTTTGAGAGCAAATTAGCAAATATTTCAGATTTTCTTATATTTTTGAAAAGATCTCTGATTTATACACATGATCTATTCTTTGTGATTTTAATTTTGATGCAAAATATTTCCCTAAAAATCGAATCTTTAAAAATTGGGGTTTTTCCTTATTTTGATCAGATCGCACAAATGGTTTTGAATTTTGGCATCAAAATTTTTTTTCAAGTCAAAAAATTTATCAGAGGTGTTTAGTAAAAATTTCAGATTTTTTGGATCAAGGTTTCATTTTATATGAATTTTTTATGATTTTTCATAAAAAATTAATTTTGAGAGAAAATTAGCAATTTTTTTGGATTTTCTTACATTTTTGGAAATCTCTCAGAAATATACATAGGATCTATTCTTTGTGATTTTAAATTTGATGTAAAATCATTCCTCAAAAATCAGATCTTTGAAAATTAGGGTTTTACATTATTTTACTCATATCTCACAAACTACTTGGATTTGTTGCAGAAATTTTTTTATGCAGGTTTGGAAGACCATCAGAACTCCCCAATAAAAATTTTAGATTTTTTGGATCGATTTTGCATTTTGTATAAAAAAATTTATGAGTTTTCATAAAAATTAATTTTTGGAGCAAATTAGCAATTTTTTTGGATTTTCTTACATTTTTGGAAATCTCTTGAAATTTTACAAGTGGTCTTTTTTTATGATGAATCAGATATTTGAATTGGTCAACAAAACACATTGTTGAAGGTCCCTATTTCACAAAGTCTTTTGGATCTAAAATTTACCTAACTTGTGTGCTTGTAGGAAGGGGTGATCATTTGAAACAATCCAAACTACTAACAAATCTTTGTTGCAGGACCTTGACAAGGATTTTCTTTTGATGTTTATTGTGTGCCTTATTTTCATAGATTATCAAACACTTCAATTGGTGCACTAAAATTGAACTAGTGTCCTTTGTGTCTTGGGCAATAGGCTCTTTTTGTTTAATATTTAGAGGGCCTGTCTCCCCGTGTGGTCATTAGGACTACTAGTGAGGAGAAAATGACCCAAGTGGTAGCGAGGAAAAGCCATCATCTTCTGAACCACTATAAACAACTGTATTCATGGTAAAAACTATGGATAATGTGTGCTGATTAGTTCATACCAACGCTATGTCTCCCCATAAACCCGTTTGATCAAATTTATTTGATCATTTGTAGGATGTAACCCCTACCGACTGGGAGCCTTCTATATTTATAGAGCTGAAAGTGCCACATGTATGGCCACACGAGCGGATGCCCTTACTATCACCTTTTTGTTTTAGAAGTCCAAATCCTTCTAGTTGTTGGGGCAGGAGGTCGGACCTCTGGTAGTGGCCCACACACATACGGTTCTTAGTAGAGATACAAAGTTCATCACAAGGAGTTTTCATGGGGACTGATGCTTGGCTGCCCTGAGAAGTGAGTGCCGAGGGTGGAGCCAGTGGAGTCAAGCATCTAAGTATCCGCTCTGAATGGTGTAGCCTCAGTCGAAACCCCATGTGGGATCAACAACTATTGTCCTGACCAACCATAAGAATTGTGCTTGTCTTATTTTGAACAATCAAACATTCAAGACCAAACATCAAAACATTGTGTCTATTGTGTCTTCAAGTGTATGCAAAACAATTTTATATCAAACAACACACTTTTCTTTGAGTCATTTTGAGTCTAAACATTTGCAAACATTGAGTCTTCATCAACATTGTGTCCTCTTGTCACAGAAATACAGTCAAAATTTTAGATTGGGTCACAACAAAACAACTTCACAAATTGGAAAAATTTACAGTCCAACAAACAAGAGCAATTGGTTTCAGAATTCTTGAGCTTCCTAAGTTATTTCTCCAGGTTTTCATCTAGCATTCAACCTATTTTTGGGTCTCACAAAGTCCATCATTGCTTTATACCTTACATTACATTCACGTTTGTCTAAAACTTGAGTCAAAAGGTCACTTTCTTGTCCTCATCATACTTTGTCAACACACTACATACAACAACATTTTGCTAAGTGGTCCCTCATCAAGGTCTATCACCTTTGGGTCTCATTTGGTCTTACTTAGAGTCAAGGTCAACTTACCTCATCAAGAGAAACTATCATCTCTTTGGAAGCCACACCTACTCTACTACATGCATACTTGGTCTTACAATTTGGACATTGCAAGTAAATCTCAGATTCATTTACATTCCATCCAACTCTTGGTCTTCCATACTCTTTCCATTTTCATCTAGTCTCACACATCTTGGTCAATACCTAGTTCATGGTTGAAACTCGTTCCCAAAAATCTAGGAGAGAAGCTAAAGAGGCTCAAGAGTCCACAAACATGAGTGCCTATGAGTATGGCAATGATGTCTTTTTCAATTCTGATCATACTACATTACCTGACATGGATGCCTATAGAAACATTCCAAATGTTGAGCACATGGACACTATAAACAACAATGATACACACAATGACAATATGGACAACATTTCAATACATTCAGTAGAAGTGGAAGACTCCATTATGGATCCCCATTTCAATCGATTGGTTGAGGAAATAATGAGAAGGGATAGACAATATTTCTTACAAATGATGGCACAAAGTGGAGCCAAGATACCTCATGATTTTGACATGTCTCAAATAATGGAAAATCGACCTTTGCAACAACCTCACCTCAACATGGATCATAGGAGGCCTAATAGTGGAGGCAATAGAGGACCACATCTTGTACCTGAATCACCATCATCTTTGTTTCAAAAATCACAGATCCCACATACACATGGTCAAGCATATGATACTCACCTTCGCAGACCATTATGGAAGTCTTATGCAAAAAAATATGCTCAATCACATACCAATGCTAAGGACCAACCACCAAAGCAATTGGATATCCAAAGGCACGATCAAATTTTGGACACAAGGAAACCCCGCATCAAATTTGGGGGCAACACACTAGAACAAACTCATGACATGCCTATAGAGTACGATATACATGGACAAAGCAGATATTCCATTCCTAACCATGACTCTATACCAAGTGGTCCTTATACGCATACACAACATCATTATACAAAGCTTAGGTGATCAAGCTATGGAATGGTTCTCCCAACTTCCACCTGGTATTAAGTCATGGGGTGACTTAGCAGAGGCATTTATCCAACATTTCTCATACAACATAGAGACAGACATATCAGTAATTACTTTGTGCAACACCAAACAAAAGGATGGAGAATCTTTTTCATCATTTTTACAAAGATGGAGAAATATAGCCAATAGATGCTCTTGTGAAATTCTACAAAAAAAAATGGTAGAAATGTTCACCCAAAATGTTAACAAAGACATTGGCTATGATCTAAGGAAATCTTGTTTGTCCAACTTCAAGGACGTCATTGAAAAAGGCTTAGCAACAGAGAAGGTCCTAATTGAACAAGGAGTCATTAAGATATTCAAGGAAAACAAAGATGACTTTAAAGGAAAAGATAAGCCAAGATTTTGGAACAAAAACAAGAACACAGTCAATGATGGTGTTGTTGATGCCAATACAATACGACCAAAAATTGTTTTTTTTTGGATCAAGCTCTACAAACAATCAAGTGAATACTCAAACAACTTCAAAGTCATGAAGGAAGTACACTCCATTGGGAGAACCACTTGAGTCAGTTCTCAAAAAGCTAGTGGCAAACAAGATAATCACAATTCCAGATTTGCCTCCATATGAACCAAAGGTTAAACCAAATTGGTGGAATGATGATGAATATTGTGAATTTCATAAGAGCAAGGGCCATAAGACAGGAAATTGCCATCGACTGAAGAACATCATACAAGATCTCATTGATAGAGGTGACATTGAGATTGAAGGACACTCACCCAATCAAGAACATGAGATGTTTAAGGAACCATTTCCAAAACATGACAAGGGAAAAGCTAAAGCCATAGATGATCAGACCAACTATACCAGAGCATCTTATAACTATGATTCAACTGTTAATCACATTTTGATGGACAATTATGTCTCTACCATTATCATAGAGGACAAAACACCTGAAAATTCTACCCAAAGACCCAAGATTGTCCTAAAAGGCATTGGATCTTCTTCCGAACCTACCTCTAAATGTAATGTTACAACTCATCGAGGTAAATTCACTTTACAAGGTGCTCCAGCCAAAAACACCACTTCTTCAACTAAATTTGAGTATGACCTTATAGAACAGTTAGGGAAGACACCTGCGCTTATCTCAATCCTTGAGCTCTTATGCATATCCCCCGCACATAAAGCCATTCTTGAAAAAATCTTGAGAGACACCTCTATCCCTACTAATTTGAACGTGGACTAGTTTCAAGCCATGGTGGGATACCTTTCCATTCCACACTCCCTTACATTCATAGAAGCTAACGATGCCTCCATGAGCCAACCACATAATGCACCTTTACACATTGAAGCCTTCCTACACAAACATCAAATAAAGCGAGTCTTGGTAGATGGAGGAGCAGGAGTGAACATATGTACATTGAGTACTATTAAACAATTGGGATATTCAGATAAATCTATGAATTCTACAAACAAAATTACCATCAAGGCATACAATGATGAAGAGCATTCATCCAACGGAACAGTCACCTTACCTCTCAAAGTTGGGCCGGTTACAAAAGATGTGGTTTGTCAAGTCCTTGATCTAGAGTTCACATACAACATATTGCTAGGACATCCATGGATTCATGAGATGAATGTAGTACCATCTACATATCATTGATGTATCAAGTTTCCACACAATGGAGTTGAAGTGACCATCAAAGCTAACCCAAATCCATTCATATATTGCAACAATCTATGACCTAGATCAGAAATAACAATACCAGTCAATCGAGAGGCTATTTCTTCATCGGCATATGTGGATCCAAAATCCTTGAAAGATTTTACATCAAACAAGCAGAGATCAAAGAAAAGTTCAAGATTAAAGACATGGGATGTGGTGAGTATATCTTTCATGTTGATCAACTCCCACTATCTCCTAGGGTATTCAGTCGACAAGAACAACCTACAAAAAAATTGCAATGCCAAGGAATTGGGTGTGAACCACCTAGTGTTGTGGCTACTAAGTCTAAATGCAAATCTCCTCTAGTGGTGCAAGAAACTCTTGATATCAATAGTCCTAAGAGTGGTTCCAACAAAGAACCTATTGAGCATATCACTAGCCCTCTTGAGAACTCGCATAGCTTTACCATGTCATCCACTCATTCCATTTCCAGTCCACTCCTAGATTTGGATCAACAAGAATCAGAAAATCCCTTACTCCTTGGGGATCAAAAATCAAGCTTTGAAAAGAAAAATCTAAAAGTCAAAACTAAAGAAAAGTTCTTCAGTCCAAATCAAAATCAAAATCTATTGGACTCTGCAAAAATCAAAGTCAAGGATAAAAATCCTATGAAGCAAAAAGAACAAGAGTTGATCTTCCCTAATGCCAAAATAACTAGGGGCAAAAGTTCTACAATTTCAAGCCAAAAAGAATACTTGTTGATCCTAAGTCTTCATCATGCCATCCTACTTTCACTTCTTTTCACAATCATGATCCTTCATCACTCATCCACTTGTTCCACACATCCTTTCCCTTTTGGTGATACATCATGGACCTTTAATGGATCTTCCTCAAGGGACTTTGTTATCAGGGATGCCCAAACTTCTTTAGGTGACACGCCTATGGGAAAACGTAGTCCACACACTAGTAATTCTATCTCAATTCCTTTATCAAGGAAGACAGTCACTCGAGATACACATCATTCAGTCAAGGAACAATGCAGTTACAATCATAAAGTCAAGCCTCACACATTTGAGGTGGGTGACTTAGTTCTCAGAGAAAATCCTAAAAATCAGCAAGACAAAGAGAAGAAGGGCAAATTTGAACCAAACTGGCTTGGTCCTTACATCATCACAACAACATATGGATTTGATGCATATCAGCTCTCAACTCCAGAAGGTGAACCTTTGGAGGATCCTATCAACAGCATGCACCTTCGCAGGTTTTACACATAGCTCTTCAAAGTATCCTAATTTAAAAATTCAAAAATTTCAAAATACAAAAAAAATCGTTACTTGGTGAAAACCTGGCAAACAGGCGCCTTGTGACACAAAAAATAAAAAAAATAAAAAAAAAAGTAAAGAAAAACATTTCATCCAATGGTGAAAACAACTTCGGTGGCACCCTGGGCAAGTACCATGGTGAAAACTGGGTCACCAATGCCATGCATAGAGACATTGCTCGTCCCTTCTTCAAGATTCCATTTCATCCTTTCACTTTGCACACACTCACAACCTATCCATTCATAATAAACTTACCCATTCCCATCATGGCTTGTTATTGATCTACCCAAGATTGGTTAGCCATTCATAATAAACATTCCTTTTCGCTCATTTCAATCCATAATAAATCAACTCCTATCTGTGGCTAAGGCAAATCCTACTTCTAGTAATGGGTGTAGAACTAAGAACATCACATGTTTCAAGGAGTACAGTTTCTTCCAGTTTTCTTCAGTCTATACATGCACAATCTATAATAAAGCAACATTTGCATTGCCAATCCACAATAATTTCCGTCTTCTCCTCAATAAAGTATCAGTTGCATGGATTCAATCAGTTTTAGATGAGACACAACAACAACAATGGGCTTCAACAAATCAAATCTTTCAACAGACTCAGACAACATTATGGTTCTATGCTATCTATCCTTTTGTGAAAGTAAACATTGTGACCACAATCAAATAAGACTTATACAAGTGACAAGAGACACTAAACTTCAGGACTACAGTAGATGTTGGTGTTGAGTCTTGGTGTTATTTTGATTTTATCTTTTGGTGACATGTCTTTTAGCTTTTCCAAGATGTCTCTGACTAGAGATTCTATCTCTAGGATGTCTTTGACTAGAAAGGCGAGGATGGGGTATCGTCACCTATTTTTCTTTGCTGTCTGTGGATTGTCTCTTAGTAATGCTATGACTTGTCCAAGGATATGAGGACACTATGAGTCTAGTGTGAACTTGGGCATTCCTTGTCTGCAACTGTCTTATCTCCATGCAAATAGGTACAATGACTTTCTGGGTTGAACATATGCCTTGATTGTCATAACCTACTTGCCATAATAAAGCTCAATGATGATAACACACAAGAAGCTCTTTCACTTTCATAACCTCTATCTTCCATCCCCCTTTCTTGATTGACTTCCATCATCCTTCTTGAGTCCGTCTAGCTTGCTATCACATGACTGAGTACAATGACACACCAAAAATATTTGCATTTCATGTAGTTTCACCTGCATTACCACTTATAAGCATTTCATACATACATATAGATCTCACAATTGCATCACATCCTGAACACAACACATGTTAGCATATTTTACATCTTCATCATGTAAATAATCATTTTCATTTCATACATTCACATTCACATTGGCATAACATATTAAAATCATAAAAGAACAAAAATATTGCATTTCATTATGTACATATTTGCATCCATAACATAAGTATCACATAGAAACATACATCATGAAACATTTCATCACATAGGTACACATGCATATAGCTGCCGCAAAGAATCATCTTATATATATATATATATAATCATAAGTGTCATGATACAATGATGTCAAAATCATATGGCTACAATCACCCGAAGGTGTCTACATCATCATACAAAATGGTACAAAACTGATACATAGGGATCCCTCTAAGGCTATGATGAACTCCCTCCCTTGGAGTAGGCTGGCCTCGACAGAGTCTGAGCCCTAGAAGGACCCACCCCAAGAACATCTCTCCTAGCCCCTGTGTCCTCTGTAGCCACCTCTCGTGTCGCCCTATCCAGACAGAGGAACCCACTGATAACTCCTACCAACACTGCTGGTAGTGCTAATCATGTCTGTGTCATAGTATCCCAAGCCACATGTCCAACCCTCATCTCTAGTCTTGGATCTTGAAACACTTGTCTCAGTGCATCCCTGTCTCCATCTTGATCATAGGGAATCAACTCCCCATTGATCGGTATCCTCATAATTCTATACACATCTTCTAAGGTGATTGTCATCTCACCCATCGGCAAATGAAACTACAAGTCTCTAAGTGCCATCTCTTAGCCAGCGCAATCAACAATCCCATGTTCACTCAAAACTCAGGCACATACAAAATATGTCATAGGCCCATAGCCTAAACCGCTACTCTATCCTCAAATGTCAGCTCCGGTCGTAACCTCTAGGTCGACAAGAATCTCTCTCGTGACTCCAACGTAGGTAGGTACTCCTACAGTCAAGCAAATCGATCATGTCAGTCAAAGTAGCATTCACTGTTCATCACAAAATGATGCTTATTATCTTAGTGCTTATGATACTCTATCAAAGTGACACTCACTATTCATCACAAAGTGTTTCTTCTATCAAAGTGACACTCACTGTTCATCACAAAGTGTTTCTTCTATCCTAGTGACACTCATTGTTCATCACAACGTGCTGCTATTTATCCTAGTGGTACTCCCTGTTTATCATAAAGTACTACATGTTTTAGCACTCACTATTCATTACAAAGTGCTGCTCATATTAGCACTCCCTATTCATCACAAAGTGCTACTCATATTAGTACTCCTTGTTCATCACAAAGTACTATGTCTTGGTACTCACTGTTCATCACAAAGTGCCTCGATCTATCCTAGTCTTCCCTAGAGGACCTGCTTGAGTGTATCCTCTCAGTAGCTTATCCAATCGACAACGTATGTTCATCACAGAACTGCCGATTTGGCCTTGAAGACACACACACGCCTTCATGATATAAACGCGCTTACATATTGCACAAATGTGCCTAGCCTACCCAGACGCGCCTGGCACCAGCATAGACGCACCTTGACATTTTTACCCCACTTGACATTTTTCTAGACATACCTAACATGCATTAAATGTGCTACCTAACATGCATTTATGACAATATTTATTGCGACAAAGTACAAGGAGGTTTTGCAATACTTACTGGCTCTCCTGCAGCCGCTAGCCTCTAAAATCGGCGAATGCGATCGAATCTATGAACCAATGCCATCGCTGCTGACTGTTGCTTCTCTATTCTCTCTCTGCACTCTGATCTCTTGGATGTGTGGATGACAATGAGTATGTTTTCCCCTCATGGTCTATCTTATAGACTACCCTACCCCTAGCTCTCATTTCCCGAGTCAGTCTTCTTTATCCTGTGACTCTGTCATTCTATCCTATCCGGTCAGTCCATTCTAGCCTTTCTTTCTTATCGAGAGATTGTC
The DNA here is from genome assembly GCF_030272615.1 of Cryptomeria japonica. Lineage (NCBI taxonomy): Eukaryota > Viridiplantae > Streptophyta > Pinopsida > Cupressales > Cupressaceae > Cryptomeria > Cryptomeria japonica. The sequence continues at coordinate 734,489,220 of NC_081415.1, read as the reverse complement.
TGCAATCTTTTTCAGACATTTTCATCCAATCTCTTGAGGGGGCATATCATTCCCATCTTGGGGCAACTTTGTATTAGTTCATCTTATCTTCTTTGAAACAACGCGACAAGCTGCATTGTCTCAAAGAGGGGCAAAATGTAGACACCTAAAATTGTCATGCCTAATTAAATAAATATTTTATTTATTTAATTATTTTAGCCTAGTTCTTCTATTAATTAAATAAATCATTATTTATTTAATTAATTCATTTATCCCCTTCTAGCCTTATTTCTCATTTAAATAAATACCTTTATTTATTTAAATTATCCTTTTTCCTAAATTAAATAAATATCTTATTTATTTAATTAATCCCACTTCTTCTATTAATTAAATAAATCTTTATTTATTTAATTAATTCATTAACCTTTTCTACCTATGACACGTCATTCATCTCTTAATTCATACACTACCTACCCCTTTCATTATTTTATTATTTTCTTTACCTACCCTCTAATCATAGCCAACCATTTATCTTTTACAACTCTTAATCTTATCCCTCCATTTCATATAGTGTCTTCTATATAAGGAGATTCTTCCTTCATTATCAAACCCCCCGATCAGTTGACTTCCTGACTACGCTTTCGAACTTGCATATGCAATCAAGCCTACTTGCAACCACATTTCTGTTCTTTATTGAGCTCTTGTGCACACATAAAATCTAAGAGAAAATATATCAAGCAAGATCAATGGAGATAGGGAGAATGGAGATTCAAACCCTATTGGACATGTGATGGTATAATCTTTGTGATTTCATTTGATTTGTATTGTCTTAGGTAATCTTCATATGTTATGGTGGATCTTTGTTGTTTTTAGGCTAGAGTTTTGTGGTTGAATTCATTTAGTCTTTCAATGTTGTTGTATCCATTTTCACCATATACAATATCGTTTTAACAATTTATATACATAAAAAATAACTTGTTAATGAGATCATGATCATGGTTTATTTATATTGATCACTTTTATACAGGTGGGGCATCCTAGGGTACATGATATGGACTACCACAACCTGAAGAATGTGGTTTTCTAAGTGGAGGAACATGGAGGTGTGAATATCGAAGCTGAAGATAATGATCCTATGGAAGAAGATGTTCATGTGCTAGAAAACACAATTGAAGATGATGGTACAAATACATTGATCCATGACACATTTAGTACTGGTGCAGCTGATCATGATGATCAAGATGACTTTGGTGTTGTTCATGATTTACCTATACTTGAGAAGGCATACAAGCCCCTTTACGAAGGCTCCCAAACAACTCTTATCTTTGTTGTATTGTTGTTGGTGAACTTGAAGGTTATGAATGATTTATCCAACATAACAATCTCACATATGTTATGGTATGTCATATATGTCATATTTTTTCATCTATTTTTGTTGTTATTTTATCACTAGTAAATAAAAGGTGAAATATGTATCATTAATATTCTTTATATTAACAAATTATTATTTTTGTTCTAGATTGATAGGTGATTTTTTGTTACCACCACCAAATATTCTACCTCGCTCATATCGAGAATTATCTATCATTATGAAAGATATTGGAATGGAGTATCAAGCAATAGATGCATGTCCCAATGACCATATTACATGTCATAAACAACATGAATTTGCAACAGAATGCCCTAAATGCCATATCAGTAGATATCAAATAGATCAACTAACAAAAAAGGTGCATCACAAGGTTCTTCGTTATATTTCCATTATTCCATGTTTGCAATGATTATTTAGGTGTGAAAGCTTGGCACAATTTGTGGATTAACATGCACACAATAAAATTTGAGATAACATTCTTTGAATGCCTATGGATGGTTCTACATTTACAGACATAGAGGAAAAATGTCCACACTTTAAAGAAGAACCTCGTAATCTCATACTTTCATTGGCAGCGAACAGTGTCAATCCATTTGGAGAGATGAGATCTATTTACTCGGTGTGGCCTATTTTTATTATCAATAATAACATTCCTCCATGGATGTCAATAAAGAGGGAGCACATAATGTTGGCAATGATTGTTTCAGGTATTTTTTTCATTTAATATTCATGTACATTAAATTATATATTGTAGTAAAATGTTTATAATAATTATGTAATGTTTTTGTTCATTCAACTAGGTAAGTACCAAGTTAAAGATATGTGTATATTGAGCCTCTTATCGGAGAGTTGTTGGAGTTATGGAATGGTGTCACTATGTATAACATCTCTAGACCAATAGGACAAAGACAATTTCAATTCCATGCAATGCTTGTATGGACAATTCACGATGCCCCAAGGCTAACACATTTTTGTGGTATGTTATAATGTTCAACTTGGGCACTTTAATAATGTCTAATTTTTTAAAGTATAAATCATGCATTTTTAAAAAAAATCCATTCAATATATATAATTATAAAAATTAACATATTTAATCCAATTATACATGATCTTGTAGGTCTTCAAACAAAGGGAAAATTTGTGTGTCCAGTTTGTGGTCCAAATATGAAATCTCGTCATTCAACAAGTTTAGGAAACTAGGTGTTTGATGAGGATAGGAACTTCCTCCACAAAAATAAGTATCGAACTACTGAAAAACATATTTTCAATGGGAAAGAAGAGACTACATCAAAACCACAAAGAATGACACCTCGCCTATGGAAGTTAGAATATAATAGAATTATTCATCAAGGTAATGTCATTCAATCTAATTGTTTATCTATCATATATGATATTTTTGGAATTTATATTTTTATATTGTGTTTTGTTTACTCATGTTGTAATTGATGATGATTGTCGTTGTTAACTTTTTAAACTTATATGCTTCATGAAGGTCGTCAAGGCATTAATTACCACCTTCCAAAGGGACTAAAAAGTTATCCTAGATAATTTAGTAGGTTGTCCTACTATGAGCATCTACAAATTGTGCATTTGTTTGATACTATGCATATTGGAAAGAATGTAACAGAGACGTTATGGAAAATGTTGGATGGAAAGCGTGACAAAGAAAAAATTGTCAAAATTTGTAGTGACATTCAGGAATCCAATCATGTAATGAAAAATATCATTCAATTAAATAGTGATGGAAACCAAATTAATATAAGTTCCCTTCCTTGGTTATTAACAGAGAAGCAAAGAAATGCTATAAAAGAGGTCATACAAAAAATTCATTTTCCCACAAGATTTGCTGCAAACATAAACAATCTCATAACAAAGAAAAGTGAATTTGGGCCAGGGATGAAAATGCATGATTGACATACCTTCATTAAGGTAATTCATGTTCTTGTATATTTTCTATATATTTGTATATTGTATGTACTTTTCATTGTATTATGTTTAGTACTAGTTTTGGAAAAACAAAGAAAAGATCATTTTATAATTGTTGCAGTACGTTCTACCTCTATCTCTCCTAGACCACTTTGACAATAATGTCAAGCAAGTTATATATGATCTTGGAAAATACATGAGGTAAGTAGTGTTATTTATTCAATTTATTATATAGATATTATATTTTCCATTTGTTTTACTTTTTATGTAATATATTTTATATTATTTTATTAATTCTCGTTAATATATTTGCCTCTTGAATCACTTGTAGATGGTTGTCATCTAAATAAATCCATAAAGAAGATATAAAATATTGGAAGACAAAAATTCCTCGTCTAATGTCTAAAATGTAAAAGTGTCTACCTTCGACATTTTTCAATGCACAAGAACTACCTCATACACCAAGTTGAGGAGATTGAATTGTGTGGACCTGTACACACAAGGTCAATGTGGATGGTTGAGAGGGCACTTCAAATTTTTGGAAGCTTTGGTTTGAAAAAGAGCACATCCTGAGGGTTCTATGGTGGAGGAATATATGGTACACTAGACTATGGTGTACATTACTGAATATCTTCCTAAGTTTACGACAAAGATCCATTTAGATCGCATTTCAGATCCCAATTCCATTAACAAATTTGAAGGGGAGTACTTGATAGGGAAAGGCAGATTGAGGAAAGTGAGAGGTAATTATTGGATGTTCATGGATATTAATCTGAATACATTTTGCATTTGGTTTTTATATATATTGTAGTTAATTAATTTTTAATCTTCAATATACATCAGTTCTAAATTTCTAGTTATTTTTTATACAATTGCTCGAGAGTGGGATGCACTACATTTGTATGTCGCAAACAATATTATTTGGATGACGGCATGGATTGAACGATGTCAACAATCTAGTAGCGCATTAACATGGGAAGGTGTGGATTCATTTGTTAAAGAAGCTCATCGTAATGGAGATTCCAATGTTACACCAAGGGAAATCGATTTGGCATATGGTTTAAGAAATAAACAAGTACGTATAACTATATTAATCACCCATATTATTTATTTATTTTTCAATTATAATGATGTATATATATATATATACATTTGACCAAGAATAAATATGTTTATCAACTGGCGATGCAATAATTTTTACATGTTTGATATATTGCAAGTGAAACACCGCAAGGCTATGTAGTGCAATGGTCATAAATTTCGCATCAAAAAGTTGGATCACATGAAGAAAACTTGTGATTCTGGGATAACTTGTGATTATATGTGTATATGGTGAAAATGGATAACAATAATAACAATATTGAAAGGCTAAATGAATTCAACCACAAAACCCTAGCCTAACAACAACAAAGATCCACCATAACATATGAAGATTACCTAAGACAATGCAAATCAAATGAAATCACAAAGATATACCATCACATGTCCAATAGGGTTTTGATCTCCATTCTTCCTATCTCCATTGATCTTGCTTGATATATTTGCTCTCAGATTTTATATGCACAAGAGCTCAACAAAGAACGAAATGTGGTTGCAAGTAGGATCGTAGTGTAGTCAAGTGTATAAGATTCATTAGAATGTCTCATTAGGTGAATCATTAGGGTTTGGTAATGAAGGAAGCATCTCCTTATATAGAAGACACAATATGAAATGGAGGGATAAGATTGAGAGGTGTAAAAGGAGGTTGGCTATGATTAGAGGGTAGGTAAAAGAAATAATAAAATAATGAAAGAGGTAGGTAGTGTATGAATTAAGAGATGAATGACATGTGTCATGTGTAGAAAAGGTTAATGAATTAATTAAATAAATAAAGATTTATTTAATTAATAGAAGAAGTGGGATCAATTAAATAAATAAAATATTTATTTAATTTAGGAAAAGGATAATTTAAATAAATAAATGTATTTATTTAAATGAGAAATAAGGCTAGAAGAGGATAAATGAATTAATTAAATAAATAAAGATTTATTTAATTAATAGAAGAATTAAGCTTAGATAATTAAATAAATAAAATATCTATTTAATTAGACATGACAATTTTGGGTGTCTACATTTTGCCCCTCTTTGAGACAATGCGGCTTGTTGCGTTGTTTCAAAGAAGATAATATGAACTGATACAGAGTTGCCCCAAGATGGGAATGATATGCCCCCTCGAGAGATTGGATGAAAATGTCTGAAAAGATTGCAGACAATCTCTTGATAAGAAAGAAAGGCTAGAATGGACTGACCAAATAAAGTGACAGAGTCACGGGATAAGGAAGACTGACTCAGGAAACGAGGGCGAGGGCTAGGTTAGGCTATAAGATAGACCAGGGGGGAAAATACATCCTCATTGTCATCTACACATTCATGAGAGCAGATTGCAGAGCGAAAATAGAGCAGCAGCAGTCAGCAGCGATGGCTTTCACTGACAGATTCGACCACATTCGCCGATTCCAGAGGCCAGCAAAGGCAGGAGAGCCGGTAAGTACCACCAAACCTCCTCGTACTTTGACACATTTAATTTTGTCATTAATGCATGCTAGATAGGGTAATAAATGCGCTTAAAATAGGGTCCAAAAAGTGTCAAAAAACATCCAGGCACGTCTGCGTTTGTGCCAGGCGCGTCTGTGTTTGTGCCAGGCGCATCTATGTCTAGACCCGCGTCTATGTCAATTGCGGCCGCGTCTGTGTTGTGCAGGCGTGTTTGTGCCAAGAAGGCACATCTCTGTCAATCAGGTGTGTCTATGTTTTTCAGGTGCGTCTGTGTAGTCTTTAAGCGTGTTTATGTCATGTAAGCGCGTTTGCGTTTGAAAAAGTGTGAATTTGCATCTTCTAGGTCAAATCGGCAGTTTTGTGATGAACATACGCTGTCAATTGGATAAGCTGCTGAGAGGATACACTCAAGTAGGTCCTCTAGGAAGACTAGGATAGATCAAGGCACTTTGTGATGAATAGTGAGTACCAAGATAGAGTACTTTGTGATGAACAGGGAGTACTAGAATATGAGCAACACTTTGTGATGAACAGTGACTGCAAATGTGAGCAACACTTTGTGATGAACAGTGAGTGTCACACACGTAGTACTTTGTGATGAACAGGGAGTACCACTAGGATAGAAGCAACACTTTGTGATGAACAGTGAGTGTCACTAGGATAGATAGCCATATGCATTTAGATAACAAGTAGCATTTTGTGGTAAACAGTGAATGCCACTATGACTGACATGATTTGATTTGCTTGACTACAGGAGTATTTGCCGATGCTAGAGTCACAAGAGAGATTCCCGTCTACTCAGAGGTTGCGACCTAAGTTGTCTTTTGAGGAAAGAGCTACCATTGAGGAGATGGGATTGAGACATGTGCTGTATGTGCCTAAGTTTCGGGCAAACATGGGTTTGCTGACTGCATTAGCTGAGAGATGGCACTCTGAGACGTGCACGTTCCATTTGTCGATGGGTGAGATGACAGTCACCCTAGAGGATGTGTATAGGATATTGCGGATACCGATCGATGGGGAGCTGATCCCATACGATCGAGATGGAGACAGAGAGGCCTTGAGATGAGTGTTCCAGGACCCTGGACTAGAGATGAGGGCAGGACACGTGGCGTGGGATACCATGACAGCCATAGGATTAGCATTGCCGACAGTGATAGGAGGAGCTATCAGTGGGTTCCTGTGTTCGGATAGGGCGACACGAGGGTTGGCTGTGGGCTAGGGAGGAGCACTAGAGACACTGGTGACACAACACACCAGATATGCCTGGGGACCGTGTGTGCTGGCACAACTGTATTATGAGCTTCATCAGTTTGTATATCATGGATCCGTAGGATTGGGCTGTGGAGTGACATTGCTGCAGGTATGGGCCTATGAGCCTCTGCCAGTTACCCGATCGATACACTTCAGGGGCAGGGGTCATGGATGCAGTTTTGTTCATCTGTATGACATGATCACATCGTAGCCATGGATTGGTAGGCTAGAGCATTGGCGGTGGGTGATAGATGACATTGATGTGGTCATATGGAGACCATATCTGGGTTGCAAGCAGTGGGAGGATGATGCAGTTGAGCTGCCCTACTCCTTCTGGAGTAGGTACCTGATTGGGCAGATGCCCTATGTGCTAGAGAGATAGCTTGTGGACAAGGTTGGTTGATAGTTTGGCCGGATTCAGAGGATGCCTCGGGGCTCAGGCATGTATGCCCGTATAGTCAGGGATCAGGCACAGTTTGGGCCTTTGCTGTCATATGATCAGGCAGTGACACAGCTAGTAGAGATGATGCCCCTACCCTGGGACATGTGGCCTGAGATCGAGGATGTCGGCATGGATGCCGAATACACAACTTACTGGGCAGAGCATCCCTTCCCACGGTTGACAGATCTAGGAGAGGTATTGGATGGAGATGGGGGTGGCGATGATGATGATGGTGGGGGTGATGGGGGCAGAGGTTGACGGAGGAGGAGGGGAGTAGTTGGAGAGAGGAGGGTTGCACCTCGAAGGGAGGGTGGAGAGGAGAGGCAGGCTCGGGTGGTGAGGGGTCACGATGGATTGCCGCTACAGGTGCCAACAGTACAGAGTCCCAGACAGGTATAGATACAGGGATAGAGATAGAGATAGGTACCAGTATAGACACCAGTATAGGTACAGGTACAGGCACAGGGGCAGGCACCTGTACAGGGGGAGCCAGAGGTAGAGGCAGAGGGGGCTGACCCAGTGGAGGATGAGCTACTAGAGATGAGGGAGATCTGCCAGGGCCAGGCAGATGAGATCCAGGAGTTGGAGAGGGAGAGGGATTGGCTCAAGACGCGGCTCAGGGATACTGAGTGAGAGCGAGATCAGGCTATCTAGCGCTATACAGAGGCTGAAACAACACTGAGAGCCAGGAGACAGGCAGCGGAGGATATAGGGGTAGGATATGCTTATGTCCTATGGGTAGGGGAGGAGATTGCCTATTGGAGAGACCTCTACTATGGTGCAGTTCTAGAAGATCAGCGAGCGAGGAGCTTCCATAGACCGTCGCGTACAACGACAGCTATGGGAGGGAGCCGGAGGAGACAGGCATCGAGTGGTGGGGTTATGGGTCCTCCACCACCACTAGATAGAGGAGACAGGAGAGATGATCCTGGGGCGGGTCCTTCAGGGGATCAGATTTCATCGAGGCCAGGCAGCTCCGAGGGAGGGAGTTCATTATAGACATAGAGGGCTCCCCTTTGTATCAGTTTTTATACCATTTTTGTATTGTAGACACTTGCGGGTGCTTTTGTAGCCATATGATGTTGACATCATTGTATCATGACACTTATGATTATATATATGAGATGATTCATTTTTTTGCAGCAGCTATATGCATGCATACCTATGTGATGTATGTGTCTTGATGTATGTTTCTATGTGATGCTTATGATATGGATGCAAATATGTACATGATGTAATGTAGTATTTTTGTTCTTTTATGTTTTAAAATGTGCATGCATGATGCAAATGTGAATGTATAAAATGCAAACTAATATGATAATGCAAAATGTAAATTGTGCTAACAGGTGTTGTGTGCAGGATGTGATGCAGTTGTGATATCTATATGTATGTATGAAATACTTATATGTGATAATGTAAGTGCAACTATATGAAATGCAAATGTTTTTGGTGTGTCATTATACTCAGTCGTGTGATAGCAGGCTACGCGGACTCGAGAAGGACGATGGAAGTCAATCAAGAAAGGGGGATGGAAGACAGAAGATATGAAAGTGAAAGAGCTTCTTGTGTGTTATCATCATTGAGATTTATTATGACAAAATAGGTTATGACAATCGAGGCATATGTTCAACCCAGAAAGTCATTGTACCTGTTTGCATGGAGATAAGACAGTCACAAACAAGGAATGCCCCAGTTCACACTAGACTCACAGTGTCCTCATATCCTTGGACAAGTCATAGCATTACTAAGAGACAATCCACAGACAACAAGTACAAATAGGTGATGAAACCCTATCCTCACTTTTCTAGTCAAAGACATCTTGGAGATAGAATCTCTAGTCAGAGACATCCTAGAAAAGCTAAAAGACATGTCACCAAAAAAGATGAAATCAAAAGAAAACCAAGACTCGACACCAACATCCACTGTAGTCCTCAAGTTTAGTGTCTCTTGTCACTTGTATAAGTCTTATTTGATTGTGGTCACAATGTTTACTTTCACAAAAAGGATAGATCGCACTGAACCATAATGTTGTCTGAGTCTGCTGAAAGATTTGATTTGTTGAAGCCCATTGTTGCTGCTGTGTCTCATCTGAAGCTGACTGAATCCATGAAACTGATACTTTATTGCGGAGAAGATGAAACTTTATTGCAGATCTGTGATGCAAATGTTGATTTATTGCGGATTGTGCATGAATAGACTGAAGGAAGCTGGAAGAACTATACTCCTCAAAACTTGTGATGCTCTTAGTTCCACACCCATCACTAGACGTAGGATTTTCCTTAGCCACAGATAGGATCTGATTTATTATGGATGGAAAGGGAGGTTTATTATGAATGGCTAACCAATCTTAGGGAGATCAATAACAAGCCATGATGGGAATGGGTAAGTTTATTATGAACGAATAGGTTGTGAGTGTGTGCAAAGTGAATCCCGAAGGAGGGAGGAGCAATGTCTCTACACATGGTGCTGATGATCTAGTTTTCACCATGGTACTTGCCTAGGGCACCACTGAAGTGGTTTTCACCATTGGACAAAATTATTTCTCTTTACTTTTTTCGATTTTTCAATGTTTTTTTTTTTTTGTGTCACAAGGCGCCTGTTTGCCAGGTTTTCACCAAGTAACGATTTTTTTTGTTTTATAATTTTTTTTGTATTTTTGAAATTTTTTATTTTTTTGTAATTTTGAATTAGGATATTTCGAAGAGCTATGTGTAGAACCTGCGAAGGTGCATGCTATTGATAGGATCCTCCAAAGGTTCACCTTCTATAGTTGAGAGCTGATATGCACCAGATCCATATGCTGCTGTAATAATGTAGGGACCAAGCTAGTTTGGTTCGAACTTGCCCTTCTTCTCTCTATCCTGTTGATTTTTAGGATTTTCTTTGAGAACTAAATCCCCTACCTCAAATGTGCGAGGCTTGACCTTGTGATTGTAGCTTCGACTCATTCGTTGTTGGTAAGCCTTGAGATGATTAAAAGCAGTTTTTCTTCATTCATCTAGTAGTTCCAGTTCTTATAAGCGAGAGACTCTATAGTCTTCATCACTGATGATGTTTTGTAGAGAAATCCATAAAGAGGGTAGCTCGACCTCAATAGGAAAGATAGCTTCAGTGCCATAGACAAGTGAATAGGGTGTAGCTCCTGTAGGTGTGCGGACACTTGTGCGGTAGGCCCAAAGTGTAGGATTAAGTTGGATATGCCAATTATGACCAGCATCGTCGACTGTCTTCTTTAGGATTTTAAGGATTGTTTTGTTAGATGCCTCAACTTGGCCATTACCTTAGGGGTAATATGGTGTGGAGAAATGATGGGAAATATGGAAGCAGTCACAGAGTTCATGAACATCCTAATTTTTGAAGGGACGTCCGTTATCAGTGATGATGGAAACAGGAATACTGTATCAGCAAATGATATAGTTAAGGATGAATGTAGCAATCTATTTTCCAGTAACTTGTGTGAGAGGCATGGCTTCAATCCATTTTGTAAAATACTCTGTGGTAGTGATAATGAATTTATGACCATTGGAAGAAGGAGGGTGAATCTTGCCTATGAGATCGAGTCCCCACTGACAAAAGGGCCAAGGAGACACAAGTGGTTGAAGTTCTTGTGTTGGCGCATGTATGAGGTCTCCATGAATTTGACATTGCTTACATTTCTTGACAAACTGATATGAGTCTTTCTCCATATTGGGCCATTAATATCCAGTCCTGATGAGTTTCTTGGCCAAGGTAGGACCACTAGCAGGTGGACCACATATCCCTTCATGTACTTCTCGTAACGCAATCTGAGCTTCGTCATTTTCTAAACATCTAAGAAGAGTGCCATCTAGACCTTGTCAGTATAGGATATCAGGTAAAATGACATATCAAGAGGATTGGTGAATGAAAGTGCGACGTTGATTATTTGATAGATCAGGAGGTAAAGTATTGTCACGTAGGTATGTGAAAATGGAGCCATATAACTGGGATTCAGGACCGACAACACATATCATCTCAGTAGGCATGATCTCATATGAAGGGACCAAAAGGTTATCCACCAAGAACTCATAGCGGGTCTCGTTTGGGGGTAGATCGATCAGTGAAGCAATTGTAGCCATGGCATCTACGACGCGATTCTGCTCTCTTGGTATCTGCTCAAAGTCAATCTTTGTGAAGTGTTGTTTCAGGTCATCCACCATTTGTTTATAAGGCATTAATTTTTCATCTTTTGTTTGGTAATCATCAGTTGCTTGACAGATGACAAGTTGGGAGTCCCCAAAAACATGAAGTTCCTGGATCTTCCATTGAACTGCAATTTGTAATCCTATTGTTAATGCCTCATACTCTGCTATATTGTTAGTGCAAGGAAATGATAAGTGGTATGATTTTGGTATAGAATCTCCTTGAGGAGTTATAAAGAGGATGCTAGCTCCTGCCCCATGCTGTGTGTATGAGCCATCGAAGTACAGTTGCCATGGCTTTGCATGTGATATTGTCAAAATGGATTCATTTAGAAACTCTGAACTTAGAGGAACATCATCTATCATGGGAGCATTTGCTAACTGATCTGTGATGGCTTGTCCTTTTATTGCTTTTCTGTCCACATACTCGATGTCGAATTCACTCAGGATCATTACCCATTTGGCCAGTTGCCCAGTAAGTGTTGCTTTATTGAGAAGGTATTTCAATGGGTCTATCCTTGCAACCAACTTAGTCTTATGAGTGAGCATGTAATGTTGTAATTTTTGCAAAGCAAAGACCACAGCGAAACATGCACGCTCAATTGGTGTGTAGTTTAGCTCGTATCCCACCAATGTGTGACTGATATAGTATACTGCTTTTTCCTTGCCCTCGACAATTTGTTGTGCTAAGAGTGCCCCCAGTGCTATTGGAGTAGCTGATATGTATAGTAATAGTGGTTGATCTGGAACTTGTGGCATTAGAACTAGCAGATTTAGAAGATAATCTTTGAGTGTCTAGAAATCCTATTGACAGTTATCATCCCATTTGAATTTGATGTTTTTATGTAGCAGGTGCTGAAAAGGATTACACTTATCTACTAGTTGTGCTATGAATCTTCGTATGGACTGGAGTCTGCCTTGTAAGGATCAAAGTTGACTGATATTTCTTGGTGGTTGCATTTCCAAGATGGCTTTGACTTTTGCTGGATTAGCTTCAATTCCCCTTTTGGATACAATGAATCCTAGGAGCTTCCCAGAGGTTACTCCAAAAACACATTTCTTGGGGTTTAATCTTACTTTGTATTTTTCCAACCGATCAAAGATGACTGAAAGTATGTCCAAATGTGTATTTCTATCTATTGATTTTCCCAAGAGGTCGTTGACATAATCTTCCACGATTACGTGCATGAGATCATGAAATATAGTAGTCATGGCTCTTTGATATGTAGCACCTGCATTCTTTAGCCCGAAAGGCATGACATTCCAGCAGAAAGTTCCCCACGGACAAGTAAATGATGTTTTGTGTTGATCCTCAGGTGCGATCCTTATTTGATTATAACTAGAGAATCCATCCATTAATGATAACATTTCATGACCTGCTGTGAGATCAACAATCAAGTCAATGTTTGGCAATGGGAAGTCATCCTTTGGACAAGCTTTGTTGATGTCTCTGAAATCTGTGCAAATTCTGATGTTGCGATCTGGTTTACTAACAGGCACTAAGTTGGAGATCCATTCAAGATAATCGATTGGGCGTATGAATCCGACATCCAATAACTTCTCGAGTTCTTCTTTGACTAGTAATGCCACTTGTGGATGCATTTTTCTTAATTTCTATTTCACTGGTTTTGCCCCTGGTTTGACTATCAAATGATGCATTACCAAATCTGGATCTAGTCCAGGCATATCAATGTATGACCAGGCAAAGTTGATTTTTCGTTCTTTGAAGAAACTTATGAATTTTGACCTTTCGGACTCTGTCAATGATTGAGCTAAGAATATGTTGTGCGGAACCTCTTCTGTACCAATGTTTGTTTTGATAGTCTCCTCTACCAACATGGATGACTTTTCCTCATATGATGTTGGGAGAATGTCGAGCCTTCCATCTTCAGGTGCCTCGGAGAGGTTTTCGCCCTCAGATACATCCTTTCTTTTTACTTTTTTGGGGTTAGACAGTGCCAGAGTGTGGTTTTCACCATAAGACCCTTGATTTTTTCTTATTTTCACATTTTTGTGACTAGAAGGTTCGACACCCTCACCAAAATATGCCACGCTATTGAGTTCTATAGTGTATCCCACTTTATGGTCTCCAAGGGGAAGATCATCTCGTATGCCAAGATAGTCAATAAAAGCTTCATCATTTTGGAATGTATCAAACTGTGTAGGTCCTTCATAATCCCAGTCAATGAGTTGGTGGTGGACAAGGGGAAGGCCGTTAATGTCTTCAAGGTTAGGGGAGCTAAGAGTGAAGATGGAGTTATATTCAGGTATGTCAAGGTAATTATCGAGGTCATTGATGGCACTCTCCTCATCAGTCTCAATCACGAGCAAATCCAAATTATCATCACTAGTAGCGCATTCTGGGACAAGTGTTCTCATCCTATGTGATTTCAACCTAGAACCTTGAGACAAGGACTATGTAGAATCCTCCTGGGTTGTTTCTTGACCAACTCTGAACTTGTTATAAAATTCCTCTTCTTCTGTGGGTTCATCTGGCTCTCTGAATATCTCAGTGAGCTCGTAGTCACTGCAAGACTTGTCTGAACCCCATTCCCATTTGTTAGAATCTATGGAATAGCGCTCCTCTTGTTGCATTTTGGCAGCTTTGATTTGTAAAGCTTGTTCTGTCCTTTGGGTGTGGACCTTGGAAGTTAAGAAACCAAGTCCTTTCGAGCATTCCTTTTTGAAGGTCAATTCAGGTTGTAAAGGTTCCATGATGCCTTCCTTTCGTACCCCCAGAGGGCTTTTTCCATCATACCCAAATTTTTGTAGAATTTTGAAGCCTTTACCATATTTCTCACATGGTAGGTTGATGTGATCTTGTGTTTCCTCTTCATTGTCCCTAAAAAGCATTTGGTATAGATCTTCCTCTTCTAGTTCACCCCATCTTTGAAAGGTAGTAGGGTCCCATTTGAGCATCATGATGGATACTTTCTTGTTAGGATGTGGTCTTCCATATTCTTTTGGGGAACTCATGACTTGTCATAAGTACATGGTTTGATTGAAAGTATATTCCCCCATGCCTTTGTCCTAAAACTTGCCTTTAAGCTGACCTTGTTTTGATGTCGAAGGTTTTAATGACTCAGGATCAATGTATGCTGATGAAGGAACAACCTCACGATTACTGGGAATGATGGTCTCAGTCTTTGATTTCAGGTTATTGTAGTATATGAATGGATTAGGATCACTATTAACTGTTACTTCCACTCCATTATGAGGAAACTTAATGCATTGGTGATATGTGGATGGGACTACCCTCATTTCATGAATCCAAGGACGTCCTAGAAATATGTTATAAGTGAGATTTAAATCCAGGACTTGACAAACCACATCCTTTGTAACTAGCCCAACTCTGAGGGGTAAGGTGACTGTGCCCTTGGATGAACGCTCTTTGTCATCATATGCCTTAATGGTGATTTGATTTGTAGAATTCACAGCTTTATCAGAATATCCCAATTGTGTAATAGTGCTTAATGTGCAAATGTTTAGACCCGCTCCTCAATCTATCAGGACTCTTTTTATTCAATGTTTGTGTATGAAGGCTTCAATGTGTAATGGTGCATTATGTGGCTGACTTACGGAGGTGTCGTCGGCTTCTATGAATGTAAGGGAGTGTGGAATGGAAAGGTATCCCACCATGGCTTGAAACTGGTCCACATTCAGATCAGTAGGAACAACAGTATCTCTCAAGATTTTGTCAAGAATGGCTTTATGTGTGGGAGATATGTGTAATAGCTCAAGGATTGAAATGAGCGCAGGTGTCTTCCCTAACTGTTCTACAAGGTCATACTCAGGTTTGGTTGATGAAGAAGCAGTGTTTTAGTTGGAGCACCTTGCAAAGTGATTTTACCTCGACGGGTTGTAACATGACATTTAGAGGTAGGTTCGAAAGAAGATCCAACACCTTTTAAGACAATCTTGGGTCTTTGGGTAGAATTCTCAGACGCTTTGTCCTTGATGATAATAGTAGAGACATAATTGTCCATCGAGATGTGATTGATAGTTGAGTCATAGTTATAGGATGCTCTGGTATAGTTGGTTTGATCCTCTATGGCTTTAGCTTTTCTGTTGTCATGTTTTGGGAATGGTTCCTTAAACATCTCATGTTCTTGATTAGACGAATGTCCCTCAATCTCAATGTCACCTCTATCAATGAGATCTTGTATGATGTTCTTCAGTCTATGACAATTTCCTATCTTATGACCCTTGCTCTTATGAAATTCACAATATTCATCATCATTCCACCAATTTGGTTTAACCTTTGGCTCATATGGAGGAAAATCTAGAATAGTGATTACCTTGTTTGCCACTAGCTTCTTGAAGACTGACTCAAGTGGTTCTCCCAATGGAGTATACTTCCTTCATGATCTAGAAGTTGTTTGAGTATTCACTTGGTTGTTTGTAGAGCTTGATCCTACAAAGATGAATTTGGGTCACACTGTGTTGGCATCAACAACACCATCATTGACTGTGTTCTTTTTTTTATTCCAAAATCTTGGCTTGTCTTTTCCTTTAAAGTCATCTTTGTTTTCCTTGAATATCTTAATGACTCCTTGTTCAATTAGGACCTTTTCTATTGCTAAGCCTTTTTCAATGACGTCCTTGAAGGTGGACAAACAAGCTTTCCTTAAGTCATAGCCAATGTCTTTGTTAACATTTTGGGTGAACATTTCTACCATTTGTTTTTGTGGAATTTCACAAGAGCATCTGCTAGCTAGATTTCTTCATCTTTGTAAAAATGATGCAAAAGACTCTCCCTCTTTTTGCTTGGTGTTGCACAAAGTAGTGACTGATATGTCTATCTCTATGTTGTAGGAGAAATGTTGAATAAATGCCTCTACTAGATCACCCCATGACTTAATACCAAGTGGAAGTTGGGAGAGCCATTCCATAGCTTGATCACCTAGGCTTTGTGGGAATAATCTCATCAAATATGTCTCTTTTGCTGCTACCTCAATGCAGGCTGTGAAAAACTGTCTTATATGTGCCTTAGGATCCCCTTTTCCTCTATACTTATCAAATTTAGGTGTCACAAAATGTGTAGGAAAAGGAGGAATTGGAATGCTCTTGTCAAATGGATAAGGACATATGTCTCTCATTGTGTATGTTGGCTTTGGTGTATTTATGTCCTCCATTTTCTTTTGTAAGTCCCTGATTTGTTGCTCTAAATTGCTCTTAGGTGGAGATCGACTTCTTGGACCATACCCTATGCTTGAGGCACCAATTGGAGGAGGAGCATGTTGCATATATGGATGATATTGATCATACACATGTTCATATGGACGAGGTCTATAGTAATGTTGTGTATATGGACCACTTGGTATAGATTCATGTTGAGGAACACCATATCTGTTTTGTGCTTGTATACCATACTCTACAGGCATGTCATGTTCCAATGTGTTGCCCCCAAATTTGACATGAGGTTTCCTTGTGTCCAAATTTTGAGCATGCCTTTGAATATCCAATTGCTTTGGTCATTGATCCTTAGCATTAGTATGTGATTGAGCATATCTGTCTACATAAGACTTCCATAATGGTCTATGAAGGTGAGTATCATATGCTTGACCATGTGTATGTGGGACCTCTGGTTTTTGAAGCAAAGCTGATGGTGATTCAGGTACCATATGTGGTCCTCTATTTCCTCCACTATTAGGTCTTCTTTGATCCATGTTGGAGTAAGGTTGTTGCAAAGGTTGATTTTCCATTATTTGAGACATGTCAAAATCATGAGGTATCTTGGCTCCACTTTGTGCCATCATTTATAATCAGTATTGTCTATCCCTCCTCATTATTTCCTCAACCAATTGATTGAAATGGGGATTCATAATGGACTCTTCCACATCTGCTGAATGTATTGAAAAGTTGTCCACATTGTCATTGTGTGTAGCATTGTTGTTTATAGTGTCCATGTTCTCAACATTTGGAATGTTTCTATAGGCATCCATGTCAGGTAATATAGTATGATCAAAATTGAAAAAGATATCATTGTCATACTCATAAGAACTCATGTTTACGGACTCTTGAGCCTCTTTAGTTTCTCTCCTAGATTTTTGAAGGTGGGTTTCAACCATGAACTAGGTATTCACCAAAATGTGTGAGACTAGATGAAAAATGGAAAGAGTATGGAAGACCAAGAGTTGGATGGAATGTAAATGAATCTGAAGTGTACTTGCAATGTCCAAAGTGTAAGACCAAGTATGTATGTAGTAGAGTAGGTGTGACTTCCAAAGAGAGGATAGTTTCTCTTGATGAGGTAAGTTGACCTTGACTCTAAGTAAGGCCAAATGAGACCCAAAGGTAAGAAACCTTGATCAGGGACCACTTAGCAAAGTGTTGTTGTATGTAGTGTGTTGACAAAGTATGATGAGGACAAGCAAGTGACCTTTTGACTCAAGTTTAGACAATTGTGAATGTAATGTGAGATGTAAAGCAATGATGGAATTTGTGAGACAAAAGGACAGGTTGAATGCTAAATGAAACCCTGGAGAAATAACCTAGGAAGCTCAAGAATTCTGAAACTGACTGTGTTTGTTTGCTGGACTGTAACAGTTTTTCAATTCTGAACACAGACGCACCTACATACTTCACAGACGCGGTTTCCTGACACAGACACTACTCTGTTTGACACAGACTTACTTCTGAGATTTCTTTGCGAACTGTACTATTGATTTTGTGGACATAGACACAATTCTTCCCTTCATAGACGCGGCTAAACAACACAGATGCTATTATGCCCCACACAGACGTGTTTCTGCAAAATTTATGCAATTTTTTCCAATCTGTGAAGTTGTTTTGTTGTGACCAAATCTGACTGTTTGACTGTTTGTGACAAGAGGACCCAATGTTAATGAGGACTCAATGTTTGCAACTGTCTAGACTCAAAATGACTCCAAGAAAAGTGTGTTGCTTGATGTAAAAATGTTTTTGCATACACTTGAAGACACAAAAGACACAATGTTTTGCTGTTTGGTCTTGAATGTTTTGAATGTTTAACATAAGTCAAGCACAATTCTTATGGCTGGCCAAGACAATAGCTGTTGATCCCACATGGGGTTTTACCCCCGAGGCTACGCTATTCAGAGTGGATACTTAGATGCTTGACCTCACTAGCTCCACCCTTGGCACTCACTTCTCGGGTCAGCCAAGCATCAATCCCCACAAAAACTCCCCATGGTGAACTTTGTATCTCTACTAAGAACCGTATGTGTGTGGGCCGCTACCAGAGGTCTAACCTCTTGCCCCAACAACTAGAAGGATTTGGACTTCTAAAAAAAAAAGGTGCTAGTAAGGGCATCTGCTCATGTGGCCATACATGTAGCACTTTCAGCTCTGTAAATACAGAAGGCTCCCAGCTGGTAGGGGTTATGCCCTACAACTGATCAAATAAATTTGATCAAATGGGTTTATGGGGAGACATAGTGTCGGTATGAACTAATCAGCACACGTTATTCATATTTTTCACCATGAATACAGTTATTTATAGTGGTTTGGAAGAAGATGGCTTTTCTTTTGCTACCACTTGGGTCGTTCTCTTCTCACTAGTAGTCCTAATGACCACACGGGAAGATAGGCCCTCTAAAGATTAAACAAAAAGAGCCTATTGCTCAAGACACAAAAGACAATGATTCAATTTTAGTGCACCAATTGAAGTGTTTGCTAGTCTATGAAAACAAGGCACACAATAAAAGTCCAAAAAAACCCTTGCCAAGGTCCTGCAACAAAGATTTGTTAGTAGTTTGGATTGTTTCAAATGATCACCCCTTCTTGCAAGCACACAAGTTAGGTAAAATTTTAAACCCAAAGACTTTGTGAAAATAGGGGCCTTCAACCAAATGATTTAGCTTCCAAGACAAGATGCACCAATTTCGTTAGCTAGATCTGAAAATGTTAGCTCAAAATAAACCAGATCTGAAACCTTAAATGCAAAAATCGGAAAAGTGAATCAATAAAAATCCAAAATTTGAAATTGGTGAACACAGACGCGATTACCCTCAACACAAACTCACCTGGGTGACACAGATGCGGTTCTGTGAATCATAGACGCGATTACATAACACAGACGCGCCTTCTGTACACAGACGCAGATAAAAACAATGCAGACGCAACTTTACAACACAGACGCGCTTTCCTGGAACCTACAAAATAAAATATTGCCAATAACATAGATGCGATTTGAGAGGTCGCAGACCTGCCAGAAAATAAAAAACGCGATTCGAAAGTGCGCAGATGTGAAAATATCAAAATGCTGCCAAAAACATCGGATCTGTGACTTCAAAATACAAAATCTGCAACAAGATGTTAAATGCAAAAAGGGACAAGAGTCCCACCAGGCATGCCAAAATGTATATGGTGAAAATGGATAACAATAATGACAATATTGAAAGGCTAAATGAATTCAACCACAA
Organism: Cryptomeria japonica; assembly: GCF_030272615.1. Lineage (NCBI taxonomy): Eukaryota > Viridiplantae > Streptophyta > Pinopsida > Cupressales > Cupressaceae > Cryptomeria > Cryptomeria japonica. The sequence continues at coordinate 734,469,147 of NC_081415.1, read as the reverse complement.
AACCCTAGCCTAACAACAACAAAGATCCACCATAACATATGAAGATTACCTAAGACAATACAAATCAAATGAAATCACAAAGATTATACCATCACATGTCCAATAGGGTTTTGATCTCCATTCTTCCTATCTCCATTGATCTTGCTTGATATATTTGCTCTCAGATTTTATATGCACAAGAGCTCAACAAAGAACGAAATGTGGTTGCAAGTAGGATCGTAGTGTAGTCAAGTGTATAAGATTCATTAGAATGTCTCATTAGGTGAATCATTAGGGTTTGGTAATGAAGGAAGCATCTCCTTATATAGAAGACACAATATGAAATGGAGGGATAAGATTGAGAGGTGTAAAAGGAGGTCAGCTATGATTAGAGGGTAGGCAAAAGAAATAATAAAATAATGAAAGGGGTAGGTAGTGTATGAATTAAGAGATGAATGACATGTGTCATGGGTAGAAAAGGTTAATGAATTAATTAAATAAATAAAGATTTATTTAATTAATAGAAGAAGTGGGATCAATTAAATAAATAAAATATTTATTTAATTTAGGAAAAGGATAATTTAAATAAATAAATGTATTTATTTAAATGAGAAATAAGGCTAGAAGAGGATAAATGAATTAATTAAATAAATAAAGATTTATTTAATTAATAAAAGAATTAAGCTTAGATAATTAAATAAATAAAATATCTATTTAATTAGACATGACAATTTTGGGTGTCTACAATATGTATATATACATGCATAGATATATACATATACATATCCATATACATATACATATACATATACATATACATATGCATATACATATACACACACACAGATATATATATATATATATATATATATATATATATATATATATATATACATTCGACCAAGAATAAATATGTTTATCAACTGGTGATGCAATAATTTTGACATGTTTGACATATTGCAGGTGAAACACCACAAGGCTATGTGGTGTAATGGTCATAAATTTCGCATCAAAAAGTTGGATCGCACGAAGAAAACTTGTGATTCTAGGATAACTTGTAATTCATCTAGAAGCGACATACATCATCAAGTCTCAAAAAATTGATACTATGGGATTTTGGATGATATACTTGAGTGTGACTTTGGGTTCTTCAAATTAGTTATTTCCGTCACCCAATGGTACAAGCTATGATTGAATGAAAATGATCCTAACATAATTGTTATTGAACATGATAATAGATTTACAATGGTCAATACAAGGTCGTTTGAGCGAGCTGGAAATGAGCCCTATGTTTTTCCAATCCAATGTGAGCAGGTATTTTACTTAGAAGTTTCACATAAACTAGTTTGGTCATTTGTTGTTAGACATGATCCTAGAGGAAGGCCGGTAAAGTATAATTTCATGGAAGAAGAAGATATAGAATAACTAGAAGATTATGTACATGATGATCATGATAAAAAATTAGTTGATGATGTGCCTGACGAAGATGTCAAATAAGAGGAACAAGATCACGATGATGTAGGAGTCAATGTTCATGATGATGATGATGATGATGATGATGATGCTGATGATGATGATGATGATGATATGACCAATCCTTACAATGTCAATTCTAGATCAGAAGATACAGACAAAGAGTTGGATGAAGAAGAAGATCAATGACATGATTTAAATGTATGAGGTATGCGATTAGTATATTATCTATTTGATATTGTTTTCTTGATATTTTTTGGTGAAATCTAAATGTTGTTATTATGTGGGAGGAATTTTTTGTAATTATGTGGGAGGACTTGCACTTTGTGATTATCTTTACATGTCAAGTCATTTATACTTTTACATTACAAATATTTGCATCGTGTTGTGTTCCCTGCTGAGATATTTATGAAAAATTTAATGGATGAATCCTTTTAATGGTTTGTTATGAAATAATAACATGATTCCTATTATGATCATTTCAATCCTTAGTACAAATGGGGGAACATTATGCTCTAATCAATGTGTCAATGTGTAGAGATTGATATTTTAGATAAGGGATACCCCCTACGTCTAGCAAAGCCTAAAGTGCAAAGGAGAACAAGTCACTCTCTCATTTTCATTGACAACTAATCTAAGAGTCTTAATAATTGAAGATAAATACTTTATAGAGATAACCAAACAATTATTTAGGAACACCAACACTACCCATGTTTACCCTGTGCGCGTGTTTCGTGGCATACACACTAAAATACTTTACATACATTTCACCCTCCTATTAAACAGTGAATTTCATAGTTTATTACATATACTTTCCTAGTTCTTCTACTCTATTAGTGACCCCCAAAATCACCCAAAGCTCAAAATTTCAATACATATATGGTTATACTACTTTTTTTGGCCACCTATAGTGCCTCAATCTCTTTGTTTGATGATGATCAAATAGTACATTATTCATTGATCCTTAGCTCCTTGTTTTTATTTTCTCTGTGAACTCTTAAGGCTAAGAGTAAAAATAAAATATTTTATAGCTCATACCCCAATCCCTATTTATATAAATCTACCCACAACTCTTCCCCTTGATAATTTTTACCCCATTTCTCTTCTTCTAATTTGATTCATTTATTTTTCAACCTTTTTTTTCCCTTCAAATCTTCTCATTTTTATCTTATATCCTATTTTATCTTCGTTTTTCTTTTCAAAATGTAGACACTTAAAAATAATTATTTTAATTATTTTAAAGGTCCTGACATAATTAATTAATTTATTAAGCCAATTTTTAATTCTCCTCAATATTAATTAATTATAATTAATATTGTCACTATAGTCCGTTGATTGATTTATTTAATAAAATAAATCCCCTTTTACTCTTCTAAAAATCCTCAATATTAAATCTCCTCAAATTCCTCCTCTTAACTAATTAATTTCAATTAATTAGTTGATCTAAGTGATTCCTACAAATCACCTTTTTCCTAATCCATCATTAACCTAGTAAATTCTTCTAGAAACTCCCTAAGTTTGCTTAGCATTATTCTTCTAATTTTTAATTCCCTCCACTCGTTCTCTCTCCTAGTCAAATCCTCCTACAAATATTATCTACCCTAATCCCACCTAATCTTTCCTCTAATCCCCCTCCTAAGGAGTTGCTAGTGGCTAATCATCATGATTAGCCACAAAGTCAACTCCCTGTCCCTTCCATTCAACCACACTCCTTGAATGCTCTTTTCCCAGGTGAATGTGAGATTTTCAAGGAATTTTTAATTCCTCCTTATTCCTCCAATCCCCATGAACATCCATTTTGAAGAACTTTTAATTCTTCCTTTCCATCCCTCAAGAAAAATCCTATCCCTTGCTCTTCTCAAGGCACATTGGGAAGTCTTCCCAATGAACCTTGAGGAGTGTGGAGACAAGAAATTCCTTTAAGGAATATCTCTTGGTCTCCACACCTCCTCTTGGGCCTTGTGTGGGCTCACAAGGAATCCTAACCCTCCATCTTGGGTCAATCCTAGCCCTTCATTTTTCCTCCTCTCTCCCTATAAATTAAGGATTCCATCCCCTCATATTTCATCTCCAATTTTAGCAAGTTCATGCTGCTAGTTTGTGCCTAGGAAACCATCTTTGCACCCTTATCATGATAAAGTTACTTCCCATCCATACTTAGCCATATTATCCATCTCATCCTTCAAATCCATCACATCCATTTGTGCACAATGTTAGAGAGCCAACCACATCAAGCAATCTAGGAGAAAATCAACATCACGTTGGAGACATCTGGGCGCACTTCAACTTCATCCAAGCTCCATCCGAGGGAGAAGGTAAAGGTTGCAAGGTATAAGCATTGTTTTCATGTTTTTATGTGGTTTAATGCATGTTTCATGTTTTTAATATCTTTTAGTGTTTTGTTTGCATACTAATTGTAGACATCTAAAAATGGTCAATGCTTGCGGAGTCATATTTTAACATTGGCGCATTGCCTTATTTTAGGTTTTTGCATCACATTAACATTTCTTCTATGTTGTGTACTTGGTCTTTATCATTTGTGAGCATCGAGTCCTTCTTCTACATTCTTCATTTGTCTCGCTTTCGAATTTGGTCTTGTCAATAACAATCTTCAGTCATGATTTTGGTCGATATTATCCTGTCGCATCAATGTGCGTGCTCATTTGTCATCATTTTGGACATCGTCAATCCTAATCGATGATGGAATTAGGGTTTTGTCCTCTTATCAATCTTGTTGTCTTGCGATCGATTTGTCATCGATCACTGTCATTTTCAATCTTGTCATTTTGTAATCGATTTGTCATCGATCGTTGACATTTTCAATCTTGTCATTTTGCGATCGATTTGTCATCGATCGTCATCCTTCTTAATCATGTCAATTTAGATCAATTAGTCATTGTTCCTCATCAATTGGCATATTTATCAATCAAATCACTTATCAGCATTGGTCCTTTGTCAGTCAGAATCGTGATCAAATCGAATCGATATCAATTATCTTTTGTCAAGATCTAATTGTCATCCTTGCATTGCTAATTCATCTTCTAGGGTTTCATGATTTAGTCATTTAACCTTGTTTGTCATTTCTCCCTCTAGGTTAAATAGTTTATTTATCCTAAGTCTTCTTGTCACAATTAAATGTTTATTTAATTAGCTAACTAATTCCTCCCTCTTTGTGAATTAATTAATAAATGAAAAATTGTTAATTAATTCACTTAATTCCTAATTTCCTCTTTTTCTAATTTTCCTAATTCCTAATTTCCTCATTTCTAATTTCCTAATTTCTAATTCATCTAATTTCAATTTTCTCCTATATTTCTCCTAATTTCATGGGAATGACATAGCAAATTTTTCATAATTTGTCATAATTGACAATCAATCAATTTTGACATAGTAATTTGTCATAATTGACAATCAATCAATCTTGCATAGAAAGTGTCAATTTGTCATAATTGTCATTCTTGATTTGAAATTTCCTTTCAAATCTCTTCATTCTAATCTTGTCATTTCTCCAATTTATCTATAAATTGGATGAATTTCTTCAATCAAAGCCCTGGTCGAATCAATCACGCTTCTAGTACCCTTATGCTATCGTCTTGTCTACTTGCTTTCACATTATACTCATGCACTTGAAGGTGAGATCCATAAACAAAGCTATTTGAAGGAGAAAGAAGGACAATGGAGCCACATGAAGGAGACATCTGCATTTGGTTTGCTTAGTTTTCATTTTGAATGTCTTGTTTTCATGTTTTCATTGAGTGTAATTAGGATTGGTCATTGCAATTGAGTTTTCATGATTGAACTAGGCCAAATTCCCATATTGCTTTGATGATTTCAAAATTCCTATCTACATTAATTGGTGAAACCAACGTGAACTTAACCCCTTAACTGTGTTTTTGAGTGCTTTTGAGCTGATTTGCAGGTGAAAAATCAAGAAACAGGGCGCCTTAGAGCTTTCTAGACACTTCTGTGCCTGTGTCAAAGCATTCTACGCCTGTGTGGGTGCCTTCTGCACCTGTGTAAGGTGTTATGCGCTTGTGTAAGGTACATAGGCGTAGCTTGATGCAACACAGGTGCAACTTGATGGGTTATGTGCCTGTGTTAAGGCAATTTGCGCTTGTGTGTGTATATATATATATATATATATATATATATATATATATATATATATATATATATATATTTTGCATTCTGTTCTTGTATTCTGGTTTTCTTTGGTACTGATTCTCTGTGCAGCACCTTGGCATTATGCATGGCAAAGACAAAAATGAAACTACTAACAAATTTTATGCAGGTTCGCTAGTCAAAGACCAAACAAATCAAACTTCTAACTTGGTGATTTTGTAGGTTGCCTTGTATTTCAACTGAACTTTTGTGTTTGTGATTCAAATTAGGCATCTAGTATGATTGCTAAGTAGGATGGAATGAACATGTGTTTGCTTTGATTGTCGAGTTTGACATTGGAGTAGGAGAGTATGCTCTCATCCTTCTTAGGGTGATAAGAAATCTAGATCTTTGATACCATTCTCATGTTTTGGATTGTTTGTTACCTTTAGAGGGTCTGCCTTCCCGACCATTTGCTTTCTTTTGTAAGCAAGTGACAATCATGAGAAGGGAACGACCCAAAGTGAGCATTGCTAGAGTACCTTGGCATTCTAACTCACTATAAATAAATACCTAATGGGCTAAAGCTTTGAAGGAAGGGTTACGTGGGAATTGTAGTTACTTGGGAAGTGATGACCCTTGGACTCTTTCTCATATCAGCATCTAAGAAGGGCCTCGCGGTCTAAATCATGCTTGCACGACTACATTTGTTTGGTATCTTGGTGGGCCTATGTCTCAATCACGCTTGCGTGACACCAAGGAGTAGCGCTTAATAGAAATCCTTATTAAACACCTTGTATTTAGAGGCCAAAATCCTTCTAGTTGCTTGAGAAGAGGAGTTCGGATACTTGGAAGAGATACTAAGTTCGCCATGGGGAGATTTCCATGGGGATTGATGCTTGGCTGCCCTAAGAAGTGAGTGCCATGGAGGGGAGCTTGTGGGGTCAAGCATCTATGTATTCTCCTTGAATCTCATAACGAGTCTACCTCTCAAGTACCTACTGCCCTTGCCATCCATAAGAAATGTGTGAATGAGCATGATTGTCTCGAGTCTAAGTTAAAATATCTTGTCTTCTTTACTTGTCAAAATTTGAGTTGTGTCTCATTTCAAAACCAAGACAAAATTGATTCAAAACAAGGTTAAACACAAGAATATTTCAAAGTTCAAACACCTTCAAACATGGTTGTCAAACATTTTTCAAAATCTTGTCTCAACATTCATGCCACTTAGATTTAGGTTTGCATTTTAAAAAGTCATTGTCAAGTACCAAGGTTAGGTTTTCACCTAAGTCATACTCCTTTCGCATATCAATAAGGGTCATCCATTTGCATGTGTCCTCTTGCATTAGAGTAATACCATTTCATAATTCAACCTTAAGTTTTTCCTTAGGTTGACATTGTCATACATTTGCATTTGCATACCCTAGGTTTCTTCATTAAGCTTAGGTCATTATCATATCATATTAGGGTCATTGGCATAGTAATTGTCCCTTTGTATATAGTGTCAAAACTTTGGTTTGTCATACTTGAGTAATCCAAATCTTTGAATAAACCCTAAGTCATTGTTAGGAAGTCTAGACCTTATCAAACTTTTGCGTTTTTGTCATCCATGTCATTTGGTCAAACCTAGCTTAGTATCCAAGCATATAGGGGAGACATTGTCAATTTGTCCTATTGTCACTTGGTCCCTTTGTCCTTTGAGGTCTAGACATCATTTCAATTTCCTAAGGGTCTCATTTTTAGAATTGCATTCATAAGTTTGTCAAAATCTTCAAAAAACAACAAAAACATTAAGTTGCATTGTCATCCTTTAGGTTGCATTTGCCAATCCCATTAGTTGCATTGCATAGTGACATGTTTGTTGAAATGAGGTCTCAACCTTCTTACGAAGCCATGCCATCACAATTGAGCAATCAATCATGTCAATCCAATCTCTACATGTCTCATAACTTGGATCAAACTTATCATGATGATTTAAATGTCCAAATACAAAAACTAGAGGAGAAACTAGCTCAAGAAAATGAGATTTTGGAACAAAGAGTGAAAAACATTGAGAAGAATAGATCACAAATGTCCAAAATGTTTCAAAAATTTCTAGGTCGAAATCCAAAGATTGAGCCAATTGATGTAAGATCTCTTCTTGAACGATTAGACATACCAGCTCTCCTCTCCCAGATAGAGATGATGAAACAATTTCAAGAAAGGAGACAGCATCAATTTCAACATTATGTGCCTCCACAACAAGAACAAGAAGGTGTTTACTATCAATCAGATTTTCGACCAATACAACCAATGGTTCAACCAATTGTTCAACATATACAACCAACACAACCAATGGGCCAATTTCAACAATATGTCCAGCCAACTATACAATGTCCACAAATGGTTCAACCAATGGTGGAATATCAACAAGTTCAATCAACATATCAATGTCAACAACCACAACCAAACATTCAAAAACAAAGGTTGTAGCACACACCAAGCCAAGTTTCAAACATGTTGGAACAATTGAACCAAGTCCAATAGCAAAACATGACATCAAACCAAAACCAACTCCTTACCAAACAAGTTCAAATTCCAGATACAACCATGTCAAAACCTAGAAAGAAAGGTGGCTTTATTGCAATGATCTTAAGGAAATTACCAAGTGAGTTCTTTGAGGAAGATCAAAATAATACACTTATGTCTAGCAATGCCTCATCCCCTCACAAACAAATTGACTCTCCAGTGGCATCTATCCCTACACCTTTAGAAGTTTCACAAGAACCTTCCATATTGTCCTCATCAAACAATACACCCAAGGATGACATTATTCAAGGGCTATCCATAATTGATTGCCAAGATAATCCAATTCATGATGCACATCCTTGTCATGTTTTAGAAATACAAGACCCAATGCCACCATGAACTTTATTGCCATTACCTATTTTAGAGGACCCCATTCGAAGTCCCTCTTCCTCATGCCAAACCATTGATCCCTTGTTAGAATCCCCCATGCATATCCAAAGTTTAACCCCATGTCAAGAAGATAATTTAGAGCATAAAGAAATGCGTGTTAAAACAGATCAAGATCAAGATCCCGAAACCTTATCATCCCATCCAATTGTTGACTAGGATCTCATCTTCCCAGAAACTCATGATGATTCCCCTATTCTTGTCCATCCTATCCAAAGTCCTATTGACACTCCATTCCTCGGGCAAGATCAAGATATCCCAGTTCATCCAATCCCAAACGATCCCCTTCCATTTCATGAACACAATGTCCTTTCAAATCCCATTGACATTCCACTTCCTAAGAAAGATCAAGATATCCCTTCCATCCTTTCCAATGATCCCATTAAAAGTCAAGAGAAAAGCACCTTTAAAGAGGATTCCAATGATCTTCCTCCTTGTCAAGATCAAATTATTCCTTTAAATCCTCCACAAGATCCTTTTGTTCCTCCATCTCCTTGTCTTAATGCTCCATATACACTCCAAGATCTCATTTCTTTTGATGATCCCATTATTTTTCCCATTCTATCTCTTGAAGAGCTTGCCATTGAACCATGTCCACTACACAATCCTAGTCCCCCTCGTGATCCTAATCCCCCTCATGATTCTAACGTGTCAGTGCAAGATGTTTATGAACCCACGACATGCATAATGGGTTCTTCCACTCTGGTGCAATCTGATCCACTTCAAGATCTCATTATTTCTCTCATATCATATCCACCTCATAATGGACTCACATATTCTTCCCACAGAAAAGAGTATCCTACAAGTCAAGATATTCATAAAGGCAAAGGAGTAGATCTCCATAAGAAAGAATCCCTTCATGTCAAAGAAGATCTTAAGGGTCATGTTTACACAACTCACTCTCAAGACATTGGTATCCCTCCATCAAAATCAAAACATACACCTTCCCCATCATACCTTCCATCCATCTTAGGTCCTTATATCCCTTCATCCTCTATGCAAGGTCAGCAAAGGCACACATCCTTGAGTAAATTTCATCCATCCAAAAGAACTCCATTTCATTCATATCCATCCATGCATTCATTTCCCCCTCTAAGTAATTTGGATGCCAAGTATAAAAGTCATAAGTCTAACAATCCACATGTCCAATATAATCGACATGTCAAAAAAAAGAACAAATTGATCTATAAAGAAAAAGAAATATTCAAAAGGCCACAAAGGCCCACTATGCAAAATAAAGCAAAGTCAAAATATATATGGGTTCCTAAATCCCTTGTGCAAGCAATGCACTCCAAGGAACCACAAAAGCATGAAAAATCAAAAACCATGTGGATCCCTAAGCAACTCCTTGAAGGACAAAAGCCTAAAGAAACATCAAAATTGGCATCCAAAATTGATATTCCTCCATCCACCCCTCTCAAATTTGTTCCTCCACCACCTTCTTCATCCTATTTGGGCCCTTATGTCCCAAAATCCATAGCCTTTCCTTCGTCAAAATCTCCATATCCAAAACCCACTCTTCCTCCATTAGTCCATCACCCCTCAAGGTGTGTGCCAATGTTGATCTTGCCAAAATTTCTATCCACTCAAGCATAGTTCTTCCAATACCCTATCCATTATCCAATGCATATTTTCCATCCTTTGATCCCTTTGATCCCATCCTTTGCATAAATCCTTGCCTTAATTTCATCTCTTTTTCCATGTCCTTATCCTACCAACGTCTTTGAGCATACTTTTAAAGGTCATGGTCCATTTTTTTCAAGGCTACTACCCAAACAAAAAGATGTTTGAGTCCTTCTTCCATCCCCTATCATGTGTCCATCTTCTATTGAAAAAGTCAAAATACAAAAAAAAAAAAAAAAGTGAGAAAAAAAAAAGACAAAAGAAGAAAAAAAAAAAAGCAAAAATAATTCGTCCGCTGGTGAAAACCTAGCAAACAGGTGCCTTGGGCAAGTACCATGATGAAAACCTAGCAAATAGGCATCATGCGTAATCTATGAACTTCTTGCACACCACACTTGGGGGCAGGTTTCATTCTTCATATCCTATTGCCCTTCATTATCCTATCATACCATGTCATACTCCTCCATTATCCTATTGTCCCTCATGTCCATTTCCTCTTTCCACCTTTGATCTTGACAAGGCAGAGGATCATCATGAGCATCATGCATCCTATTTGTAGCTTTTAGTCCATCATAGCTTTTGGTATTTATCCATTTGATTATTATAACCTTTCATCCATATTCCTTATCTTATTGCAACTTTCTGCCACTATCCCTTAGCCAATCCCAACCTTCAGTCCATGTCCCTTATCCATTCTTGGTCTTGCTTATCCTATCCATATCTTATCACTATCCATACACTCTTTTTCATTCCTTGATCTTGATCTAACATAAGGATGCAAAATTTAAACATGGTTTCAAAAACCTCTTGACATGTCCCTCATGCCATGTCACTGCTTTACATTGTCATATCCAGTCCCTTATCCCATCATGCAATAGCCCTTGAAAATTGCATCTGTATTGTCTCCATGATAAAAGGCCTTTGTCTTCCCTCTATCCACCAACATTTTAGAAAGCCTATTTATTCACCTGTCATATTCCTTGCCTTGCTAGACACTGGGGGCAAAATCATAAAAATTGAAAAATGTCCTGAAATAATCCTAAAAACATTCAAAAACATCAAAAAATCATGTGTTCATTCTTAGCTAAAATGTCCTGAAAATATCCCTAAAAATGAAATAATGTCCTAAAAAAAATCCCTAAAAATCAAATAATGTCCTGAAAAAATCCAAAAAAATCAAATAATGTCCTGAAAAAATCCCTAAAAAGTCAAATAAAGTCCTAAAAAAAATGAACAAAAAAAAAACAAAACAAGCATTTTGCAATAAATATCCCCTTTGTGCATAGACAGATTGCTGAACATCCCTCCAACAGCACGCAATCACACACTGTGCTTTAATGAAAATCACGCATTAACAAATGACCTTTTTCAATCAAACCAACCATTCAAACTGATTAAAATTATCATATCAATCAATCAACATCAATACGATTTGTCCTTGTCACTACTATCATGGGTCTTATACAGGGTGTGGTATACTCAAAACTAGACTGTGTCTTGTCTTAGATGGGGTACCGCATGTCCTAAAACCAGACAGCATGATCATCCTATCAACACTTTCAACTTTTGACAATGAAGATCAAGATGTTTGTTTGACTTGATTGGAATTAGTGAGTCTTATCGTTTATTGATTTATCTTTGATCATGTTCTTATGTTGCTCGATGATGTCACTGAGTGATTTAGAGTGACTGGGATGGTTCATGGTCCCTTTTATTTTTTGTTGTGTTTGTTGTTTGTGGAATGTTTGTTACAAACTGGGGCAACTATATCATTGGGTGTTTGTGATAAGTACATTCACTTTGTGAATGCCACACATACCTCGACCCTTGATGTATGCACCCTAGGATGCTTCACTCATTCCTTGTGTGCGATGTATCTGTCTTTTGCAAAAAGGGTTGCATTTCAGCTCTGGCCTTCAATGCCATGATGCTCTGCATCCATTTTTCTACATTAAATAAAGGTTCTCACCTACTTATGTGCATTTGTGAAAGCAAGTTTTCCTTCATCTCTAACTGTCCTTTGTCTAATTTTTGCTTACTAACATGTCTTCCGTCAGTCTTGGCAGTCTGTTTGCTCCTATCATTTTCTATCATTCTTATCGATCAATTGGCCTCTTTTCTAGATGTTTCCAACCAATTCCTCGAGGGGGCATGCATATGTCATTATTATTGTCTGTGGCATTTTCATTATTGTTCTTTGAAACAACGCTTAGAATCGCATTGTCTCAAAGAGGGGCAAAATGTAGACATCTAAAAATGGTCAACGCTTGCGGAGTCGTATTTTAACATTGGCGCATTGCCTTATTTTAGGTTTTTGTGTCACATTAACATTTCTTCTATGTTGCGTACTTGGTCTTTATCATTTGTGAGCATCGAGTCCTTCTTCTGCATTCTTCATTTGTCTCGCTTTCGAATTTGGTCTTCTCGATAACAATCTTCAGTCATGATTTTGGTCGATCTTATCCTGTCGCATCAATGTGCATGCTCATTTGTCATCATTTTGGACATCGTCAATCCTAATCGATGATGGAATTAGGATTTTATCCTCTTATCAATCTTGTCATCTTGCGATCGATTTGTCATCGATCGTTGTCATTTTCAATCTTGTCGTTTTGCAATCGATTTGTCATTGATCGTTGTCATTTTCAATCTTGTCATTTTGCGATCGATTTGTCATCGATCGTCATCCTTCTTAATCATGTCAATTTGGATCAATTAGTCATTGTTCCTCGTCAATTGGTGCATTTATCAATCAAATCACTTATCAACATTGGTCCTTTGTCAGTCAGAATCATGATCAAATTGAATTGATATCAATTATCTTTTGTCAAGACCTAATTGTCATCCTTGCATTGCTAATTCATCTTCTAGGGTTTCATGATTTAGTCATTTAACCTTGTTTGTCATTTCTCCCTCTAGGTTAAATAGTTTATTTATCCTAAGTATTCTTGTCACAATTAAATGTTTATTTAATTGGCTAACTAATTCCTCCCTCTTTATGAATTAATTAATAAATGAAAAATTGTTAATTAATTCACTTAATTCCTAATTTCCTCATTTTCTAATTTTCCTAATTCCTAATTTCCTCATTTCTAATTTCCTAATTTCTAATTCATCTAATTTCAATTTTCTCCTATATTTCTCCTAATTTCATGGGAATGACATAGCAAATTTGTCATAATTTGTCATAATTGACAATCAATCAATTTTGACATAGTAATTTGTCATAATTGACAATCAATCAATCTTGCATAGAAAGTGTCAATTTGTCATAATTTGTCATAATTGTCATTCTTGATTTGAAATTTCCTTTCAAATCTCTTCATTCTAATCTTGTCATTTCTCCAATTTATCTATAAATTGGATGAATTTCTTCAATCAATGCCTTGGTTGAATCAATCACACTTTTAGTACCCTTATGTTGTCATCTTGTCTACTTCCTTTCACATTATACTCATGCACTTGAAGGTGAGATCCACAAACAAATCTATTTGAAGGAGAAAGAAGGACAATGGAGCCACATGAAGGAGACATCTGCATTTGGTTTGCTTAGTATTCATTTTGAATGTCTTGTTTTCATGTTTTCATTGAGTGTAATTAGGATTGGTCATTGCAATTGAGTTTTCATGATTGAACTAGGCTAATATTGATTTGCTTTAATGATTCACAAATTCCTATCTACACTAACCACTTGAATTCACCTTTCTTCTTTTTCCCATCTTCATTCTGGCATGCCCGGTGGGACCCACGTCCCTAAAACTAACATTTTTTGAGTTTTTTGAGTTTGCATGTCTCAGGTATCGGAACAATGTGAGGAACTCCAAATCAGCATGAGAGATTTGGGTTCAGCGCAATAGACATACTATTTCAGCGCGTGCACAGGCGCATTAGCACGAGCATAGGCACACCAGCGTGACCAAGCTTCAAAATTTTAAAAAAAAATTCCCGCTTTATTTCTTTTTAATTTACTAACTCTATTTATCTTTTCAACGCATGTGCAGGCATGTTAGCGCAAGCGGACATGTTTCAATGAGACCATTTAAAAAAAAAAATCCCACCCTCTGCAAAAATTTTGTTTTTAAAATTTAACCGCTAACCTGTTTCCCCATTTTCAGTCTTTCAACGCAAGCATAGGCATTTTGATGCGAGCGAGTGCGCTTCAGTGCAACCAATCTAGAATAGTGCGATGGACAAGTATAAAATCATGATTTCTATTTGTTTTAATTTCTTTTTTCATTTTTTGTTTTTGTCAACTGCAGTGCGTACACAGGTGTTTTGGCGTGCTTCAATGCGAGTGACTGTATTTCAGCACGTGCACTGTTTCTACAACCCAGTGACTACAAATTTTTCTTTTTTTTGAGTGTTGTAGCTTCTTCAATTGTCCAAGACTTAAGAAACATAAAAAATTACTAATCTGAATTGTTTTGCAGGTTGCCTAGGAGTTCCAACCAAATATTGTGTCTTTTCTTAACTAGGCACCTAGATTTAATCAGAGGATAAATGAGCCATTGTCTTTTGTGTTATGTGAAAAGCGTAAAGGTAGGAGAGTATGCTCTCGTCTAGCTAGACAATCAAAAATATAGACCCTCCAAGTTTTTCATGTTTGTTGCATGCTTACCTTTAGCGGACTTGCCCTCCCAACTTGCTCTTTGAGAAGGTAAAAGGGGAATGACCCAAGTGAGTACACCCGGACCTGGGGTTCCCAACTCACTATAATAAATAGGCCATTGATGATGAAAGGGTCAATGATTGGGGCTATATGAGAGTTCACTCTCACATTGGGTGGTTAGTAGGATCCTAGAGATCTCAATCATGCTTATGTGACTCCTAAGTTCTTGGTTCTTCGTTGGACTATAGGCCTCAATCGTGCTTGTGCAACTGCGAAGGGTAGCTCCTAATAGGAAGACATACTAAACACCTTGTGCATAGTGGCCAAAAACCTTCTAGTCATTGGTGTAGGAGGTTGGACCTCTGAAGCCGCCCATATTTTTATGACCCTTAGTAGAGACACAAAGTTCTCCTTGAGGATTTTTCATGGGAATTGATGCTTGGCTGCCCCAGAGAAGTGAGTGTTGTGGAGGGGAGCTAGTGGGGTCAAGCATCTAAGTGTTCACTCTGGGTAAGCATAGCTAGGAAATCGATTGGGATCCAATGACTATTGTCCTTGCCAGGCTTAAGAATATTGTGCATGAGCATGAGTGTCTTTGAGCTAAAATTCATTTGATTATTGTGTTTTCTTTGCTTGATACTTACTTGCCAAGAGTAGACTAAAAACATATCATTATCCTAAAACACTTTGCAAAAACATTTTTCTAAAATCAAACAAATATCCAAGTCACATCCTAGTCATCATCCACACAAAGTCGTAATTGCGTCGAAACTCCATCCGTCTCATATTTCATGAACCTAAGTTGTATAAGCATCCTAAGAAGTCAATCCACCAACCTATCAAGAAGAAGAAGCTCACACAAGCACAACTCATTAGACGTCAAAAATTTTGGTATACAAACCGAAAACTCTTGCTTAAACACAGGACATTCTTGCATCATTACCATGATTACGTTCATGGTCATAGAAATGCGTTTGATGCTAGTGATGAATTAAGAGTCTATTCCCTCCATCAAGGTTCAGGTTTTTCTTTTAACACCAACTATCATTAAAATTGGGGTGGTCATGTCCCTTCGTACAACTTGCCATGTGAACCAATCATCTATTGAGTCATGTTCATACCAAGGATAGCCTAGTCACCAAATTTCTTCTAATCATCACTATCATCCCTCTTCAATAAATCATCCTCAATATTTTCCTAAAGACTTAGCACATCAATCAATCACAAAATCAATCACCTTCAATTATCAAATCAAATCATCCTTTAATCCAATAAAACCTCACATTAAGGTTGCATGCCTTGTGAAGTTTCATTTAGACCACATCCTTAATCACTTGGCTTTTGTGCTTGAAGAAGAATCCTCTCCAAATACCTTTGCCTTATCCTTTAAGTCAATCAAAACTCTTAACTTGCGCCTTTACTTTTCTTAGGGTCATTAGTCAATCCTTAGTGGAAGAAAGGCTTTTAATCATCATTCCAAGGTCTAAATTCTACCCAACTTGGTCACTACCTCACTTGTGGTTTCATCTCCTGCCTAAGATCCTCATCCAAGGACTAAGGTGCAAATCCTAATCAAATCCATGTCCTAATCCAAGGACCCTATCAATCAGCAAAATCCCATTTTTATCAAATCCAATTCCTAAAATCCGAGAGCCTTGCTAGGTCCTCTCATCAAAGATTTCCTCCTCCATTCTTTTCTAAGGTTATTCTTGTATGGTCACAACTCGATCTTAGAAGAAAAATATGGCCAAACAACAATATGGTATGCCGGACATTAGTGTCCTATATGAAGATCCTACACAAGATCCCACACAAAGTGTGCAACCTAGCTTTCAAAATAAAACACAAAATCCTAATATGGTGGACCAAGATGAACTCTCTCCGGAAGTGCAAACTTTCCTAGTAGACTCTTATAATCAAGAGATGATTGAGAAATTTATCCAACACAATCCTACTGCACTTCTAAAGACCCTCCTTGAAAAAGGAGCTCAACTCCCACCTGATTTTGATAAATCCACTCTTGGTCAACAACCACAAGGAGACCTCGCTCCCACATAGAATGTCGCACCTATTATTCAAACTCAATCAATTGTGGCCCCACTAATAATTCAACCCCAATCAATAGCACCCGCAGTACCTCCCCCCATGGTATCCATTCCACCTTCTTCCTCCTTACCATACATACCACTATCAAATCCGATCTCATCTATTCTCCAACATGCATCTATACCATCTTCTTCTACTCAACCATATATTTGTATTCCACAAACTTCAGTTCCTATCAACAATGTCGCTAACCTCATTCAGGCCGCACTTAATCTTGTCACAACAGTTTGTGGGTTGCAACCAACTTTCACTCAAGTCCCTATGACATCGGTCATCACATCTCACATTCGCACTTCCTCATCATATCATTACATTAGTGGTGTGGTGCAGGAGCACCTAGTTGAGCAAAACTCCCATTTTTGAGTATTTAATACTTTTATGTTTGTAAAGTCTTGTGTTAGGTTCATTATGTTGTTTTTTGTCATGTTTAGTGGTTTTGATCTCATTTTGGGCTCAAGAGATCAAATTGTGCCTTTCAGGCTGCGAGTTGACAATTTTTGGCTAAATAGTGCAAAATTGCCAAAAAGGTCTTCTAATGCTTTATAAAGCATTGAAACATGTTTTTTAGGTGTTTTTAGGCATTTCTAAGTTGTTTAGACAAGGTGATAAGGTTAGATTGTGAAAAATGCCTCCTTGAGCAAGAAAAGTTGTCATTTGGCTTAAAAAGTTGTCAAAATTGTCATTTTCTTGAAAAATGAGGTTAAGGAAGCCTTATGTCTATACTAGGGAATGAAAACCAACTAGATACACTATATAAGGCCTCCATTTTGTCTTGGAAAAGGTTGGTGATTGTTAAAACAAAAGGTTCTTCAATAAAATCAGAAAATAATGGCTTTATGACTAGTTTTTGTATCTTTTAGAGAAATGATCTGTACTGTACCTTCTTAATCCATACTGTACCTTTGGGAAAGTGTTCATGGTACCTTTTTAATGCTTTTTAGTTTATTTTGGCATTGGTTTCTTCAAAAAGTTTGATTTTACAAAATTATTTCTAAAACTGGGTGCTTGCTGCCCTGTCAAGCGTTTGAAGCTCCAAAATTACTCCACTTGACTAATCCATGCTTGGGATCCCACAATATGGATTTAGTCAAGTTGGAACTCATGTATATACTATACATATGCTTTTTTTTAAGCCGAAATGGTGGTTGGAAGAAGGATTTGAGTGAATACTAGGCAAGTATTGATTACTCGACTAGTAGTGTGTTTAAAACTTGAGATTTGCACCCAAAGTCTAATTTGGGGTGTGCAAATACATGGGGCAGAGGTATGGACACATGGAAAATGGTGTGTAAGATCAAATTTCCTCATTGGTTGAGCTTGATCCAATCAAACTTTATCATTCTGTAAGCAAACAGTGAGTTCACTGTTTTTATGAGTTGTATTTGACTAAATGCTCATGGAATGCCTTAAGAGCATAATCCAAGCCTTGAATCATGAAGGCATTGTAATAGGAGGTTTTCTAAATGTTTTAAGACCTTATTGAGGCTTTGTAAAAGTTAATATTTCTTGTGTAACAAGTCCAAAGAGTGCAGCAACAGTCTGACTGGTAAAGGGCAACAAATTGACAGTCTTAATGACATTTCTCTCCATTTTCAATTGCTTGCCAAGTGTTTACTAAAATGCTTGTATGGAAAGGGCAGGGGAAGCTCTAAATTTCTATGGTAGAGGTCTCCAAGCAATATGGGAGGATGAAACAAGCTTGATGGAGTGAATCCATGGTGGAAGCACCCAAACCCTCTTGAAAACCCTTGTTTTGAGGCTACAAAATAGGACAGTCATAAATTGACCTTCCCAAGACCTCTCTTGGCACTAATTCATGATTTTGGCCAAAAGGATACTAAAAAATATTCACCTTTTTCAAAGATTCCAAGTTGGGAGTGAGTAATGAGCAAAATATTGTTTCAGGTTGGCTAAAAAGGGCTCTTTCCTTGTAGCCCTATTTTGGGAAAAACTAAGAATCCGATTGGAGTAAGGTTTGGTGACCTTGTAAAACCTTTTGAAATCAGTCCAAATCAAACTTGGAAACCTTGTTAAGCCCTTAGAACACCAGTTTAGACATTTAGAGGTTTGGACTTAGAATAGTGGATTTGAGTAACTTGAAGAATCAAACTAGATAATGTTGCATAACACACAAATGATAGTTTTTGAAAGAATGCTCAAACCCAATTGGAAGGAGGAGTTGGGGGCTTGTGAAAACTTAGGAGAAAAATCCTAAATAGTGTGAAAAGTGGCAGATGGAGCCTTGGATAGTGTATATCCTAAATTGATGGTTTGATCCTTTGGTGGTGTATTTGAACAAGCAAATGACTATGAGTCTAAAACCAAGTTTGACTAACAAACCTTGAACAAAAATTTGCTGCCCCCACATGTTCATGTTGGATTTGCTAATATGCATTTGGAAATAGCAAGTTGGATGCCAAGAGCAGGGGTTGAGTAAGTATAGTTGGAAGGGTTAAGTATTTTGAGCAGTTTTGTGCATGGGCAAGAGACATCACCTAGAAAGGAGTTTGTTGGGCAAGCCAACCATTGAGAATTTGACATGACAACAATAGGATAGATTGGATATTCAAACACAATAGACTCTACAAGTCCTTAGCCAATAAATTGTTCATTTTGAGTAACTAGCCTTGTGAGTGCTTACCTACCAAGCTCCCTATCATGGTGGTACACCTTCCATGACTCATCCGATTCTAGGGGCAAACACAATCCATCATTTCCAAAATCCACAACAAGACCTCATTAAAGAAATTCAGGACATGAAAAACATCATAAAGGGCATGAAAGAGGGGACTAACAAAAGGAAACCTTACTCGTTTGAAGAATTTTTTCCTTGTCCTTATGACCCATCTATATCAGTTGCACCCTACCCCCTAGGGTTTGAGATCCCTAAATTCACCAAGTATGAAGGCAAAGGAGACCCCCACAACCATGTCTGGGAATTTCACATCCTATGCCAAGAAGTCTCCTATAGTGACCTATACCTTGGAAGGCTCTTCCATAAGATTCTCATAGGAGATTTCGTGGCATGGTTCTCATCCTTACCATGAGGTTCCATTATCTGCTTTCCAAACTTGGTAGAAAAGTTTGTGGCTCACTATGCCTACAACATGGCTAATGATGTTTCCATGATGGACCTGTGTAACACAAAGAAAAGGCCCAGAGAGACTTTCGCTAACTTCTTTCAAAGATGGTGACACCTCATCAAGAAATTCCTATGGGACATACCAGAGCAACACCAAATTGAATTATTTCAATAGATCCTAGTTCCCAAACTTTCAAGACCTCTAACATCTCAATGTATTAAATCTTTCCAAAAATTGACTAATAAGGGCCTAGCCCTTGAACGTGTCTTGTTAGAGGAAGGAACCTTGAAACACTACCAAATATCAACTCAAAATTCTTCCTCTTATCATAATGATAAACCAAAATTCTGGTCCAAGAACAAGAACGTAGTCAATGACGGTGTAACTGATGCAAAACGGGTCCAGATGGTGGCCGCTCCTCCAAAACCCACCACCACAAATCATCAATTCAACAATCAAAATAATCAAAATCAATCCCAAAAGCCTCACAATAACGTCTCAATCCAAGGGCGACCACCCCGATCCAATAACAGGACTCCAAGGGACTTCACTCCTCTTGCTGAGCCTATTGAAGTGGTGTTCCAAAAGCTTGTTCAAGCAGGTGTAGTGGTTTTCCCGATCACTCGCCCATTTCATCCCAACCAACCCAAACGTAGGTGGTATAATGAGAATGAATATTGTGAGTATCATTGTATCAAGGGACATGATACATGAAAATGCATGAAGCTTAAAATCTACATACAAGATCTCATTGATAGGGGTGAAATTGAAGTAGCAAATGCAAAACCTGGTAATAACAATGACAAACTCAAAATGTACCAGCAACCCTTCCCAAAACATGATAAGGGAAAAGGCTCATCATCTAACATAGTGAACTATGACTACACTAATCACATAACCAGTTTTGACTCTTTAGTAGGTCACATTGAGCCCACAGATAATCATGTTAATGTCATAACTATCTAAGGAGTTAATCCTCCCCTTCCCAAAGAAGACCTAATCCTACTAGGATAGTCATTCAAGGTGCTACACCTTCTACCCCCTACTCTCAGAATGACTACAATGTAACCACGCACCAAGGTAAAGTCACTGTCCAAGGAGCTCCTCCCCCACCAAACCCTCTGCCCATGTCTTCCACCCATTGATATGACCTCCTTGACCAACTTGGGAAGACCCCCACATAGATCTCCATTCTAAAACATCTCAAGACTTCCCCTATCCATAAAGAAATTTTGGAACAAGCCCTCCTTGAGTCTTGCATTCCCGATAATATCAATTCTACCCAATTCCAAGCTCTCATTGGAAACCTTACTACCCAGCAACACCTTGTGTTCACTTCCAATGATGCTCCTACAGATGAAGACCATAATAAGCCTTTGCACATCAAAGCCCTTATCCAGAAGCACAAGGTCAAACGTATCCTAATAGATAGTGGATGCAGACTCAATTTGTGTACATACAAGTTAATAAAGCAATTGGGACTTTCTAAGGACCTGGTAGACACATTAGGAAGGATCACAATAAAAGCATATAATGATGCAGAAAGAGTTTAAAAGGGCATGATCACCTTACCTCTTCAAGTGGGCCCTATCATAATTGAAACCCCTTGCCAAGTACTAGATCTTAATCTCCCCTACAACATCCTTCTCGGTCAGCCATGGATTCACTCCTTGCAAGCCGTAGCCTCCAATTACCACCAATGCATCAAATTCCCCTTCAATGGAAGAGAGATCACTATAAAAGGTGATCCACAACCTTTCCAATATTGCAAGCTCTTAGAGGGGAAACATCCATATCATTGTCCACTAAATAGACCATCACCAACTCCTCCATCAGACACATCAAATGTTGCCTCCACCTCATCCCAAGTGGACCCACAAATAAAGATCCTAGATAATGGCTATGGAGAATACAAATTGGAGGATGTCTTGTTAATAGGCAACCTCCCCTTATCTCCTAAGTCATTTGGCAAACCAAAAGAGCTTAAAAAAGATCAGAAACTGGTCATACAATGCAAAGATACCACCTTTCAGCAATGGGGCCCACTTGATGAGGAGAGTATTGACACAGATGTCCCTTCATGGTTGTACCAGGAAGAAGATGAAGACCCAACAAAAATATCTAAAAAAATATATCCAAAAGCATCAGCTATAGTTGAAAAAATGGGTTACAAAGGACATGACTTGGGACCATAGGAGAAAGGAAGAAAAGAACCCATAAATCCTATCTCTTGCAAGTATAATAGAGGCTTGGGGTACACCCTGGTGCCTAAGATTACTATCGCTGGTGCCCCTTCAAGTCCTTCCTTGGATATCGAAAGCTCTGACGAAGGGGAGTGCCATGAAATTCCTTATGAATGTGAAAATAATATCTTCGTTGACACTCATGTCAGTGCCATCACCCCCATAACCTCTCCCATTTCACACGAGCTACATCTTGTCCATCCTAAACTCATAGACTGGGGCCAATGAGACAAACCAACTTTAGATATCTACACTGATGATAATGCTCTCATTACTCTCCTGACTATGTTAAATTTGGAAGACTGCAACAGAGAACATGATATTCGGCTACATGAAAAGGGATACTTTGGTAGTCAGGTCAATTCCCTTAGCCACCAAAAAGATAATAACAAAGAAAAAATATGATTCCCTAGGTGAAAACCTCTTTGAGGCACCTTTGGATGAGCAAAAAGCAAAAACAAAGGGCATATCCAAAAGTGAAAACCTAGAAAAGGTACTTGAGGATGAGCGACTTGACCTCCCTACCATTGGTTATCTTCCACAAGATAGGTCAAATATGTTAATAGAAGAGACAAACAGTAGCAATATGGGCACCAAAGACATTCTAAAAAGCGTGCTCATTGCCAAGTCCCTCACAGAGCAAGAGAAACAAGACTTCATCAATTTCCTCACAAAGACAAAAATCAATTTCGCATGGTCCTATGCTAATATGCCAGGTCTAGATCCTGACTTGGTGGTTCATAATATTGCTATCTGCCCAAATGCAAAACCTGTAAAATAGAAGTTGCACAAAATGCATCCACATATTGCACTCATGGTCAAGGAAGAACTACAAAAGATGTTGGATGCAGAATTGATCAAACCAATAGACTATGCTGAATGGGTCTCCAACATTGTACCTATTGGCAAACCCACTAGGGGCATCTGCATCTATACTAATTTCTGAGATCTAAATAAGGCTTGTCCTAAAGATGATTTCCCGCTCCGCAACATAGATATGATTGTGGACCTTACAAAAGGGCATGAGATGCTATCACTTATGGATGGATTTTCTAGATATAATCAAATCAGGATTGCAGATGAAGATCAACATAAAACTGCATTCACCACACCATGGGGGACTTTCTGTTACCAAGTCATGCCTTTGGGCCTAAAAAATGTTGAAGCCACATATCAGCGTGCCATGACGATGATTTTTCATGACCTCTTGCATAAAATTATGGAGGACTATGTGGATGATCTGCTAGGCAAATCAAAGACAAGATAGGAACACATCCCTATCTTAAGGTAGATCTTTGAAAGATTGGAAAAAGACAAATTGCACCTAAATCCTAAGAAGTGTGTTTTTGGTGTGACAACAGGAAAATTACTAGGTTTCATTGTTTCTCACAGAGGCGTTGAGGTCGACCTTGCAAAGGTGAAAGCCATCGTGGAAATGTCTCCTCAAAAAAATCTCAGATAGTTGCATAGCCTTTAGGGGAAACTCCAATCTGTTAGATGTTTTTATTTCACAACTGGCAGATAAGTGCCATCTATTTGCATACCTATTGCGTAAAGACACAAAATTCAAATGGGACTGCTTGTGTCAAAAGGCCTTTGAAAAACTAAAAGAATATCTGGCATCACCTCCAGTGCTTATGCCTCCTACTCCTGGAAAACTTCCTATTTTGTACATATGTGCTACCATAGTGGTAGTGGGGGCATTGTTGGCACAAACAAGTGATCAAGGGAAGGAACATGCCATTTATTACACAAGTCAGACACTAGTCGGGTATGAACTCAATTATACCCCAATTGAAAGAGCATGCCTAGCATTGGTATTTAGCACATAGAAACTCTAACAATATAAGTTGAATAACAAAACAAATCTGATTGCTAAGATTGACCCACTTAAATATCTCTTGTCAAAATCTAACCTCACTGGCAGAATTGCTAAATAGGTCATGTTGTTAAGCGAGTTTGACATTGAATATGTAGACAAAAAAGCAATCAATGGACAATTCATCACATACTAGTTGGCCGACGCTCCACTTCTAGGTGACCATCCTATTCTTACAGAACTACTAGATGAATTCATTATGACTATCACCCCATCTTCCACATGGAAATTATACTTTGATGGCTCTTGCACCCAAAATGGATCGGGGGCAGGAATACTATTGATCACACCTCAAGGAGATTGCATCCCAAAATCCTACAAGATAGCTTTTGCATGTACCAACAACATCACAAAATATGAGGCACTCATTATAGGATTACGCTTGGCTATCCAGTGGAAGATAAGGGAATTACAAGTCTATGGTGATTCCCAACTTGTCATAAAACAAGTCAATGATGAATACCAAACAAAAGATGACAAACTCATCCCGTATTGTAGCATGGTTGAAAATCCTAAGAAGCACTTCACAACAATCAAGTTTGATCAAGTCCCGCAAATAAACAATAGGGTTGCAGATGCAATGGCCACCATTAGCTCCCTCCTTTAGATGCCAACAAATAGTCAGAAGTCTGAGTTCCTGGTCGGGCAACTATTTATACTAGCATACGATCTACCAAAATCTGAAATGGTGTGTGTACTCATTGGTCTCGAGTCCCCCTGGTACCAAGAAACCTTCACTCTCCTAAAAGACAACACCATTCCCCACACCTTACCAAAACCCAACAACAAACCTTCATTCACTGATATGCTCGTTACACCATCCTTGGAGACACCCTATTTAGAAGGCATTTTGATGGTTCCCTCCTAAGGTGTTTAGATAAACAAGAGGCATAATGGGCATTACATGAAGTACATGAAGGCATCTATGGGGCACACTCAAGTGGGCTCACCTTGGCTAAAAATCTTTTGAGAACAGGATATTATTGGCCTAAAATGGAAGTAGATGCATATAACTATGTGAAGAAATGCATCCTTTGCCAACAACATGGCGACAAGATTCATGCGCCATCACAAGAATTGCAGCCATTCATTACACTCTGGCCCTTCTCATAGTGGGGGATCGATCTCATTGAGAAAATCCACCATTCATCCTCCAATGGGCATAAATTCATTATCACTGCCACCAAGTATTTCACCAAGTGGGTAGAGGCTATCCCTCTTACTTTTACCATTGGTAAGCAGATATCCAAATTCATCTTGAACTACTTGATCTGTCGATATGACATTCCAAAAGTTATCATTACATATAATGACAGACAATTTAAAAACCAGGATGTCAAAGAACTCTACCAGAAATTTGACATCCAACATCACTTCTCCACCCTGTATTACACTCAAGGTAATTGTCAAGTTGAGGCTTCTAAAAAAACCCTAATCAAAATCCTCAAAAAGACAATCAATGAAGCTGGTCGTGATTGACACCTCCAACTCCATCCTTCTTTGTGGGCCTACCACACCTCCATCGGCACACCCATAGGTGCCACCCCTTATTCCCTTGTCTTTGGCTCCAAAGCTGTCCTCCCCCTTGAGATCGAGATCCCCTCTCTAAGGGTATCACTGCAAAATATCCTACCAAATGAAGAATACAAAATTGCCTGTCTACAAGAGATAGAATTGTTAGATGAAAGGTGCCTCAAGGCCTTGAACCATCTCTAGGTATATTAAATTCATCTACGCATGAGTTTCCACAGGAAAGTCAGAACCTGAGAATTTCAAATTGGTGATCTTGTCCTCATGGAAAATCAGAAAAACCTTCAAGAAAGAGAAAAGAAAGGCAAGTTTGAGCCTAATTGGCTTGGACCATATGTAATCACAACAAAATATAGATCAGGGGCCTATCAGTTGGCTACTCCAGTAGGAGATCCTCTGGATGATCTAATAAATATCATGCACCTAAAAATATTTTATGCCTAGTCCTTAGAAAGTCATTAATTGTCAAAAATAAAAATAAAAATAAAAATCATGAAAAATACATAAAAATAAGAAAAAGATCCTAAAAAAATCATCACTCTGGTGAAAACTTGGCAAATAGGCACCCTGTGACATCCAAAAAAAAACAGCAATTCATCCATCAGTGAAAACCACTTTGTGGCGCTATGGACAAGTACCTTGGTAAAAACCTCCATGCAAGCACCAAGGTAAATAAACAAGATCCATTGTCTATCAGGTCGGTGCTCCATCACCCTCACTATCCAAATCCACCCATCGCAACATTCCTTCCCTTCCACCTCTGAATAAATCATGCGTATGATGATGAGTCTTTGCCTAAATCATGAATAAGGATTGTCCCTTCAAATGAGCTTGTGTGCCTCTGTGTGAGCTTCATGAAGTCTTCAGAATAGTCCTAAGTCCATAAGTTAATCTTCAAGGCCATGTGATCACTTGCCTAAAGCAAAAAGTCCACCCACTTTATCCTTTTCCCTAGGGATGAATCCTTCCCTAGCCTGACAACTTAATCCTCTACCCTAATCCTACTCTTGGCAAGAGATGTCAATTGGTCATGAGTGAATGACTTGTTTGATTTCTTGGATTTTTCATTTAGACTAGCATCTTTTTCCCCACAATTGCATCTATCTATGACTGCCTAGATTTTCCATATCTAGGTATGTTTACAATAGGTGCATACTGGGGCATTTTTCATAGCATGGCATCTTTTGGATCTCTCTTGTATAAACAGGTGACCTAGTACTAGTATTTATCAACACTTACCTTCTCATGTACAAGAGGTATTGGTGTGTTTGAGGGTTTCCTTGCATGTACCCACAACTTTGTATTAGTGTTTCTCAACACTTACATAGCTATGTGTAAGGAATTCTCATTTGACTGTGAATCAGTCCACACCTTGGGTTTCTCATGGCATCTCGATTCCTATAATTAGTGGTGCAAGTCACCCAAGGCAATGTCAAACTAGGTTGGCTCTCCACAACTCTCACCATCATTCCATAAAGTCCTAATCTAATAATCCCATGGATTCCTCAATTTACCCCATTCCCCGTCTATTCCATATTATTCTATTTTCTATCTAAGATCATTGTATTATTATCGACATATTCCCTCTTTGTATTATTCATTCACTTTATCCATGTAGGTGGCATTGTTCATATAGATTGCATTACTTATTCATTTCATTACACTACTCAGTTAGATTGTCATTTTTTCACAAACATTTATCACATAGGTTGCACTTAGATTTCATCACATACATCATTTATAAATAAATGACATTTATTCATCCACATAGATTACATTACATTACTCATTCATCTAGATCACATCATTTACATATCATGATATTACATTCATTCTTCATATAAATTGCACCTACTCTAATTACTCATTCATCAAAAAGCATGATCACTCATCCTGCATCCAAAAATGTGTCAACAACATATCATAGGCATACATATATAAGCATCCACATTGCATCATAAATAGGTCAGCACAACATATCCATAATTACATCCATACATCACATCACAAGAAAATAAATAGAATCCATCATAATAAAGTACACACATCATCCATCATCACAAAATCATATAGATATAAGCTCAAAAGAGATGAATATGTCTGTCATAATACAATGATCACCTCGAAGGGTCAAAAGATGATACACAAGCTAAAATGGAGCTAGCTCTCCCCTCTTGTCTCTCCAACCCCTCCTCTATACCTCCCCCACCTGAACCTCCTATCTCCCCTCCTCTCGATGGCCTAAAACCTACTAATCCACCTGTTTGTTGGCTTTGTGTGGGCCGCTGACTCTATGTCCTGTGAGATCACATACTCTTTGTGTACGAAGCTTCTCATTGTGCTGCAAGTACTACTCTGTGATATAATCCCCTATAGTACCCTGCCTCCCTCTCTGCCCTCTCCACCCTATCCCACTGCTGCATAATATTAGAGTATATCTGCCCAAGCCCTACAGGAATCAACACCTAGTGGGTTGTATCCCTCTCCCCCCACACTCATGTCACATCCACTGTTGCGCTCTACACTCTGGCCTATAGCCCCTCTAGCTCAGTATCCTATTGATGGATAATATCTTGAAGAGCCTCTATGGTTGTCCCTATCCATGCCTCCTCTAGAATCCACTTAGACTCCTCCCTCTCCTCCCTCAAGGTATCCACCTTTGTCCTCATTGTATGGAGGCTCTCCATCAAATCTCCTCTCTCTCAATGTAGCCCTACCACCTATGCCTCCAAACTCTCCCTCCTAGCTCTCTCTATCCGTAGCTCATCCTCAAGATAATGGAGCCTCGCCTGAGTAGTATCCCTCTCCTGCTGCACTCTCTCAATGAAATCCTGTGAGACTCCTCCCCTCTCCTCCACCTATGCCTCGATTACATCCATGGGTACATCATCCTCTCCCCTACCACCCATTGTCTTTGTGGCCTCTCTTGTTGGTCCTCCCTCTCCCTCTCCCTCTCCCTCCTCTGGATCCCTCCTCCATACCACCCTGACTCTCCTCCGTTGTTCGCCAGCACCACACCCTACACTAATCACAACTCTCTCACCTGGACCATCATCATCCCCCCGACCACCTGATCTACGACTGGCTGCAACTCATCCTCCTCCAAAACCCCAGGAATGGTAAGATGTACTAGCAAGTGCCCCTCCCACTAGCTCCTGTATCCCTCTATCATCTCTGGATCATCACCCACCCCCATCTGCTCATCCCACACCAAATGAGACACTGTCTAAAAACTGGTCCTGCCCTCCAAGGGACTTGCTGTCGGGCCCCAAAATCTAACCTCTCGTGTAATCCAAGGATATAATGGGATCTCCCCCACTATATCCTGAACCTGTCCAAGCTATCTCGCCACTCTGTAGGGTGTATAATACTCCATAATGTACACTGATGTGCCAAATATCCACATCTCCACTCCAGCCCAGTGTAGCTACCAGTCCCCCCTCCATCTCTCACACCCCAAAAATGGCCACCATGTAAACTACATAAGCTCATCCAAAATCTGGCACCAAAACCATATAGACCTTATCTGATTATAGTGTAGCAACCCCCTGTACCTATCCACATATTACTGATGAGCCCGCTTGTCCTATACACCCAGTGGCCAAGTAATCGCAATGTGCTCCTAAGCCCAGATGTGAATAAGTGTCACTCATGCAGATAAAATAGCATACTGCCTATACACTACTAGATGCGTATCATGATATAACTAAGCTAACATCGCAGCTCCCCATGGATACTGCAAGCCATCATGAACCATGAAATACAGACACCTACTCCATCCAATAGGAAATCCATGCCTGCCTAGCTCAGGTATAATCCGTCCACTCAAGAACCCACAAATCACCAATACGACGTGAGGAATATGTCGAATACCCATCGCCCTACCCAAGTGCATCCTACTTCTATCTAGCATCGGTGAGGTCTCATACTCGCAAACCTCCCAAAAAAAATCCACTGCATCCAAGTGGTACTCTGGGATGACACCACAAACAAGGATCTTCAAGATCCTCCATACATCCAGAAGGGTCACTATCGCCTCACCAGTAGGAAGATGGAAGGTGTTATACCTACTATCCCACCTCTCAACTAATATCATCATTATCGTAGTATGCACTCATATCCTCAACCACTTGCCCACATAATGCAACCCTAGAGCAGCTAACACCTCCAACTCATCACACCCTAACTCTCGATATAAACTCATAGTAGCAGGCCAATGCTCCCTCAAAGCCAATGACCCCATTTCGACCTGCATCCAACAAACCAATTCATTATTTCCATGTCCTCAAGTCCTATTCTACCCTCAAGAACCAACCATACCCTCAACCTATCCCAAAAATTCTAAACCTATGCCTAACCTCCTCTCCCCCAGTGCAAGCGCTGATTTACCCAGCGCTCATGCCAATCTGCAGACGCACGCGCTAAAAGAGAAACCTATCCCTCCCAAAACCTACCTATAGCCTCCATCAACGTGAGTGCCCACACACCAATGCGAGCGCCCACGTAAGACCTTGACCGCCCATGCGGAAGTGTGAGCACCCGCATCCATGCCTGAGAAGTCGCGCTAAGCATTTCCCTTCCCCCAAAAACCTATTCTACCCACCTCCTCCTAGAGAGTGCCCATGCTGTTCGCTAGTGCTCATGCTAACCCATTGGCATGTGCGATGAAACAATGATCAACATGTGCGCCTCGCCAAGTCTATGCACTAAATTAAGCCCTAATTATACCACTACCCTAAAAAATCAAAAGGGGGGATAGTCCTACATATTGGTGGTCCATAGCTGGTGGGTCTATCATACCATTGGATCCTCTTGGCATGATGATCATGTGTAGGAATGTGATCCATCTCTCCTTCTATGCTCTGATTGGCTCCAAGGCTTGTGTGTAACAATGACTTCTCATTGGGCCCTTTGTGGCTTATGTGGGCCCATCCCTCCGTGGTCTCACTTCTTCTACTTTCTCTTCTAGTTTTCTTACATCTACTTTCTCTTTCTCTTTCACTTATCTCCTCCACTCAAATTCTTTCTTCTTTATTTCAAGAATGTTTTGTCAATTTTCTTTCGACCAAATTCTCAAGGTGGCATACACCTCCCACACTTTATGTTGGGGCATCTATTTCTTTTTCTTCTATCTTTTACCCACCGCCAAATTTGCCACTGTGTAAAAGAGGAGCAAAATGTAGACACTTAAAAATAATTATTTTAATTATTTTAAAGGTCTTGACATAATTAATTTATTAATTATGCCAATTTTTAATTCTCCTCAATATTAATTAATTATAATTAATATTGTCACTATAGTCTATTGATTGATTTATTTAATAAATCAATCCCCTTTTAGTCTTCTAAAAATACTCAATATTAGTTCTCCTCAAGTTCCTCCTCTTAACTAATTAATTTCAATTAAATAGTTGATCTAAGTGATTCCTACAAATCACCTTTTTCCTAATCCATCATTAACCTAATAAATTCTTCTAGAAACTCCCTAAGCTCACTTATCATTATTCTTCTAATTTTTAATTCCCTCCACTCATTTTCTCTCCTAGTCAAATCCTCCTATAAAGCTTATCAACCCTAATCCCATCTAATCTTTCCTCTAATCCCCCTCCTAAGGAGTTGCTAGTGGCTAATCATCATGATTAGCCACAAAGTGAACTCCCTGTCCCTTCCATCCAACCACTCTCCTTAAATTCTCTTTTCCTAGGTGAATGTCAGATTTTCAAAATCTCACATTCCTCTAGGCATCTCATCTTTCAAGGAATTTTTATCGTCCTTATTCCTCCAATCCCCATGAGCATCCCTTTTGAAGAATTTTGAATTCTTCCTTTCCATCCCTCAAGAAAAATCCTATCCCTTTCTCTTCTCAAGGCACATTGAGAAGTCTTCCCAATGAACCTTGAGGAGTGTGGAGACAAGAAATGCCTTTAAGGCACATCTCTTGGTCTCCACACCTCCTCTTGGGCCTTGTGTGGGCTCACAAGGAATCCTGGCCCTCCATCTTGGGTCAATCTTAGCCATTCATTTTTCCTCCTCTCTCCCTATAAATTGAGTACTCCATCCCCTCATATTTCATCTCCAATTTTAGCAAGTTCATGCTACTAGTTTGTGCCTAGGCGACCATCTTTTCACCCTTATCATGCTAAAGTTACTTCCCATCCATACTTAGCCATATTATCCATCTCATCCTTCAAATCCATCACACCCAACTATGCACAATGTTGGAGAGCCAACCACATCAAGAAATCTAGGAGAAAATCAACATCATGTTGTAGGTATTTGGGTGCACTTCAACTTCATCCAAGCTCCATTCGAGGGAGAAGGTAAAGGTTGCAAGATATAAACATTATCCTCATGTTTTTATGTGGTTTTATGAATGTTTCAGTTTTTTATATCTTTTAGTGTTTTGTTTGCATACTAACCACTTGAATTCATCTTGCTTCTTTTTCCCATCTTCACAAAAGACCACTCATGTTATTTTTTCTCGAGTACCCTCTAGAGGGGGCATCATCCTTATTTTTCTATCCTACTGTTGATACCTCAAAATTTAGTAAAAATACCTAATACCCCTAGCATGCCAGTCATCACCAAGCTTTTGTATTTGGCATAAGTGAAAGGTTGAAGCTACAGAAGTTTTCTTTAACTCAATACAAGACCTCACATACTATAACCAAAATCATATAAGAATAATCCCTTATAGACATAAGAAAGATCAGAAAAATAACCCTCATTAAGTAACATTCTATGTATATATTGGGATAGCTAACCCAATCTAATAAGTCAGTATTGAACATGGCTATCAACATTGTTATACTGAACGCAAACAATGTGATGCCTATCGGAATAGTCACTAAAGGAGGAATAGTAATATTTTGTAATCCTGATAGAGTACATCTATCCCAACACACATCTAGGCATAGGTTATAATTATGTAGGCCCTATCAAAATAACATATAAGATCAGGGTAGGTGCAAAAGTCTATCCAGACAATGTAAACATATAGCTAATTCAAGGACAAAACATCTATCGGTATTGTAGATAGGAAATGTGGAAATCATCAAAGCAAGTAGATATTAAACTAGTTCAATCACAAAACCAGATTGCAATGATCAATCCTAAAAACACTCAATAAAGACATGAAAACAAGACATCAATTCAAATGCAAACCATTGCAAACTTGAATGTCTCTTTCATGTGGCTCCATTGTCCTTCTTTCTCCTTCAAATAGCTTTGTTGTGGATCTCACCTACTAGTGCATAAGCATGATGTGAAAGCAAGATTGACAAGACGGTAGCACAAGAATACTAGAAGCGTGATTGGTTCGACCAGGTAGGGGCCTTGATTGAAGAAATTCATCCAATTTATAGACAAATTGGAGAAAAGATCAAATTAGCATGAAGAGATTTGAATGGAAATTGCAAATCAAGAATGACAAATATGACAAATTATGACAAATTTGCACTTTCTATGCAAGATTGATTGATTGTCAATTATGACATATTTTTATGCCAAAATTGATTGATTGTCAATTATGACAAATTATGACAAATTGAAATGTCATTCCCATGAATTTAGGAGAAATATAGGAGAAAAATGAAATTAGATGAATTAGAAATTAGGAATTTAGAAAATTGAGGAAATTAGAAATTAAGAAATTTAGAAAATGAGGAAATTAGGAATTAAGTGAATTAATTAACAATTTTTCATTTATTAATTAACTCACAAAGAGGGAAGAATTAGTTAGCCAATTAAATAAACATTTAATTGTGATGAGAAGACTTAGGATAAATAAACTATTTAACCTAGAGGGAGAAATGACAAACAAGGTTAAATGAATAAATCATGAAACCCTAGAAGATGAATTAGCAATGCAAGGACGAAAATTAGGTCTTGACAAAAGATAATTGATATCGATTCAATTTGATCATGATTCTGACTGACAAAGGACCAATGTTGATAAGTGATTTGATTGATAAATGCGCCAATTGACAAGGAACAATGACAAATTGATCCAAATCAACATGATTGAGAAGGACGACGATCGATGTCAAATTGAATGCAAAATGACAAGATTGAAAATGACAACGATCGCAAAACGACAAGATTGAAAATGACAACGATCGATGACAAATCGATCGCAAGATGACAAGATTGAAAAGAGGACAAAACCCTAATTCTATCATTGATTAGGATTGATGATGTCCAAAATGAAATCGAATTGACGATGTCAAAATATGCTAAAAGAGCATGCACATTGATGCGACAGGATAAGATCGACCAAAATCATGACTGAAGATTATTATCGACAAGACCAAATTCAAAAGAGAGACAAATGAAGAATGCAGAAGAAGGACTCGATGCTCGCAAATGATAAAGACCAAGTGCGAATCATAGGAGAAATGTTACTGCGACGCAAAAACCCTAAAATATGGCAATGCGCAAATGTTAAAGTATGATTCCACAAGCGTTGACCAGTTTTAGATGTCTACATTTTGCCCCTCTTTGAGATAATGTGATATTAAGCATTGTTTCAAAGAACAATAATGAAAATGCCCCAGACAATGACAATGACATATGGATGCCCCCTCGAGGAATTGGCCAGAAACATCTAGAAAAGAGGCCAATTGATCGATAAAAAATTTAGAAAATGATAGGAGCAAACAGACTGACAATCGGAGATCAGATGCATGAAGGACAAGCAATTGAAAGTGCAAGAGACCATGACCCACATGAGATGGAGAGAGTGCACATCCATCTATGCAGTGACAAAGATCTATAAATGAGACAAAGAGAGTGAAAATTGCTCATTTGCACTAGCCAAAGAGGAGGATTTGTTGCTCTAGAAAAGGACACTTGCAGAGAGATGGCAAACATTCCAATGGCAGATCACCTTGGAGAACATGTACACACCTATAGATGACTGGACGACGTGGGAGCAGCGGTATGTATCTCAAAAACCCATATTGTCAATTTTATGAATTTTGATTGCTTGCAGGATATTGCGGGGCCCACAAGGAATGCAGAAACTGACTTTTGTGCCTGTGTGAGTGCATCCTGCACTTGTGTAGGGTATCCTGCACTTGTGTAGGGTACACAGGCACAGGTTATGCTACACAGGTGCAGGACTTATCACACAGGTGCAGTTGTGCATTGGGAAGTCAATTTGATCAAAAACAGCATGCGAATGATCCAAAAAAGGGGGGCTAAGAATAAGATAGTTCAAAAGAGATGAAAAACACCCTGATTTGGACATGAAACAAGGAAATGCAACCCATAGGAGAAAACCCTAAAACTAACAAAATGTGCCCCAATTGTGATGTAGAGTCGACAGTATCCATTGATCATGCGGGAGAACTGACCTGACTGCTTCATGTTACGACATATACTCAGGAGCACGGATAGAGATACATTAGCAAGACTTGGAATATACTATATCACATTCATGCCCAAGATTAGGGAAAACATAGGACTACTTACCGCATTGGTAGAGTGATGGCATTCAGAGATCTCCTCATTCCTTCTGGCGACTAGAGAGGCAACTGTGACACTAGAGGACATATGGCATATCCTCTGCATTCCGATTCATGGAGAGATGGCAGAGTATGACCTAGTGACAGGGAGAGATGCTTTGTGTAGATTATTTGAGTGCGATGCAGATGATCTAGACATCATAGAGAGGGAGATCGGCTGGGAGACCATGGCATCAGAGTATGATCGATGATATGTGGTGATAGCCATGGTTATAGCATGCTTATTAGCAGGAGACAGACGAGGACATGGATTCCCTATTGGATGGGGAAGAGTGCTAGAGCAGGTGGCGATAGAGGGGATGATGTATGCATGGGGAGAATGTGTGCTTGCTATGCTATATTTTTAGCTGCATCAGATAGCATATCAGGGAGTGTAGAATTTGAGCTGTGGAGTCACACTGCTACAGGTATGGGCATTTGAGCACATAGCCATATGTTGACCGATTGCAGAGAGATAGGTATTACCACATGGACCATATGTGTATTTCTATGGAGGAGCACTGAGATAGGGTCCATTTGGATACATATTGTATTGGCGACACGAGCTAGACAGATTGAGAGAGTTCACATGGAGGCCATATCTTGATTGCCCTGGATGGTCAGATGATAGTGATGAGCTATCATATTGTAGATAGGAGAGATACCTGATTGGGTGACCAGTGAATCACCAGAGAGTGATTGAGATGTACCTGCCAGAGAGAGTCAGATGACAGTTTGGAGAGAGGCAGGATGTATCTAGAGGGACTGCACACTTTTCCCGATCTCACAGAGAGATGAGTCAGTGGGGGAGGATGATTCAGCCACACATTGCATATGCTGACTTCACACAGCTATAGCAGAGATAGTGGGATTGGAGATCAGATGTAGTGGATGCCGAGATGATAGAGGAGTATGAGCGATGGTTTGCACGACGATGACCAATGCCATTGATAGATCCTGATATTTTGGTACCGAGGAGACAAGAGGACTTCGCACTCGTAGGAGAGGAGGAAGGAGATGATGAGGATGAGGAGGATGAGGGTGGTGATGAGGATGAGGGGGATGAAAAGGATGGAGATGATGAGGGGGATGACAATTATGAGCCAGATTCAGCCGAGCATGAGTCATTGCAGGATATACCCATAGAGTCGGAGACAACTAGGATAGAGGAGATGGAGATGTGTAGGGCTACCATAGTGAGTCACCATGATCATATTGTGACATTAGAGAGATAGAATGCCATCTTGAGGACAAAGCATGAGAAATTTAGAGCGGAGATAGCTAGACTTATAGCGGCTCGAGATATAGCAATAGGTTAGGCACAGCAGGAAGAACAGAGAGTCACTGAGTATATTGGGTCTATTAGGGATGCCAGTGCACGGGAGATGGCATAGATATTGGTAGAGATTGGAGAGGAGATATGCCATTGGAGGACACTATATGAGAGTACAGTTCCACTAGAGCAGAGAGCATCATCATATCGGGCACGATCAAGGACAGAGAGCAGGGCACGCTCTCGGAGGTCATTGAGCAGCATGGGGGTGAGTGGACCTATGAGACCACCACAGCCAAGACCAGGAGGGACATCATCTCTAAGACATGGTAGGGATGAGGAGGATAGAGGGAGCACCCAGTGATAGAGGCACGTGCTCCTTATGACAAATAGTTGACATTATGTAGTGTGACATTATGTAGTCAGCCTGCGGGCCATACTTAGGACAGATAGTCCAATTTTGTACTCTGATATTATTGTGATATATGATATGATATGCATTGATATGATAGGATGCAATGTGTTATGACTTATGTTTATTTTCCATGCATGGATGGCGTATGTACTATTTATTGTGGAACATGTATGAATACATTTTGATGTGTTTTTGATGCATTTATAATATGAAATGCATAAAATGCTTGATGTGAGGCTTGATGTAATGCAAATGTACTAACCAATGAATGCAGGATGCAGCATATGTGTTTGGGGAAATCAGAGCACTAGACCAAACTGACTATCCAAACTGACGGAAGAAATGTTAGTAAGAAGAAATGAGACAAAGGACAGTTAGAGATGAAGAAAAAAACTTGTTTTTAGTAATGCACTTTGTACGTGAGAACCTTTATTTAATGTAGCAAAATGGATGCGTAGCATCATGGCATTGAAGGCCAGAGCTAAAATGCAACCCTTTTTGCAAAAGACAGACACATTGTAGACAAACAACAATCACAACAAAAAAAAAGAAAGGGACCATGAACCATCCCGGTCACTCTAAATCACTCAGTGACATCATCAAGCAACATTGGAACATGATCGAAGAGAAATCAGTAAATGATAAGACTCACTAATCAAGTCAAACAATGATCTTGATCTTCATTGTCAAAAGTTGAAAGTGTTGATAGGACGATCATGCTATCTAGTTTTAGGACATGTGGTACCCCATCTAAGACAGGACATAGTCTGGTTTCGAGTATACCACACCCTGTATAAGACCCATGATAATGTTGATGTTGATGTTCGATTGAAAAGACAATTGTGATCAGTTTGAATGTCTGGTTTGATTG
Source organism: Cryptomeria japonica (assembly GCF_030272615.1). NCBI lineage: Eukaryota > Viridiplantae > Streptophyta > Pinopsida > Cupressales > Cupressaceae > Cryptomeria > Cryptomeria japonica. The sequence goes on along the minus strand of NC_081415.1, from coordinate 734,431,501 downwards.
AAAAAGTTCATCTGTGAATGCATGATTCCATTAAAGCACAATGTGTGATTGCGTGTCATTGGAGGGATGCTCAGTGATCTGTCTTATGCACAAAGGGGATATTTTTTTTGTTTTGCTTTTCGAGTTTTTACAATTTTTTTTTGTGTTCATTTTTTCAGGACTTTATTTGATTTTTAGGGATTTTTTTTTTTTTTCGGGACATTTTTCAATTTTTTTTGGATTATTTCAGGATATTTTTCAAATTTTTTGGATTATTTCAGGATATTTTTCAAATTTTTTGGATTATTTCAGGACATTTTTCAATTTTTTTTGGATTATTTCAGGACATTTTTCAATTTTTTTGGGATTTTGCCTCTAGTGTCTAGCAAGGCAAGGAATATGACAGGTGAATAAATAGGCTTTCTGAAATGATGATGGATAGAGGGAAGACAAAGGCCTTTTATCATGGAGACAATACGGATGCAATTTTCAAGGGCTATGGTGTGATGGGACAAGAGATTGGATATGACAATGTAAAGCAGTGACATGGCATGAGGGACATGTTAAGAGGTTTTTGAAACCATGTTTAAATTTTGCATCCTTATGTCAGATCAAGATCAAGGAATGAAAAAGAGTGTATGGATAGTGATAAGATATGGATAGGATAAGAAAGACCAAGAATGGATAAGGGACATGGACTGAACGTCGGGATAGGATACAGGATAGTGGCAGAAAGTTGCAATAAGATAGGGAATATGGATGAAAGGTTTTAATAAGCAAATGGATGAAGACCAAAAGCTATGATGGACTAAAAGCTGCAAACAAGATGCATGATGCTCATGACGATCCTCAGCCTTGTCAAGATCAAAGGTGGAAAGAGGAAATGGACATGAGGGACAATAGGAGATGAAGGGTAATGACAGGTGTTCGATAGGATAGTGAAGGGCAATAAGATATGAAGGAGGAAACCTGCCCCCAAGTACGGTATGCAAGAAGGTCATAGAAAATTGAGGAAATTAGAAATTAAGAAATTTAGAAAATGAGGAAATTAGGAATTAAGTGAATTAATTAACAATTTTTCATTTATTAATTAACTCACAAAGAGGGAAGAATTAGTTAGCCAATTAAATAAACATTAAATTGTGATGAGAAGACTTAGGATAAATAAACTATTTAACCTAGAGGGAGAAATGACAAACAAGGTTAAATGAATAAATCATGAAACCCTAGAAGATGAATTAGGAATGCAAGGACGACAATTAGCTTCTGACAAAAGATAATTGATATCGATTCGATTTGATCATGATTCTGACTGACAAAGGACCAATGCTGATAAGTGATTTGATTGATAAATGCGCCAATTGACGAGGAACAATGACAAATTGATCCAAATTGACATGATTGAGAAGGATGATGATCGATGTCAAATTGATTGCAAAATGACAAGATTGAAAATGACAAGGATTGATGACAAATCGATCGCAAAACGACAAGATTGAAAATGACAATGATCGATGACAAATCGATCGCAAGATGACAAGATTGAAAAGAGGACAAAAACCTAATTCTATCATTTATTAGGATTGATGATGTTTAGAATGAAATCAAATTGACGATGTCAAAATATGCTAAATGAGCATTCACATTGATGCGACAGGATAAGATCGACCAAAATCATGACTGAAGATTATTATCGACAAGACCGAATTCGAAAGTGAGACAAATGAAGAATGCAAAAGAAGGACTTGATGCTCGCAAATGATAAAAACCAAGTGTGAATCATAGGAGAAACGTTAATGCGATGCAAAAACCCTAAAATAAGGCAATGCACAAATGTTAAAGTATGATTCCGCAAGCGTTGACCAATTTTAGACGTCTACAGGTATAACTTGTGAAGTTGGAATAACACCTTTTTGTTTTACCGATGATGAAAGTAATGTGGATAAGCATTATCTAGGAGGGGTTTGGGATAACTTACAAAGGCACCAAACTTAGAGGCAGTGATAGGGAGAGTTAAGCCAGTGACATACGACGACAGATAATTCAAATTTTGAAAAGATGGATCATTGATTTATAGATTGAAACATTTATTGTTGAATGAACAAAATTCTTTGAGAAACATATCCAGGAGATTTTTGCACTAGAATTGCAGATGCATTAAGAAGACAATGAAGCAAGCCAAAAATATAGAAGAAGAAAGCAAGTAAGTGATCTGATCAATTTCTCTATGATTGTTTCAAGTAATACATTCAATTGCTTGTAAAATGGAAACTCCTAGTGGTTCTGCAAAAAGGTAAAGAGGGGAGACAAGCAAGGGTAAGGGGAAGAAACAAAAAATAAAGGAAAGAAGTCCAAAACCCAGGACAAAAGAAAGGAAATTGAATCAGGATTTGGTAGATCAATTGTTGGGTTTCATCCCCAAACCTAAAATGTTTGCAGAGTGTAAATTAGAAGATAACTATGCTGATGTGGGAGATGTGCACACAACTATTAGAGGCTATGAGTTAATCCTATTTCATTACCACATGTGTGAGGAGCCCGAGCCAATTTGCAATTTGTAGAAGTTGAGCCTAGAAAAACTTGTTGTTCCCAATGTCTATGTCAATGTGAATCCTCTAAAGCTGTTGCCACAAAACTTTGATCCAAAAAAGAGGGTGATATGTGACTGGGATGGAAATCCTTGTTTCTTCATATCATGAGAGGGAATTTTAGAAGTTTTTAATTTACCTGGGGTTTATGATCATCCCATTATCCTCGGCGATTTTCTTGAAGAGTATCATAGATTAGATACCACTTACGTTGTATGGAGATTTCCATTTCATTTGCTTAATCCTGAGGCACCATTAGAGATAGGGGAGGGCTTGAAATTTCATGTAAATTTGTTTAAAAATTATTTTAAGTATACAAACTACACAATTGGTTAGGTTCTAGGGTTGAACACTATATTTTATGAGAATAGAATCCCTGATCATTGCAACAGACATTCATTCCCTAAAGGCCAGAGAATTTAATTTTGTTGCATTTGTAGCTGAGCAACTTGGGGTAGGACTTGCTGCTATCCAAAGGGACTCTTCCAAAATTCACTTTGCACATTATTCTTTACTCATGCATATGATGTTGTTTTATAGACAAGGATTGGGGCTCTAGCCTTAGGAAATGAGGTTAAGAAAATATGGTGGTGATAAACAACCTCTGCCAATTCAACTATGGACCTCAATTTGGGATTGCAAATTTGTTAGGTCTAGTTATATTCATTTTGAGGAATTATTTGTTAAAAGTCTACACAAATTTTTTGGTCACCCTTGTAACTTTGCACTCTTCGAAGATGTGAAGATATTTTTAAGGCTTACAGATTTTGGAGGGCATCATACTATTAGAAATAGTGGGGAGATTGGTATTGTTTCTCTAATGTGACCATGATTAGAATTTATTGCTTTGAAGGGGTCCCATTATTATTTCCAAAAATGGTTCCTGACTAGATAACATATTTGGAGATCATAAGGCAGATGGGAGAATCAAATCATGTGCATCTAGCTTCCCATGACAAACAATCTTTTTTACCTAGGACCTTGTGTGCTGGAGAATGCATTGTGAATGGAAGAGAAGGACAAGAGCTCACATGGAACAAATTGTTCCATTATAATATGAAGTTGGGTGCTTAAAGAAAGAACTTTGATTCAAAAGGATATATTCATTTAGTATTAAAAAAAGTAGAAACTTGGTGATTATGAGCACATCCCATATTTAAGGGATGATCTAATAAGGAATATGGATGAGAAGGAGGCCGAACTGGCCATTGACAATCATAACATGAAGATTGAACATAAAGCTAGAGAAAAGAAAACTCTTGAAATATCACCCTTAGATGAAGAAGAGTCATGAGAAGAGATTTCATTTGAACAACAGGTGTCACTTGTTAGGGATCTTGATGAAGGAATCCCGGTGGAAGATGACCCAAGGCAATTGGCCTACAATGATTTTGTATCTGATGATAATCTTATAAGGACTTCTGAATTTATGTCTTTCTTGTATAGAGTGAAAGGTAAAGCAATCAGAGAGGGTGTTGGAGAGGTAAACACCTCAAATGAACAATTGTCAGCCACCCTAGAGAATGAAGTAGCACAAGAAATGAGCCTAATGACTCATGACAGAGGAAGGAAGCTACTTCAAGATGCAGGTGTGTTAATCTTTCCAAGATGGGATTTGAATTCAGCTCTAATATTTGATAGTTTTCTACATGACATTGATGTTAAACACAAATTGTCTCCTGAGGGTGTGACCCAAGTATACATGGGATCATTGTAAAACCCTGACAAATATTCTGTGTTAATATGGTCACTATACCCTCCAAATAAGAAGTTTGTGGTCATTGATACACAAAAGGCCTTTAGACACATCATGACCCTAAATGTTGGTGAAACGGACCTCATGATGGCAACTGATTTAGGGGTGAATATTGCTAAATTGAACAAAGCACAAATTCATTTTTTGGTAAAAGAAGGTCAATCTAGTAAACTTGAAATAGTCAAGTTAAATAAAAAAATTGATCAGTTGAAAGAAATGTTAAGATAGAAAGAGCCATAGAGATTACTGATATAGGGAAAAATCTCATAGCCCTAGACCAAGACCAACAAATTGAAAGAAGAAAATTATCAGCTACAGGTGTAATTTAGAAAAACAAAGAGTGAAACCATGTCAATGCTGATACAAAAGAGATTCACTAATCTGATGACATGGATGGATAATTATTAGGACATATACAATAAGAATCAAACTATCATTGAAGAACATGAGCGATTGGATAAACGACTACAAGAAAGGCCCCAGGAATTGCAAAGTGGAGATGAAGCACATTCGGATGTGGTTGAAAACTATGAAAAAATAATGAAGGCTCATAAAAGGTATCTAGAAGAGTTAAGAGCAGAGCGAGGAAATTTCCTCAATGATAGCACAAATAACATCCCACCCCTGCTCAACAAAGATGGAGAATGGGTTGGATCTGTGAGTGCCAGCACATACTCAAAATTGCATTGAAAGTTGTTGAGGACCAAGATATTGACAAGGTAGTAGATCTCATGGAGAGCATGGTGTTGATGGAAGTGGAATCTAGAGACACAATCCATGATTGTGACACCAGATACAATGAGAAGTATCTAGCACATTTAACTAATGTGCATTTATGTCTAACTAGATGATTGGTTATAGGTTTTAATCTATTTTCAAAAGACTTCAATCAAAGGGCATGACTCTTTGATATATTATAAAATATTCAATGTAATCATTTGAAAAAAAAATCGGATAGTTGGAAGATAGATAGTTACAGTTCAAAAGTTTTAAGAATTTTCTGTGTTTCAAGAAAAAGACTTTATTTCAAGTTAATACAAAGAAAGCCAGTTCTCTTATTTGCAATTGTGTTGTGGATTTTCATTTTCAAAATAGTTCTCTGCTATTATTATCTAAGATTGATAATTTTTGCTCTAAATCTTTGTGTGAATAATTTATGTGATGTTACATTGTTGGATTATCAAGATACATCCGAGAATCATTTTGCCTATTGTGTCTTGTTTAATTGGTCTTTCAAAGGAAAGTTAAATTCAATTAAACTAACTATGAAAAGTATCATTTAGCTATATAACATTGGAGGATGGGTAGCTGATAGGTCTATCTAAAAGGGGATTTAAAAAAATGTTTCTCAGAGTTATACGTAGGTTTTGTAAATGAATAACACTATTGCCCAAAAGAAATAAGGCACTGGTCTAGTTGCAGATAAAATTCAATTCAAGATCAAACAAATCATTTTCAGATTTATTTGTATGTTAGTAGGAGATAGAAGTAGAGAACAGGAGTCAAAAGTAATCAAATTGAAAAAAGAGATAATCAGTAAAAGGATAATCAAAAAAGTAGAAGAAATCAAGTAATTTAAACAATATTATATTTTATCCAAAAGGTATATGCCACTTTGGGATAAACACCAGAAGTAGGAAATACAGTGTGTAATCTACTATAAAAAGCACCAATTTGGAGAACTGATTAGTGAGTAGGTACACCCGCCTCAGTTTTGCAGAGCCTAAAGTGAGGGAGTTAGCAACCTTGAAAAGTTCACTCTATTAGTTGGATAAATCAATTGGAGAGTTCGAAGATAGGAGTTGGCATTGCCTTAGAACTTATCCAATTTGTTGATTTGAGAACCAACACCTACTAGGACATTTTTCTATTCTTTTCAAAAGAATTAAAAGAATCCTAATTGAAGCAAATCCATAATATTAGAAAGATGAGAGGGGGGGTGAATCATATAAACTCACAATTCAATATATTCAACAGATTCAACCTCTGTAGTATTTACTTTAATAGGCAACCTAGACTATAAATCACTCAAACTCATAAACTGACAAACTTAAAACATCACAACACATTTAACACCAGATTTAATGTGGAAACCCAAATAGGGAAAAACCACTATGGGATTTCAGACCCACTAAGAAATATACCCTTCTAGAGTATGCTCAGTTAAAAGCCAATCCTGTTACAGATTACATAAACACATTGCTAGACGTGACCCGGTTAAGGGATTTCCCTAAGATCTATTAGAATCTTACACTTTGTTAGAAGTGGCCTTGTAAAAGGATTTCAAACACTCATTCAGAATGTTACCTTTCTAAAGGATTTACATATAAGACTGTTAGGTCCACTTGGTTAAGAGATTTCCTATCACTTACAAAATAAATAACAGTAATAAAATATATCTGCAACTTCACATCTAAAATGCTAAAGAAGATTCTATGTGCTCAATGTACTCAAGATAATCTTGTCATAAGACTTATCTTGCTTCTTGTTGGGCTTCTCAATCTGTCCTTCAATCAAATCTTCAATCTTCTGTGCTCGGTGATCACTACAGCAACATCACTATTCTTCTATTTTCCCACATACATTGTTCTTCAACAATTCCTTATTTATAAACAATTCCTAACCACTTAATCTCCTTGATCACATTTCCCATGATCAATCTTAGCCATTAGATCATCATACTTGACTAGGTTCATTGAATCCTTTGATCTGAAAAACATTTTATCTCACCTTTGAACTTGTATTCCTTCCTTGGTACTTGTGCTAGGTTATGACCCTTTAATCTGTGCTGTAGATCTGACTCTTGTATTTTCATTGTCATAGATCCTCAACAAACTTCTTGCATGAAATACCAACATCTATACATCTCCAGCTCATTGGCATCCTTCATTTAATAATGTTTTTATTCATCCAATGCGTTCTGTTACTTCTCAGTTGTTACTTGGTTAATACTAAACTTCACTCAGTGGACATTCCGCCTTCATTAACCGATATCAATAACCTTGGGGTTTATCGACTAGCTCCTTGCTCGGTAACATAGAACAGTATCAAACCTTTACTCATGAAATCTTTTCTCCTGCTTGTTCAGTCAATGAATACACATATATAGGATATTAAAACAATCAAAATAGCATAATCTCATCACTGTCTAACTCGGTAATAGTTACCCATTTGAATAAAATATTTTTCCCTTTCATTTTCACATTCATTCTGTGTCACTTACTGCCATCTTTATACTCATCAAAAAATACTTCTTAAAATATGGCGACATCATACTGAATCAGAAAATCAATTTCTTGACATCAATGACAAAATAATATTATTAAGACAGTAATTATCCTTTATCCATTATATCAATAATCTCCAACAACCTTCTTAATATCCTTATACCAACAGACTTATTGAAATGCCAACAATCTCCCCCTTTGGCATTGATGGCAATACCAACTTGATTTATTTCAATTGATTCGGATTCAAATTGCTGTAAAACTATCTGATGTTAATCCTTGAGTTGTAAACATCTCCTGCAAGCTTTCTCCCCCTGTCATTAGTCATCTCCCCCTTTGACAACAATGCCAAAAAGTAAAACTAATACATGACTACTTTCCCTGTGAAGTAATTTCCTTGTAGTTAAAACATATACAAATGTATCATCTCATTCTCAGTCAGAGCATCTTGTCTTCAATCACTATTTCCTGCACAACTTTAGGCGACCTCCTAAATTGTGTAAATCAACATCAACTCATAAATAGTATTCTGTAGAGTCATAGAATTGATGCTTTCACTGAACTTTGTCTGTGAGTAGAAGATAGGGGTAGGACCCCTAACTTGCTTCTGAGATACTCAAAAGTGCCCCTTGGTAGTGGCTTTGTGAAGATGTCTACTATTTGTTCCTTTGAACTAATATATTCCAGCACAACTCTCTTTTCTTGAACTTCTTCTCTAAGATAATGATACTTTATAGAGATATGCTTTGTCTTAGAGTGCATTACTAGATTCTTTGAAATGTTAATAGCACTAGTATTATCAAAGAATATAGTTACTAGCTCGGTAACTTTCTCATTCATAGCTTCCAACAATTGTTTGATCCATGCTATATTGGTGCAATTCAATGTTGTAGTGACATATTCAGCTTCAGCTGTTGACTGTGAAATGCATCCTTGTTTCTTGCTAAGCCAACTCACTAGTCTTTCTCCCAAAAAGAAAGCTCCACCGCTTGTGCTTTTCCTATCATCAATGTTTCCTGCCCAATCAGCATCAGTATAGAATTTTAAGTAAAAATCATTCCTCTTTTGATATACTAAACCATAATCTTCAGTGCCTCTCAAGTATTTGAAAATTCTCTTGATTGATGTCATATGGGTTTCTTTGGGATCTGCAGAAAATCTTGCAACTATACCTACTGCATGTGTTATATCAAGCCTGTTGTGAACCACATATTGCAACTTGTTAGGGTTTCAAGCAGATCTGAAGCAAATATGAACTAACAATTATATGCAGAATTAAATACAAAAGATAAAGGAATAAAATAGGACATAGATAACACAAAGATTTAACGTGGTTCACCTAGAATGGGTTACGTCCACCATACACAGCTGTCTAATCTTTCTTATTATCTAGCAAAAAGTACATCAACCTTACCATGCCTTAAGCATCCCAACCACTTATAACATGCATTTTTAGGGCAACAAACAAAGTCGGCCTTTTTAGGGTTTTATTACAATGTCAGTTTTCATCAACAAAAAAATGGCAAGGATACGTGTTGAGTGTACAGTACTTTGCTGATCAGTCACCACATATCAACACAACTTTCCAATCATAGATCGGTAAAGTGTCTCATCAACAAATGTAGATTCATCATTCTTTGATAGTTTACAATTGGTAGTCATAGGAGTACTTACATGTTTAGAATCTTCCATTCCAAATTTCTTCAAGATTTCTTTTATATACTTGGATTGAGTAATGAAAATCTCATCTTTCATTTGCAGTATTTGTAAACCTATAAAATACTTTATTTCATCGATTAATGACATCTCAAATTCTTTGCATATTTCATTTCCAAAGTTCTTGCATAAAGAATCACTTCCACAAAAAATAATATCATCAACAAATATGGTTGAAATCAGTATTCCATTGTCATCATCATTCTTCATATACATGTTGTTGTTTTCACTTGTTCTCATAAAACCAATCTTGATTAAGTAAGAGTGAAATCTCTCATACCATTCTCTTGGTGCTTACTTTAGGCCATATAAAGCTTTGTTCAACTTACATACCTGATCTTTATTATTCTCTTCAACAAATCCTTGAGGTTGTTCAATATAAACTTCTTCTAGTATACCATTCAAAAATGCAGATTTAACATCCATTTGATATACCTTGAAATTTTTGTAAGAAACATATGCCAACAATGTTCTTACTCCTTCAAGTCTTGCCATAGGTGCAAAAGTCTCACCATAGTTTATTCCTTCTTCTTCAGCATAACCTTTGCAGACTAGCCTTGCTTTATTTTGAATGACCTCACCTTTTTCATTTAGCTTGATTCTGAAAATCCACTTTGTATCGATTACATTTTTCTCTCTTGGTCTTGGGACCAGTGTCCATGTTTCATTTTTCTTGATTTGTTCAATCTCTTCTGTCATAGCATTTACCCAATCTTCATTTCTAAATGCCTCTTTTACTATCCTTGATTCAAATTCAGATATCAGACATGTGTTCTATCTCAGTTTGTTCCTTGTCATCACTAGATCATCCTTATCTCCTATAATCTAACTTGATGCATGATTCCTTCTGACATATTTGGCTAATATAGGCTTGGTAGGCTCTGTATGATCTTCTTCATCACTTGGTAACTAGGTATTTTCTTCATTTGCTTCATCAACTTTCTCGGTAGGACTTCTCGGTTGAACATATACAAACTCTTCATAATCTTCTAGTTCTTTGGAATTTCCTTCATTATTTCTTTCTGCAAATTCATCAATTTTCACATTTGCACTTTCCACTATTTTGTTGGATGATTTGATCAGACATTTAAATGCTTTACTTCTAGAAGAATAACCAAGAAATATTCCTTCTTCATTTTTCTGATCAAACTTTCCATTTCTGTCATCTTTGTGAACATAACATCTACTCCCAAATATTTTAAAATAACTCACATTAGGTTTCTTGTCATACTAGATTTCATACAGTGTCTTCAAAGTTCCTTTCTTTAGTTGTACGCGGTTCAAGGTGTAGACTACATTGCTTATTGCTTCTCTCCAAAATGTTTGAGGTACCCTCTTTTCTATCATTAGGGTTCTGGCATAATCTACAATAGATTTGTTTCTTCTTTCAGCTATCCCATTTTGCTGTGGAGTTCTTGGTGCAGACACTTGTCTCTTTATACCATGATCATTGCAAAATAAGTTAAATTCATCAGAAATGAACTCTCCTCCTCTATCAGATCTTAGACATTTCAGTTGTTTCCTTATTTCATTTTCAACTCTTGCCTTATACCATTTGAACATTTGAAAGGCTTCTAATTTTTCTTTTAAAAACATAACTGACATCATCCTTGAGTAATCATCCACAAATAATATGAAGTATTTATCACCATAATAACTTTGAACTTTCATAGGACCACAAAGATCAGTGTGCACAAGATCTAAAATTCCTTTAAAAGTGTAGGACTTACTTGTAAAGCTTGATCTTGTCATCTTACCCATATGGCATCCTCAGCACATAGTATTCTCAGGTTTTTCCAAGATCGGTAGACCTCTTACTCGGTGCTTCTTACTTATTTTGATCAGGTTATCAAAATTTACATGACAAAACCTTTTATGCCATAACTAGGTATCTTCTATTTTTGCATACAAACAATTGTTCTGAGTTGAGTCAAGATGAAATTTATTACCTCTTGTTTGAGTCCCGGTAGTAGTTAACTTTCCATATTTGTCATGAACTTTGACAATTCCCTTCTGAAATTCTATTTGGTATCCTGTATTGTTTAGCTGTGCTACACTCTGCAAATTGTATTTCAAACCTTCAACCCAATATACATCATCACATTTAGCATTGTCAAGAAGTGTGATAGATCCTTTAACTTTCACCGGACATGGTGCATCATTACCAAATCTTACATAACCTCCATCATAATCTTCTAATTTAACAAACTTGTGTTTATCACCTGTCATGTGATGTGAGCATCCACTATCTATGATCCAAGAATCATTATTATTTATGTGAGATATTAAGGCTTTTTCTTCATACATTTCTTCATCTGATCCATCTTTGATAGTCACATAAATAACTTCCTCTGTCTCAGTTTCATCATATTTATCATCATTGGATTCCTCATCAACTACTAGGCATGTCTTTCTATCTCTCCTTCTGAAGTCTCGGTGCCCTCTATAATGATTGTCTTTCTGTTTGTCATCTCGGTATTCTCTCTTTTCATTATATTCTTTGTCAGGGTAGTTAGAAGCCATATGTCCTATTTTATCACAGTTAAAAAATTTCAAAGGTAACTTCCCTTTATACTTACCTTTAACTCTCAGTAACCTTCTAGCTAGTAATGCTTCAAACTCTTCTTGCTTTCTGATTTCCTCATATAGTTTGTGTACTTTTTCCATGTTTTTGCGAAATATTTCACTTGCTCCACTGTGATTTCCTTTAGTATAATTATACATGATAGTTATGATACTAAATGTAAGTACAGATCCAATAGCCAACAAGATGAGAGGGGGGGGGGGAGGGGGGTGAATCATACAAACTTAATCTTCCATAAAAAACATCAGATTCAACCTTGGTAACATATACTTTAGTAATATAACCAAAACAGTTAATCATGCAAACTCAAAAGCATATAAACATCATAAACCTCATAACACCAGATTTAATGTGGAAACCCAAATAGGGAAAAACCACTGTGGGATTTCAGACCCACTAAGAAATATACTCTTCTAGAGTATGCTCGGTTAAAAGCAAATCCTGTTAAAGATTACAAACACATTGCTAGATGTGACCCGGTTAAGGGATTTCCCTCAGATCTGTTAGGATCTTCACCTTGTTAGAAGTGACCTTGTTAAAGGATTTCAAACACTCAATCAGAATGTCACCTTGCTAGAGGGTTTTACAAATAAGACTGTTAAGTCCACTCGGTTAAGAGATTTTTTGTCACTTTCACAAAATAACAATAATAAAAATCTATCTGCAACTTCACATCTGAAATGCTAAAGTAGATTCTTTTTTCTCAATACAATCTACACATAGAACTAATCTTGACCATCTATTGGGCTTCTATACTCTGTTATTCAAACAGGTCTTTAAGCTGTTGTGCTCGGTAATCACTATGTAGCATCCCTGTACATACATTTGCCCACATACATTGTTTATCAATAGTTCCCTATTTATAAACAATTAGGTAACCGCTTAATCTCCTTGATCACATTTCCCATGATCAATCATAGCCATCAGATCTTCATGCTTGACCAGGTTCAATGTATCCTTCGATCTGAAAACATTTTACCCTGACTTGGAACTTGCATATATTTCTTGGAACTTGTGCTAGGGTATTGCGGTTCAATCTAAACTATAGATCTTCCTGCCGATCTTCCATTGCCATAGATTCTTAACAAACTTTATTTATGGCATACCAATCATTTAATCAGTTCCAGCTCATCAGCTTCCTTCATTAAATAACGCATGTAACCATTTAATGCATTTTGTTACTACTCAGTTATAACTTGGTTAGAACTCGGTTACAACTTGGTAAATACTAAATTTCACTCGGTAGACATTCCGCCTTCATTAACCGATAGCGATAACCTTAGGGTTTACTGACTAGGTTCCTTAGGGTTTACCGACTAGGTTCTTTGCTTGGTAACATAGTATAGTATTAACCTTACAATTTATAACATATGTATGATGGCAAAACAATTTAAACATCATGATCTCATCATTGTCTGACTCGGTAATAGTTGCCCATTGAATACCTCATTCATCCTCTTATTCATCATAATCTTTCTGTGTCTTTTACTGACATCTTTATACTATTTAAATCATACTTCTCAAGATATGGCAACATCATACTGAATTAGAAAATCAATTCTTGACATCAATGACAAAATAGTAATATTTAAGATAGTAAACATCCTTAATCAGTTATATCCATAATCATCAACAACCTTCTCAATATCCTTGTTAAACCAATTGATTTGACATTAAAAGATTTAGATTGCTTTGATTCTGAAATGCTGAAATTTTCTCTTGTTGTCATCAGACTTCTCCCCCATACATTAGACTTCTCTTTTTTCAATCTTCTCCCCTTTCTCAGTTTTCTCCCCCTTTGACAACAATGCCAAAAAGTAAAGAACTAAAACATAATTTCTTCCTGTATGAAGTGAATTCCTACTATAATTTAGTCTCGATCAGAGCATTTTGTATTCAATTCATGTTCCCTGTATGGTATCCTGTATTGTTTCCTATAATATTTCCTGTACACCTTTAGAAAACATCCTAAAGTGTGTAAATCAACATCAACTCCTAAAAGATATTCGATAGAGTCATTGGATTGATACTTTCACCGAACTCAGTCAGTGAGTAGAAGATAGGGGTAGAACCCCTAACTTACTTCTGAGATATTCAAAAGTGTCCCTTGGTAGTGGTTTGGTGAAGATATCTACTATTTGTTCCTTTGTGCTAACATATTCCAACACCACTTTCTTCTCTTGAGCTTCTTCTCTAAGATAATGATATTTGATAGAGATGTGCTTTGTCTTAGAGTGCATAACAAGATTTTTTGAAATGTTAATGGCACTAGTATTGTCAAAGAATATAGTTACTAGCTCAGTAACTTTCTCATTTATACCTCTTAACAGTTGTTTGATCCATGCAATGTTAGTACAATTCAATGTTGCATCAACGTATTCAGCTTCTGCTGTTGACTGTGAAACACATCCTTGTTTCTTGCTAAGCCAACTTACTAGTCTTTCTCCTAAAAAGAAAGCTCCTCCACTTGTGCTTTTTTTGTCATCAATGTTGCTTGCCCAATCAGCATCAATATAAACTTTTAAATCAAAATCATTTCCTTTCTAATATACTAAGCCATAATCTTCAGTGCCCTTCAAGTATCTAAAAATTCTTTTGATTGTTGTCATGTGTGTTTCCTTAGGATCTGTAGAGAATCTTGCAACTATACCTACTACATGTGCTATGTCTGGTCTACTGTGAACAACATATTGTAGCTTTCCAATCATGGATCGATAAAGTGTCTCATCAATAGATGCAGATTCATTATTCTTTGATAATTTATAGCTGGTAGTCATAGGAGTACTTACTGGTTTTGAATCCTCCATTCCAAATTTCTTCAAGATTTCCTTTATGTACATGGATTGAGTAATGAAAATCTCATTTTTCATTTGCAGTATCTGTAAACCTATAAAATACTTTATCTCACTGATTAATGACATCTCAAATTCTTTGCTCATTTCATTTCCAAAGTTCTTCCATAGAGAGTCATTCCCAAAAAATATAATATCATCGAAAAATATGCCTAAGATCAGTATTCCATTTTCATCATTCTTCATGTACATATTGTTGTTCTCACTTGTCCTTATAAAACCAATCTTAATCAAATAAGAGTGCAATATTTCATACCATGCTCTAGGTGCTTGTTTCAAACCATATAAAGCTTTGTTCAATTTA
Source organism: Cryptomeria japonica (assembly GCF_030272615.1). Lineage (NCBI taxonomy): Eukaryota > Viridiplantae > Streptophyta > Pinopsida > Cupressales > Cupressaceae > Cryptomeria > Cryptomeria japonica. The sequence goes on along the minus strand of NC_081415.1, from coordinate 734,416,495 downwards.
CATACCTGATCTTTATTATTGTCTTCTACAAATCCTTCAGGTTGTTCAATAAAAACTTCTTCTTCTAATATTCCATTTAGAAATGTAGATTTGACATCCATTTGATATACCTTGAAGTTTTTGAAAGCAGCATATGCCAACAATATTCTTACTCCTTTAAGTCTAGCAACAGGTGCAAAAGTTTCACCATAATCAATTCCTTCTTCTTGAGCATAACCTTTCCAAACTAGTCTTGCTTTATTTCGAATGACCTCTCCTTTTTCATTTAGCTTGTTTCTGAAAATCCACTTTGTACCGATTACATTTTTGTCCTTCGGTCTTGGGATTAGTGTCCATGTGTCATTCTTCTTGATTTGATCAATCTCTTCTGTCATAGCATTTATCCACTCTTCACTGTTAAATGCCTCTTTCACTATTCTCGGTTCAAATTCAGATATCAGACATGTGTTCTATCTCAGTTTGTTCCTTGTCATCACTAGATCATCCTTATCTCCTATAATCTGACTTGGTGCATGATGTCTTTTGATATACTTGGCTAATACAGGCTCGATAGGCTCTATATGATCTTCTTCATCACTCAGTAACTGGATATTCTCTTCATTTTCTTCAACAATTTTCTCGGTAAGACTTGTCAGTTGAACATAGACAAATTCATCATAGTCTTCTAGTTCCTTGGAATTTCCTTCATCATTTCTTTCTGTAAATTCATCAATTTTCACATTTGCACTTTCTACTATTTTGTTAAATGATTTGATCAGACATTTAAATGCTTTGCTTCTAGAAGAATAACCTAGAAATGTTCCTTCTTCACTTTTCTGATCAAACTTGCCATTTCTATCATCTTTGTGTACATAGCATCTACTTCGAAAGATTTTAAAATAACTTACATTGGGTTTCTTATCATACCAGATTTCATATGGTATCTTCAAAGTACCTTTCTTCAATTGTACTCGGTTCAGAGTGTAAACTGCTGTGCTTATTGCTTCTCTCCAAAATGTTTGTGGCTTTTTTTTTTCAATCATTAGTGTTCTAGCACAATCCATAATAGATCTGTTTCTTCTCTTAGCTATTCCATTTTGTTGTGGAGTTCTCAGTGTAGAGACTTGTCTTTTAATACCATGATCATTGCAGAATAAGTTGAATTCATCAGATGTGAGCTCTTCTCCTCTATCCGATCTAAGACATTTTAGTTGTCTTCCTGTTTCATTCTCAACTCTTGCCTTGTACCATTTAAACATTTGAAAAGATTTTGATTTTTCTTTTAAAAACATTATTGATATCATCCTTGAATAGTCATCCACAAATAATATGAAATATTTATCACCATAATAACTTTGAACTTTCATAGGACCACAAAGATCAGTGTGCACAAGATCTAAAATTCCCTTAGAAGTGTAAGACTTACTTTTAAAGCTTGATCTTGTCATCTTACCCATCTAGCATCCTCGACATATAGCATTCTCAGGTTTTTCAAGACTCGATAGACCTCTTACTCGGTGCTTCTTGCTTATTTTGATCAGATTATCAAAATTTACATGACAAAACCTTTTATGCCATAACCAGGTATCATCTATCTTTGCATACAAACACTTGTTCTGAGTTGAGTCAAGTTACCTTTTGTTTGTGTCTCGGTAGCAACTAACTTTCCATTCTTGTCATGAACTTTGACAATTCCTTTTTGAAATTCTATTCGGTAACCTATGTTGTTTAGCTATGCTACACTCAACAAATTGTATTTGAAACCTTCAACCCAATAAACATCATTGCATCTTGCATTGTCAAGAAATGTTATGGATCCTTTACCTCTTACCAGACATGGTGCATCATTACCAAATCTAACATAGCCTCCATCATAATCTTCTAACATAACAAACTTGTGTTTATCTCCTGTCATATGATGTGAGCATCCACTATCTATGATCCAAGAATCATTAGTGTTTACATGAGATATTAGGGCTTTTTCTTCATACATTTCTTCATCTGATCCATCTTTGATAGCCACATAAACTACTTCCTCTATATCAGTGTCATCTGATTTATCATCATTGGATTCCTCCTTGACTATTAAGCATGTCTTTCTATCTCTTCTTCTGAAGTCTCAGTGTCCTCTGTAATGATTATCTTTCTATCTATCATCTCGGTAATCTCTCTTTTCAGTAGAATCTTTGTCAGGATAGTTAGAAGCCATATGTCCTATTTTATCACAATTGAAACATTTCAAAGGTAGTTTTCCTTTATACTTACCTTTGCCTCTCGGTAACCTTCTAGCTAATAGTGCTTCAAACTCTTTCTTCTTTCTGATTTCCTCATACAGTTTGTGTACTTCTTCCATGTTCTTATGAAATCTTTCACATGCTCCACTATGATCTCCTTCAGAGTACTTATACTTTCTTTCATTGTAATCATTAGATTCATCAAGATAAAAAGAACTAAATGCAGATTCAACTTTATTTACCGAAGATCCACTGTTATCAAAGTTACTTAACTCAAATGCATGTAGCTTACCAATGGTAGCATCTAAAGAAATTGGTATATTAGGTACAGACCTTAATTCATTGATTGCAGAGACTCAGATTGCATAAGCTGGTAGAAGGGTTCTTAACAACTTACTTGTTATATCCTTTTCGTCATTAGTCCCACCTGCTCCTTTGATTTGATTGACAATCTCTTTTAGTCTTGTACTGTATTGAGCTATGTTCTCACCTTCATTCATCCTCATGGATTCAAGTTGTCCTTTTAGACTATCTACTTTTTCTCTTTGAACATGTTCATCTCCTCCATATACTGATATGAGCTTATCCCACATTGCCTTTGCATCATTCCAGCCTTCTAGATCATTCAACTCTGAGTCAGTCAATGCAGATGTTATTTCAATGATTGCTTGGATATGTTCATTCTTTGCCTTTATCTCTTCCATTGTCAATGGGTAGGTGCTCGGTGTAACAAAATCATTCTCTAGATAGTATACAACATATTCTCCAACTCTTGATAGATGTAGCTTCATTCTTTTCTGCCATGTAGAGAAACTTGACTTGTTTAGCTTCGGTGCATCCCTCTTATAAATCTTTGGATCTTTAACTCAAGTGCCTTTAAACTTTTCTTTTGGAGTCCAAAGCTCTAATACCAATCGATAGTTATGATACTAAATGTAAGTACAGATCCAATAGCCAATAAGATGAGAGGGGGGGTGAATCATACAAACTTAATCTTCCATAAAAAACATCAGATTCAACCTCAGTAACATATAATTTAGTAATATAACCAAAACTGTTAATCATGCAAACTCAAAAGCATATAAACATCATAAACCTCATAACACCAGATTTAACGTGGAAACCCAAATAGGGAAAAACCACTATGGGATTTCGGACCCACTAAGAAATATACTCTTCTAGAGTATGCTCGGTTAAAAGCAAATCCTGTTAAAGATTACAAACACATTGCTAGATGTGACCCGGTTAAGGGATTTCCCTCAGATCTGTTAGGATATTCACCTTGTTAGAAGTGACCTTGTTAAGGGATTTCAAACACTCAATCAAAATGTCACCTTGCTAGAGGGTTTTACAAATAAGACTGTTAAGTCCACTCAGTTAAGAGATTTTCTGTCACTTACACAAAATAACAGTAATAAAAATCTATCTGCAACTTCACATCTAAAATGATAAAGCAGATTCTTATTTGTTCAATACAATCTAGACATAGAACTAATCTTGTCCATCTGTTGGGCTTCTATACTCTGTTATTCAAACAGGTCTTCAAGCTGTTGTGCTCAGTAATCACTATGTAGCATCCCCGTGCATACATTTTCCCATATACTTTGTTTATCAACAGCTCCCTATTTATAAATAATTAGCTAACCGCTTAATCTCCTTGATCACATTTCCCATGATCAATCATAGCCATCAGATCTTCATGCTTGACCAGGATCAATGTATCCTTCAATCTGAAAATGTTTTACCCTGCCTTGGAACTTGCATATATTTCTTAGAACCTGTGCTAGGGTATTGCAGTTCAATCTGAACTGTAGATCTTCCTGCCGGTCTTCCATTGCCACATATTCTTAACAAACTTTATTTACGGCATACCAATCATTTAATTAGTTCCATCTCATCAGTTTCCTTCATTAAATAACGCATGTAACCATTTAATGCATTCTGTTATAGCTCGGTTATAACTTGGTTACAACTCGATTACAACTTGGTAAATACTAAACTTCACTTGGTAGACATTCTACCTTCATTAACTGATAGCGATAACTTAGGGTTTACCAACTAGGTTCCTTAGGTTTTACCGACTAGGTTCTTTGCTTGGTAGCATAGTATAGTACTAACCTTACAATTTATAACATATGTTTGATGTCAAAACAATCTAAACATCATGATCTCATCATTGTCTGACTCGGTAATAGTTGCCCATTGAAATCCTTATTCATCCTCTTATTCATCATAATCTTTCCGTGTCTTTTACTGACATCTTTATACTCTTTAAATCATACTTCTCAAGATATGGCAACATCATACTAAATTAGAAAATCAATTTCTTGACATCAATGACAAAATAATAACATTTAAGACAGTAAATATCCTTAATCAATTATATCCATAATCATCAACAACATTCTCAATATCCTTGTTGAAATGTCAACAATCCTTCATTGTCTGTTATAATGTTGAATTGCCAACAATACATTCTATCATTGTAATCATCAGATTCACCAAGATGAAAAGAACTAAATGTAGATTCAACTTTATTTACTTAACTCAAATGCATGTAGCTTACCGATAGTGGCATCCAAGGAGACTGGCATGTTTGGTACAAACCTTAATTCATTAATTAGAGAGACTCGAATGGCATAAGCAGGTAGAAGTGTTCTAAGCAACTTACTTATTACATCCTTTTCTTCAATAGTTCCTCCTACTCCTTTGATTTGATTGATAGTTTCCTTTAACCTTGTACTATATTGGATTATGTTCTCACCTTCATTCATTCTCATGGATTCAAGTTGACCTCTTAGACTGTCTACTTTTGCTCTCTGAACATGTTCATCACCACCATACATAGATATGAGCTTATTCCACATTGCTTTGGCATCATTACAACCTTCCAAATCATTAAACTTTGAGTCAATCAATGCTGATGTTATTTCAATAATTGCTTGAATATGTTCTTGCTTTTCCTTTATCTCTTCCATTGTCATTGGGTAGGTGCTCAGTATAGTTTAATCATTCTCCAGATAATATGTTGCATATTCTTCAATTCCTGATAAGTGCAGTTCCATCCTTTTCTACCATGTGGAGAAACTTGACTTGTTCAGCTTTGGGGCATTCCTCTTATACATCTTCGGATCTTGCCTCAAGTTCCTTTAAACTTTTCTTCCGGATTCCAAAGCTCTGATGCCAATTATTAGAAAGATGAGAGGGGAGGGTGAATCATATAAACTCACAATTCAATATAATCAATAGATTCAACCTCGGTAGTATTTACTTTAATATGCAACCTAGACTGTAAATTATTCAAACTCATAAACTGACAAACTTAAAACATCACAACACATTTAACACCAAATTTAATGTGGAAACCCAAATAGGGAAAAACCACTGTGGGATTTTGGACCCACTAAGAAATATACCCTTCTAGAGTATGCTCGGTTAAAAGCCAATCCTGTTACAGATTACATAAACACATTGCTAGATGTGACCCGGTTAAGGAATTTCCCTCAGATCTGTTAGAATCTTACACTTTGTTAGAAGTGACCTTGTCAAAGGATTTCAAACACTTATTCAGAATGTTACCTTGCTAGAGGATTTACATATAAGATTATTTGTTCCACTCGGTTAAGAGATTTCCTGTCACTTACAAAATAAATAATAGTAATAAAATATATATGCAACTTCACATCTGAAATGCTAAAGCAGATTCTATGTGCTCAATGTACTCAAGATAATCTTGTCATAAGAGTTATCTTGCTTCTTGTTGGGCTTCTCAATCTATCCTTCAATCGGATCTTCAATCTTCTGTGCTCGGTGATCACTACAGTAGCATCACTATTCTTCTATTTTCTCACATACATTGTTCTTCAACAATTCCTTATTTATAAACAATTCCTAACCACTTAATATCCTTGATCACATTTCCCATGATCAATCTTAGCCATCAAATCATCATACTTGACTAGGTTCATTGAATCCTTCAATCTAAAAAATGTTTTATCTCGCCTTGGAACTTGTATTCCTTCCTTGGTACTTTTGCTAGGTTATGACCATTTAATCTGCACTATAGATCCGACTCTTGTATTTTCATTGTCGTAGATCCTGAACAAACTTCTTACATGACATACCAATCATCTATACATCTCCATCTCATTGGCATCCTTCATTTAATAATGTTTTTATTTATCCAATGCGTTCTGTTATTGCTCAGTTGTTACTTGGTTAATACTGAACTTCACTTAGTGGACATTCTACCTTCATTAACCGATATCGATAACCTTGGGGTTTACCGACTAGCTCCTTGTTGGGTAACATAGAATAGTATCAAACCTTTACTCATGAAATCCTTTGTCCTTCTTGTTCAGTCAATGAATACACATATATAGGATATTAAAACAATCAAAACAACATAATCTCATCACTCTCTAACTCGGTAATAGTTTCCCATTTGAATAACATATTTTTCCCTTTCATTTTCACATTCATTCTATGTCACTTACCGACATCTTTATACTCATCAAAACATACTTCTTAAGATATGACAACATTATACTGAATCAAAAAATCAGTTTCTTGACATCAATGACAAAATAATATTATTAAGACAACAATTATCCTTTATCAGTTATATCAATAATCTCCAACAACCTTCTCAATATCCTTATACCAACAGAATTATTGAAATGCCAACACCTAATGCATATAATTAACTAAATGTATCTAAAATGAACTCATCTAAGATGAATGGATGAATCTAAGCTAGAGAGAGAGAGGAAAAGAGAGAGGGAGAGAGGGAAGGAGAGAGACTTGAGAGAGAAAGAGAGTAATAGGCAAAGAGAGAGAGATGTGAGAGAGAAGGAGAAAGGGTGGACATGGAGAGAATGGACAAAATGGGATGGAGACATTAGAGAGAGAGAGAGAGAGATTGATAATATTTATAATATCTACAAGTCATCCACAAGTTAGTTTATCAATCACAATGTCTAGTTAACTAGGTCCTAAAACCCACATGTTACTCCAAGAGTGGGGACATTAACTACATGTCACCCAACCCACACTATACTTGGTTCAATGAACATCCACACCCTTTGTCTAGCTAGTGCATAGCACAATACTCTAGTGCATTTAATTGGAACACCTTGGAACAAACTACAAACTAGTCATAGTGAGCATAATGTCAACCTTAACTTTCCTTCTTGATCACCCCCTATAAAATTTTAATAGATTTGTCTTTATGTTTAGCCTTACTTATTTTTCAAACTAAAAGCCTCAAAACAACATAGTGGTAGAACATGGTACAAAATATTGCATCAATGTCTAATAGGTTGTGAGCAATAGACCTTTGAAAAATATCATAAATAATTTTTAATATAGAAATGTTTAATATCCCATAGGTCAATTTTGATTTTTACATATAATTACATATAGAAATGTATAATATCCCATACCTTGGCAATGTTTACTTATAATTTCATATAAAAATGTTTAATATCCCATAGGTCAATTTTAATTTTTACATATAATTATAATATCCTATATAATATCCCATTTAATTATAATTACCCATATAATATCCCATTTAAATTGAAATATCGTATAATATCCCATTTAATATCTCATTCAATTATGTAATTGAAATATTGCATTTACATATAATTATAATATCCCATAGGTCAATTTCAATTTCAAATTACTCTGCAAAGCAAAAGACTTCGAAAAAATTCATTCTTGCAAGGCAAAGCAAAAGACTTCGAAAAACTTCATTCCCGCAAGGAAAAGTAGGAGAGGAGATTTGCAAATGGTGGTGAATGAAGAGTTCATTTGCATGCAAGAGAGGAGATTCGCAGATGGTGGTGAATGAAGAGTTCATTTGCATGCAGGAGAGGAGATTTGCAGGAGGAGGAAATTAGTTTACAGGTGAGCAATCACTTATCTTCATCTTATGTGCATTTCAAACATAATAAGAATTATTTGTTTCCCTTTTCAATGATCTTCTAGGGTTTTTTAGGGACTTGTTCTTGGTATTGTAAGGGTTTGTATGCTTTATGAAGGCTTTGAAGGATTTTATTTGAATGTTGGAATTGTGTCGATTACTTCTTTTGTATATGGATAGTAAATTGAATGTTAGGGGAAGACATTATATGTGATGTGCGAGGTGACCAACGCATCTTGTCACTAGGAACCTTAAGCATACTGGAAGATCAGAACTTAAACATGTAATGCAATTACATAAAAAAGAAAATTATTATTAAGTGCTATCAAAAGGGGATAGCTCCCTTACATCCCATATGCATGCTACATATTATCAGAAATAGAAAAAAAATACTATCATAAATAATGAAAAATTGTAGTGATCCTTTCACCAATGTCCACCACATACACAGTCGAGGCCGCACTAAGCCAATGATCATTTGAGTTCAGGAATCTCCTAAAGGGCCCCAAGTCATGGTTTTTGACACCCACCCGGAACACCTCCCAAGCCTCTGCCATGAATTTCTTCTTCCTTTCTTGCACAACCCTGGCCTCCCGAGCATCCTTGTCCTCTGACTCAGACTCTTCCTTTGGTGGATTCAATATGTAATGTTCCTAATTGAAGTACATGTCCAAAACACTAGTCCAATCGCCTGAATCCAGGTCTAGAATAACAATTACTATTGCCTACCCATCGAACGATCTTATGAAGCCATTGATCATTTGTATGCATGCTTCCTAGGAATCAAGGATGTGAACCATTGGGCACAGAATCGCCTCATAGATGAAACCATCACACTAGTGCCTATCCCCACCCAAAATACCCCTAGACAGATGCCAGAGCGCATCCCAAGTGAGATCATCCAAGTTAAAAAGTCTCCTGCATTGCTGCTGAAATGTCTCCCCCGCACATAGGCAACTCAACCCAAAGTGATGGACCATTTTTGCTTAGTTCTCATCCTACATTCATTTCTTGATATTCCTTCCTATTTAACCTCAACCTTATGATCCCTTGAAATGGAAAGAATCTCGAAAAAGACTAATTAGATCCTTGTAATTTCAAGATGCAAATTTTGTGTCCTTATCGAACAACGAGCTCTGTCTTAAAGAGAAATAAATATGATATCTCATGAAATCCAAATCCATCTTTGGATTTGAAGTGTCCTAATCTCTTTCCATCTTCTCCCAATGTCCCTTCATTCACGGTAATTGGAGCCTTATTTTCATCTATCATGATCACCTTTGTCAGTCTGAATCCAAATTTGTGGTTTGGAAACCAGATCAGTACCCTCCCTTAGTCGTACATATCCAATTCCTTCTTTTTTCTACCTCCACAAGGCTTCATAGTCATCCACTAGAATCTATTCCAAATCCTCACTTAGGATTGCCTCGAAAACCTGCTCATCCTTTGTCCTTAAATCTTCTATTCTAAGTACATTTGTCTAGTTCCTTGGTGTCTAGTCCTGAATGGAAATGAGAAGTACACATTTGATTTAAATAAGAAATTTAGACCTAATTATGAAAGTTTATATCCCTTTCAAAGGGAAGAAATAATGAAGAGTTGCACTCTTTCAAAAGGTTGCTATTTATATTAAGAACTATTATATGGGATATTATAATTATATGTAAAAATTGAAATTGAAATATCCCATTTACTTATAATTACTATACAAAGCAAAAGATCAAAATTGTCCTATGGGATATTAAACATTTCTATATGCAATTAGAAAATTTGTGATCTGAACGAACATTGCCAAGTTATGTTGAATATATGTTTTGCACTATTTGACCAATATAAGCAATGTATGAAAAATGTGGTAACATGGACAAGGCAATGAAGTGTCATAAAAAATGCCTTAAAGAAATATGGTCTCATGGTGATGGAATGCAATGATGGTGATGAAATGTCATGACAGTCAAATTACTATGCATTGTCATGGTATTCCATCACCATGAGAACACATTTCTTTGAGATATTTTTTCAAACAATTTGCTGCCTTGTCTATGAAAGGCAGTGAACCATTTGATAAAATGCTTCAGACAAACATGTATTTAGTTGTATGTACCTGATTGTAATTAGTAAATAAGTTACTTTTACCTACCCCTAATTGTGTATTGTGTAGTGTGATGAAATGATTGATTTTTTATAGTCCTAAAGAATACTCTTTACCATTCATTCCATTATTTTTATAAACTATGATGACTACATATTGTAACAAGAAATAAATCTATTCATGTTATCTACTATGTAATTTTTAGCATAAGTATCATGTGACTTATGTAAATCTGATTATGATTGACCTTCATATAGGATGTAAGCTAACATAAGATAAATGAATTACATATGCAGGAACCTGAACCCCTTTGATGAGGATCTTGCACAATCTACATAAAGACAAGGTGACAATTCTTCTCATGGATCAGTAGGTATAAGTAAATACACCCTATAGAAACAATTTATTATTTTCTTGCTTTCTCTTTACACCCATCTTGGAGTGGTCTAATAATAAGCCAGGTTTTAGCAACTATATTTTGTCAAAACTTTGATTTTTTTTCTCACCTAAACCACCTTCACATCCACATGGTATAGATCATTCCACTTTCTCAAACCTCCTATATGCTTTAAGTGACAAGGAAGACTATTTTTCTGAGTTTTTGAAACTCCAAAATCACCAAGAAAACAAACTTGCTCAGTTTTTGAAACCTCCACAGTAGCAGCAACTCTAATACAATTATCAACACTTGAGGCCCCAGTTGGCCTTATTCAAATTTAAATCTCAACATCAACTTAATGGCCGACTTCTTCATCAACATTGCCCTAAATGATGAATTTGGTGAAAAAGCATGAGCCATTCTTACCAATCCATACAATTGACCTTTGACAACCCGCCCTCAAATCTATTTGCAACATTTGCAAAAAATCAACAAGAAATGGTGAACCATCTATTACAACTTATTATCGTCTCTCTTCATGGAATCCTAACATTTATTTCCTCTCACAATAACAATCAACTCTCTTCCAACTATCTCTCTCATTTAATGGAGTGTAGGTACCACCAAATAGGTATTTGTTAGATGTGTCTCCCTCAAGTGAGGGAAATTCAGGAAGAGAAGAGGAAAGCGAGACATGTAGTAGGTCTAAAAGAGGAAGATCAACTAGAAGTCAAAATATTAGAAAAAAATTACATAAATGCATGGAATTTTTTCTTGCTCAAGGGGGGTCATGTTCTTATGATGATGAGAGCATAGGCGACATCAAGGTGCCCTTGAGGTATAAACATCTACATAAACAATGGGTACCCAAGGAACTTCCTCCAATAAACATTGATTTTTGTGTTAACGGGAGGATATATTGCATAGCAACATCATCATTACACGTTTTGGGCCTATTTTCCATGGATGACATAAAGGTCTATTACAAGAAAGTTGTTAAGTTGATGGAGTATGTCAGACCTTGTTACAATTACAAAAATTGGATACAGCTAGTTCGATAAAAAGTATGCATAGGTATGCACTGTTAGCAAATTATATATAGCTAAAAGATAATGATCAAAGTAAAATAGTGGCTATGTACATTGACAGAAGGCCAAAAGAAATAGGGAATATTGTAGGTCCTATAAATAGTACATGACCTGGGTCAACTTATAGGTAGCCCAATTGCATATTTGAGGTGCACGAGGGAAACCATGTATTTGTATGTGCGATAAAATTAATAAGTGCAGGGGAAGAGCTGCTAATCAATTACAATTTTAATCGAATAGATACAAAGTTACTATCATGGGGGTGGTACGTACTTATATATACCATTTAAACCAATCTCCAATTAATGACTCCAATATACCATTTTATTATTAAGGTTTTTTGGTAAGTCTATTGGTTTCATTTTGCTCATGTTTTTGTTGGCATTTAGCACAATTGATGGAAATGAAGTGATGCAATTCAAGACTGATGACTGCACCACTAAAGGATAGAAGTCTATTTGTGATGAAGAGATTGAGATTCTATGAATAGATGACATGATCAGTTATTTGTGTTGTCATTGATGGCAACTGATGTCAACTAATGTTCTTGATGTTTTATTTTGTCATCTAAGTGATTTGGTTTACCAAAAGATAGGGTTTACCGGTAGAGAGATAAAGTCTATGAAATAGGACTTTAACTGGTAAAGCAAAGATGTTTTGATTGGATATGATGATCAGTGATGATTGGTGATTTACAGTTTGGATGGTGAACTTGTATCATGGAAAGGTGTATTTGACTAAAACCGGAACTTGTGAAGATTACCGAAAGGTGTGTTTCAAATTTATGATGAATTTTTGCTAAGGTTTTAGTAGGGTTTAAGACCGGTGAAGAAATCATCAAACCTTTAATGATTTTTATTATGATGGTGATCGACGATGATTCTACATGAAGTTGGTAACATGACACAACCCGGGTGAAAGATTTAATTGTTGTTTTGGCGCAACTAAAGGAAGAATTTCTTGGGAATCAGCAAAATGCTTAGTATAGTGTTTTGAGGATACAGATCGGATTTCTGTGATGAGTTATGATCAACCAATGGTTGATATTGCATTGTAATTTGTTGTAATGATATGTATAATGATATGTGATGATATCTTAAGATTTAAACTATAAATTCATGATGTAATTAGGGTTTTATGGCCGACCTAGTTGAGATAGCTATTTAGGATGACATAGTTGATGTTTATTGTGTTGGTGGTCTTAGAGAATGTGTTAAGCCATCCAAGTGAAGTGTGAGATCTACCTAAGAGTTGTAGAGTGTTGTGTATAGCTAGATCTAATCAAGTAAGAAAAGAAGTATAAGTAAACATATCATTTTCTTAGTGTTGTTCCCTAACAGTTGAAGCAGGTTAAATCCCTTAACCGGGTAGGACCTAACAGGCCTTAAACATTTAAGTCCTCTAACAGGGCAGCTCTTAAAAGAGTGTTAAATCATCTCATGAGGTTGATCCTAACAAGTCATCAAGCTCCTAACTGGGTGGATAAGAAAATCCCCTAACTGGGTGACTCCTAATAGGGTCTATTCCTAACCAGGCATATTGTAAGCTCCTAACAGGGCATACTTCAAAAGACTAAAATATTTGTGGGTGCCAACTCCCACTATGGTTTTTACCTATTTGGGTTTCCACATCAAAAACTTATGGTTTTCATGTGTGGAATAATTTTCATGTGATGTTCTTGTTTATTTTTCATTTCATGCATTATTTTTGAGACACCGGTTATGATGTTTTATGATAATTTTATCAGAGGTTACCGGTACTGATAATAAGTTATTTGAGAAAGTATTTGATTTGATTGATAAGGTTAATGAGTTGGTAATTGATCAAGTTTATATAATTGATTTGGTGGTGAAAGTATTGGTAAATGATTTAAATGATGTGTTAAGAAAATCTCATTAAAGAAGTTGAGATATTTGTTAAATGGTTTCAGATCTGAGATAAGTTTGTTTTTGGGTTTAAAGTTTCAATTGGTCGTAATACGGATTCACTCCACGCTCTCAGTATTAACAAGATCCCGATTGGATTAACAATTGGTATCAGAGCATTGGTCCTCTATGTGTAGAAAGCCTAACCTCTTGAGGAAAATATTATGAGGAAGTCAAGATGATGAAGAAGGAGGGTCCTAAGTTCAAAAAGGATAACTACAAGATCTAGAAAGATAGAATGAATATCTACATCAAAGGTCTTGGTGCACAATATTGGAAGGAATTTGAAACAACACATGTTGCTCCTACCACTACTTCATTGACATTGGATGAACTCAGAGAGAAGAAAGACAACATGCAAGCCCTAGAAGCTATTCTAAGTACTTTATTTGATTCATAATATATTGATGTTTAAGGATTAGAAACTACAGGTGTGGTTTGGGAAAATTTAGAGACAATCTATGGAGGAGATGAACATGTTAGAAGAGCCAAAGAGGAAAGCTTGAGAGGAAAGTTCGATGACATGAGAATGCTTGAAGGAGAGAATATTGCACAATATGGTCAGAGAATAACAGAAGTTGTTGGCGGCATAAAGAGTGTTGGAGGCAAAATAGAAGATGATGCAATAGTAAGTAAATTCTCAGAACTCTTCAACCTCAATATGATATAAGAGTATTGGCAATCCAAGAACTTAGATCTATTTCAAAGGATAAGGTAAATGTTGATTCGTTGATTGGTAAGCTTACAACTTTTGAGTTAAATAGTTTTGACAATAGTGTGACAAAATCTATTGAATCTGCCTTTAAATCTTCTATTATCGGTTCATCTGCTAGAAAAGGAAAAGATATATGTCAAAATCATGAGTGCAAGACAAATCATTGAAGCAACCGGGGAAATGGACAATGAAGATCAAGTGATGGAGCTTGAGGCATTGTTAGCAAAGAGATTTCTAAGAGGCACAGGTAAGTATAAAGGAAAGCTACCTTTGAAGTGTTTCTCTTGTAGTAAAATTGGTCATATTGCTGCTAACTACCCTAACACTGATAAGAAAGAAAAGTTTAGAAGATTAAAAGGAAAGAGAACAAAACATTGTTATGTTGCAGTAGATGAAGGTATGACTGATGAGGAGTCAGAAGAAGAAGATGAAAATGAAGAAATCACGTTTGTAGTCGTGAAGGAGGAGCTATCAGATGAAAAGGCACTAGTATCTCATATGGAGAATAGTGATGAATGGATTATAGACAGTGGCTTCTCACACCGCATGACCAGAGATAAAAGTAAGTTCATAACCCTTAATGAATTTGATGGAGGTGTTGTTAGATTTGGAAATAAATTTCCTTACATGGTAAATGGTAAAAGTTCAATCTCTCTAAATGGAAAAAGTAATGTTGATGATGTATTTTGGGTTGATGGCCTTAAGCATAATATTTTAAGTGTTGGTCAGCTCAATGATAAAGGTTATTTTCTTGAGTTTAAGAGTGGAGTCTGCAAAATTCTTGGAGGTAATGGTGAATTGATTGCTACCGGGAAGCAAACTAGAGGTAACTTATTCCATTTGAATAGTAATATTAATAATTGTCTAGTTGCAAGAATGGAAGACAATTGGTTGTGGCATACAAGATTTTGTCATGTTAATTTTGATAATTTGGTTAAGATAAGCAAGTCAAGTGTTGTAAGAGGATTACCCCAACTTGTCAAACTGGATAGTGTGATATGCAAAGATTGTCGAATCGGGAAGATGACCTCTATTTATTATAAGAGAAAGAATTGTATTTCTGAGAATGTTTTAAATTTGGTACATACTAATCTCTGTGGACCTATGAGAACAAAGAGTTATTATGGTGATAGGTATTTCATGATCTTCACCGATGACTATTCTAAAATGATTTGGTGACATTTTTGAGAGAGAAATCAGATGCATTTAATAAATATAAATCATTTAAAGCTCTAGTTGAGAAAGAAACTGGTAATAACTTGAAGTGTTTAATATCAGACCAAGGAGGTGAATTCACATCTAATGAATTTGTTAAGTATTCTGATGAATAGGGTATAAAGAGATAGATGTTTGCTTTGAGGACACCAAAACATAATGGCATAGCGAAAAGGATGAACAAAACAATAGTTATTATAGGGTAATGTATCCAAATTGTCTTGGAAAGAAGTGGTCAGTACTGCTATATACACTCTAAACCGAGTATTGGTAAAGAGAGGTAACAATAAGACACCCTATGAGCTATGGTATGGAAAAACACCTTGTGTAAGTTATTTTAAAATCTTTGGAAGTCAATGTTTTATTAAGAGAGACAACTACACTGTTAAATTTGATGCTAAATCAGATGAGGGAATTTTTCTTGGTTACTCTTCCAAGAGTAAGGCATATAAATGTTACAATAAGAGAACTAATAAAATTGTTGAAAGTGCTAATGTAAAAGTTAATGATCTATCAAATAAGTCTGAAGGTACAAGCAAATCAGAACCTGAAAAGGATGATAATGAGGAAAAGTTTGTGATCATTGAACCACAAGCTAAGAATAATGAAGAACTGACAAATGTAGAATTAGATGCTCAACCGGTAAGAGATGATAGTGAGGAAGAAGATGAAGAACCTAATGAAGAAGATGCAAAATTGGCACAAGCAATACCTAGATATGTTAGACTAAACCATTCACAAGAGAAGATAATTGGTGATAAGAATGGAGGTGTGCAAACCATGAGAAATATCCGAGAGAACTCATGTTTGATATCTACAATAGAAACCAAGACAGTTAAGGAAGCACTAAAGGATGATGATTGGGTGAATGAAGTATTGGATTAAATTGAGAAGAATCAGACATGGTCACTTGTTCCTAAACCGGAGGATAAGAATGTAATTGGAATAAAATAGGTCTTTAGGAATAAACTGGATGAAGAAGGAAAGATTGTAAGAAACAAGGAAAGGTTCGTTTGCAAAGGGTATTGTCAAGAGAAAGGTGAGGATTATGGTGAAACATTTTCTCTTGTTGCTAGATTAGAAGGAGTGAGGATATTGCTCGCATTTTCTGCATCTAAGAGATTCAAATTTAACCAGATGGATGTCAAGTTAGCCTTTCTAAAAGGGATTCTAGAAGAAGAAGTATACATTGAACAAACGGATGTGTTTTCCTTGACCGATGATAAAGACATTATATGTAAATTGTACAAAGCACTATATGGTCTAAAGCAGGCATCGAGAAAATGGTATGAGAGATTACATGCACATTTGATCAAAATTGGATTCCAATGTACCAATGAGGACAACAAGATTTATTTAAAGACTGATGGAGACAAGATGCTGATAGAAGAAGTATTTGTTGATAACATAATTTTTGGTGGAAATGATGATGTGTGTATGGAATTTACTGATATAATGAAAAAGGAATTTGAAATGTCTCTAATCGGTGAAATTAAGTTCTTTATTGGCTTACGGGTCCAACAACTAGATGATGGTATTTTTATTTGTCAGACCAAGTATATCAAAGAGGTGTTGAAGTCTTTTGGCATGGAAGACTGCAAACCGGTAGGAACACTGATGGTGACTGGTTGCAAGTTTTCAAATGAAGATGATTCCCCTGCTGTTAGTGATAAAGAGTACAAATCTATGATTGGCAATCTACACTATGTTGTCCATAGTAGACTGGAAATTGCTCATGTTATTGGATTAGTGGATAGATTTCAAAAAGAGCCTAAAGAGAGTCACATGGTGGTTGTGAAGAGAATTTTTTGGTATCTCAAAGGCACAATAGACTATGGTTTATGGTATCTCTATAAAGGAGATTTTACTTTGGATGTTTTTACTGATGTTGCTTGGGTAGGTTATGTGGATGATCAGAAAAGCACAACCGATGGAGATTTTATACTTGGAGGAAGATTAGTGGCATGGACGAGTAAGAAAAAAACATGTATTTCTCAATCTACAGCTGAAGAAAAGTATGTATTTGCATCCATGAATTGCATGCAGGCAATACAAATGAGACGTGCTAGAAGGATTCAAGATAGATATGTTAGAACCGGTGACTATCTATTGTGATAATACAAGTGCAATAAACATTTCTAAGAATCCTGTACTTCATTCCCAAACCAAGAACATTGAATTGAAGTATCACTTCCTAAGGGAAAGAGTTCAAGAAAAATAGGTGAAGATGGAATATGTGAAGAGTAAAGATCAGTTAGCTGATATCTTTACTAAGCCCTTACCGAAGGCTACCTTTGAGTTTTTTAGAGGTAAACTAGGGGTTAGACCCCTACACTAGAAGAACTAGAATGACAGAAATCCATCAATCTTATGGATTTCATGTTTATTTTTTACTAAGGATTTATGAAGGCGCAGGCTACTCCTTTTGGGGAGCAAGTCTGATGTAAAGTTCTAATTTAATGCTCTATTATAATTTTTTTGATTTGAGTAGCAGAGATGATGGAAGAGGTAGTAGTAGAATTAAGGTCAAGTGATACATTTACATCTTTGGAATTGTTGTCAAAGGGGGTGAAGAAAAGAATAGAAATTAGATATGGAAGATATGGGAGAAGTTGAAGATCAGAAGATCAGATTAAGGGGGAGATGACAAAAGGAGGAGAATTGGCAGATGATGTGATATCGGCAAGAAAGTTGTAGATGATGATGTTAGTTTGATTGTATATCTGATTGGTGTTGCCATCAATTCCAAAGGGGGAGATTGCTGGCATTTGGCATAACTGATTTAGATGAGGTGATTTAGTTGAAGACCGACGACTACATCGGTAAAGGATATAAGTCTTTTTGTGATGAAGAGATTGAGATTCTATGAATAGATGACATGATCAGTTATTTGTGTTGGCATTGATGGAAACTAATGATATTGATGTTTTGTTTTGTCATCTAAGTGATTTGGTTTACCAGAAGATAGGGTTTACCGACAGAGAGCTAAAGTCTGCGAAATAGGACTTTAATTGGTAAAGCATAGATGTTTTGATTGGATCCAATGATCGATGATGATTGGTGATTTGTGGTTTGGATGGTGAGCTTGTATCATGGAAAGGTGTATCTGATCGAAAAAGGAACTTGTGAAGATTATCGAAAGGCATGTTTCAAATTTATGATGAAGTTTTGCTAAAGTTTTAGTAGGGTTTAAGACCAATGAAGAAATCATCAAACCGGTAATGATTTTTGTTATGATGGTGATTGCCGATGAGTCTACATGAAGTTGGTAACATGACACAACCTTCTTGAAATATTTAATTGTTGTTTTGGCATGATTCAAGGAATAATTTCTTTCGAATCAACAAAATTCTTAGTAGAGTGTTTTGAGGATACAGATCAGATTTCCATGATGGGTTATGATCAACCAATGATTGATATTGCATTTTAATTTGTTGTAATGATTTGTATAATGATCTGTGATGATCTCTTAAGATTTGAATTGTAAATTCATGATGTAATTAGAGCTTTGTGGCCAACCTAGTTGAGATGGCTACTTAGGGTGACACAGTTGATGTTTATTGTGTCGGTGGTCTTAGAGAATGTGTTAAGACATCCAAGTGAAGTGTGAGATCTACCTAAGAGTTGCAGAGTGGTGTGTATAACTGGATCTGATCAAGAAAGTAAAGAAGTGCCAGTAAACAAATCATTTTCTTACTGTTGTTCCCTAACAATTGTAGCAAGTTAAATCCGTTAACAGGGTAGGCCCTAATAGGCCTTAAACATTTAAGTCTCCTAACAGGGAAACTCTCAAAAGAGTGTTAAATCCTCTCACAGGGTTGATCCTAATAGATCATCAAGCTCCAACTAGGATGATAAGCAAATCCCCTAACCAGGTGACTCCTAATAGGGCTAAGCTCCTAACAGGGCATATTTCAGAAGAGTACAAATATTTGTGGGTGCCAACTCGCACTGTGGTTTTTACCTATTTGGGTTTCCACGTCAAAAAATTATGGTGTTCATTTCTGGAATGTTTTTCATGTGATGTTCTTGTTTATGTTTCATTTCATGCATTATTTTTGAGACACCGATTATGATGTTTTATCAGAAGTTTATCAGAGGTTACCGGTACTGATAAGAAGTTATTTGAGAAATTATTTGATCTAATTGATAAGGTTAATGAATTGGTAATTGATCAAGTTTATATGATTTCTTTGGTGGTGAAAGTATTGGTAAATGATTTGACTGATGTGTTAAGAAAATCTGATAAAGAGGTTATTAGATCTGATTAAAGAAGTTAAGATATTTGTTAAATTGTTTCAAATTTGAGATAAGTTTGTTTATGGTTAAAGTTTCAATTAGTCTTAATACTGATTCACCCTCCCTCTCAGTATTAACCAGATCCTCATTGGATTAGCAGTTTTTTATATCTAATTTTTGTCACAGTGCGACATTAATCTGACACATAGCACAAGCTAAGATGTAGCTCCGGGCACTTTTACCGAGCAGGTAAACCTCATTGTAATTGTAAAAATTAGATACAAGCAAAATTTTATATTATTATGTTCTTTTCTTTAGGGTTTTGGATTAACTTTGATAATGTTATTAATATTCTTGTCACAGACGGATGTTCGGGGAAAGGCACCTATAGTAGCTGAGAATATCGATAGAGAGGTGGACTCACTATTATGCGATGATGACATTGCATATTACACAAAACCTACTGAAATAATAAGAAAGATGCAAAAAAAATTAATAAAGAAATTCTTAAATTGTTATTCATAGTCCCTCAAACTGATGAGATACAAGAGAGGGTGAAACAATTGACAGAGAGCACAAAACTTGCAAGTAAGCAGTCATGAAATCTTTAATTATAACATAAGTTCATTCATGGTTTATATTTTATACTCTTTTATGTCATGAACTAAAATATGTACGTGTTGTTAATATAGGAATTTTGGCGTCCTCATGAAGCTAGTGGCCATGATTAGGCTACTCCAGGTAGTTTAGGTGATGACCATGTTTTGTGCATACACCAACACATATTTTTACATGTTCTTGTCCTTTTGTTAATGTGTTATTGCTCATATATTTAATGTATCTCTAGGTGATGTCCATGTTCCTGTGCATTCACCACCTCATCTGCACCTATATTACCGACTACAATGTCGACAACACACAACATGCAGTCATCAAGTATTGAACCAACCTATGCAGCAAAACATGTACCTGGGGATGTAGAGGCCACTAGTGGTGATATTTTAGCAGCATTTCTTGGATCTTCCCGTATTACTATTACAGGAATGTTGTCAGTTAGATTTGTGGTGATTGATGATCTTGTTCCCATAAAGATAGAGAAGGTTCCAAGTACTTTAAAATTATTATTATATAGTCCAATTATAATTTACTTATTGATCACTCGTGTTGGACTAATGATCCCATGATTTTTTTGCAGGCAATGATGTTTTTTATAAACATCTACATGATATTACATTGGAGATCTTCGGGCCCAAAATCAACAATTAAAAGATGAACTCATGAACTGTTTGGTTGTGTTGTTCGGAAATGACACATTCAACAAAACTAAGGTCCTTCAGAAAGCTGGCACATATCTAAAGTATGCGAGGGACCAGAATATAGGACACATTTAGAGAAGAACATAAAGTACGAGCATCCCCCAATGATTCTATAGAGGGAGTGGAAGGACCTGGTTTTGGATGGAAAGGAGAAAGCTAAAAAGAGAAAAGGACATACACCATCGGGTGAAGGAAGGTATGTGATACTATTAACAATGTAATTATGTACTAATTACTCTTATATTTACATAATCTAACATATTTCAAACTTTTCATAGGCTGCCCGACACACTGAAGGAAACTAAGGAAAGACTAGAAAAGCACGGGAAACACAAACTTGGCTCTGGTGGTTATATGAAAGTTTCCGCATGAATTGTAAGTATCAATAAATGAAATATCGTATCAAAATAATAAATTACAAACAATTTTTTTTAATCAAACAATAGAAGCTAAATTCATGATATTAAGCAAAAATGTAGGGCTTTGAATTCAATAGAGCACCCATAGAAGATGACACAAAAATTGCCTTCTAGCAAGGCTATGGAGCCATGAATGAACACCTAAGAGAATTGAGTGGGCAAACACAAGATTTCAATGCATCTGTCACATTGGTAAATAAGCTAAATGAAAATTATTTAAAATTGAATACTTGAGCAATAATGTATTCGATGTTAATTTCCAACATAAAGTGACTATATTTGTTTTAAATAAGCAAGCAACCATAATAATGCACATGGCA
Source organism: Cryptomeria japonica (assembly GCF_030272615.1). Classification (NCBI taxonomy): domain Eukaryota; kingdom Viridiplantae; phylum Streptophyta; class Pinopsida; order Cupressales; family Cupressaceae; genus Cryptomeria; species Cryptomeria japonica. Next base: position 734,394,645 of record NC_081415.1, on the reverse strand, counting down.
TTGGAATGTAGCCTGCTAAGGGTGGAACACAACCTGTACATGATGAAGGTCATGGTGTGCATCTCGGTACTAGAGGTATTCATGTGATATACAATTTTTTTTTTATGTAATTATTAATACAATTAAACATCTTTAATTGAAATTGGTGTAGTAATTAATGTAACCTTTTTTGTTTTTATTTTAGAGCATGTAGAGAATGGTGAACAAGTGGAGCATGATCAAGGTAGACAAAATTAGGAACGTGATGTGCCCCCATCAGGTAAAGAGGACCAATATTATTCCTTTAAACAAATTTAATTGCAATTGGAGTATTGATTAATATAACCTTTTGTGTTTCAACTCCAGAGGATTTAGAGGTTGTTTAGCATGTTGAGGATGAGGCTAGACAAAATAATCAGGAAGGTGATGTGGTCCCATCAGGTAAAGAGAACCCCTATAATGTTCTTTTAATTAATGAAATACTTATAACAATAATATTTTTTTTAATGAATTTAACCCATTTCTTTGTTATTGCAGCAGAGCCCCCTTTGCTTAGGTGTCCTCGTCGTGAGTACAGGACTAGGCATACCTTAAGATCATGAGAAGAGAGCACAACAATTGAAGAGGGGGAAAATGATGAAGAAAACAATGCTCCACTTTGTCTTTACTTATCTTCAAAAAATAAAAATGATTGTAATCATATTATTTGTTAATGAATGTAATTATGTGTTAATGAATGTTAATGAATATTGATGAATGTTACGTGCTAATGAATGTTATGTGTTAATTAATGTTATGTGATAATGAATGAATGTTATATTTTATTAATGGATGAAAGAATGAATTAATTTTATATGTTAGCGGGGAATTTAGAGTGATGTTAGGGGGGGAGGGCCAAATGAGCTTCCACCTTCACATAGTTGGCCCTGTTAAGTAGAGAATATTAAACTATTCTTGAAACATAGAAAAGCTCAATAAAGTAACACACTTTTGAATATTTCATTATGCTCCACTGTTAATCTTATTGAATAGTATGTATTGAATCTTAATTGCAGGGTCCAACAGAGCCAACATGAATAACAACACAAGAAGTTACTTAGTGGAGACCATCAAAGGTAAGGTCCTTGATTAAGATTTTGTTGTTTATATTCATATTGTTGATTATAGAAAAAACATTTTGTTGTTTATATTCATAATGTTGATTAGATAGGCAAATATTCATTTAACTTTTTAAAAGGGCAGTCACCAAATACACCAAATAGTTGTCTAAGTCTAAGATCAAAGATTAGCAATTAGGAGTCCTTTAGGAGGCATCCTTGTGTGAGTAGGATTTAGGGGTTTGGTGTGAATTAGGAAGTGGAGAGACTCAAGTTCACCTTGGAAAAGTTGAGTAAGCCTAAAATAATGTGTATTAATGGTTGGATGAGGGTTAGGAAGCATGAGTGAATTGTTGGGATGTGTAAACCTTGTGAGTACCTAGTGGCCTTGTGAAGGCTCTTGAAGTTTGGGATGGGTAATCACCTTATTTGAATAGGTAAGTTGGGAGAAAGATCTCCCTAATTGGCTGAGTTTATTTGGGAGAAAGATCAACCACACTCACACATCCTTCCACACATATCTAGCCTTATTTAACCCACAATCTTGTTCTACAGCTCACAAACACCCTCAAACTTCACATTGTTACTCAACTAGGACTGCCCCTTAAATAAGACTTTTTCTCTTCATCAAATACCAACTGACAATGTGTAATACTTCTCTTAAACACATACACAACCCCCTTGAAGACTCTTCTTTCTTGACCAAACCACCTTTATACACCCCCCCATCCCCCCTAAGGGATTCAACAATATTTATTGTAGGTTTATTGTCTGTAGGATAGTCATGACAAATGGGGTCCTCTCCTCCCACTAGGACTTTCTAGCACCTCCAAGGGTCACTAAAGGTCTCCACACACATTTCCAAATTTTTTCCCACTCATCAAACCCACTCTTTGCATCTTATTCATAATATCTTAGTACACTAATCTTTTAGGACAGTCATAGACTCAATTTAGGACAATCATATTAATAATGTTCAATCTGATCCACCAAGGGCCACAATTCTTTGGGAAGGGTCTGCACTAACCCCTCACACCCCTTACTACCTTCCTCGAACCTTCCAAGTTCACTTTCACTCTTATTTCCACCCAAACAACTCCAATCTTGTTGTCTTTAGTAGTTTGAGACATCATCCTCATTTTTCTATCTTATTGTTGCTACCCCATTATCCAGTAAAAATACCTAATACCCCTAACATGTTAGTCATCACCAAAATTTTGCATTTGGAATAAGTGAAAGGTCAAAGCTACAAAAAATTTCTTTAACTCAATACAAGACCTCACATACTATAACTAAAATCATATAAGAATAATCCCTAATAGACCTAAGAAAGATCTGCAAAATAACCCTCATTAAGTAACATTCTATCTATATATTAGGATAGCTAACCCGATCTAATGTCAGTATTGAACATGGCTATCGACATAGTTATACCAAACACAAGTGATGATATTCTTATTGGAGTAGTCACTAAAGGCAGAATAGTAATATTTTGTAATCCTGATAGAGTATAGCTATCCCAACACACACCTAGGGGTAGATTGTAACAATGCAGGATATCCAAATAGTGTAAACTTATAGTCATTGAGGTAAGGAGTTATATAGGGGTAGTTCAATATTTGAGAAAGCTTATCAAATCATATTCCATATTTGTAATGCTTTATATTCCCTGATGGCATTTAAAAAAAAAAATATAGCTTGTTCATCGGAATTCCAATGGACATGTCCAATGTAGGCCCCGATGAGAGTGTTGTATATGTGACGAAATATTTCATCGCAGGCACAACACTCTCGTTGGAGCTTCCTTACATTTTTTGTTAGAATTATGACAAAAAAGGGTACTATGCTTCGACAGGAATGTTGTACTTGTGATGAAAAATTTCATTGCAAGTGCACCATTCCCATTGGAGCTTCCTTGCATTTGTTGTCACAATTATGACAAAAAAGGGGCATTATGCTCTGACAAGAATGGTGCACCCGAAACAAAATTTTTTGGTGCACCTTTTTCTCAGAATTCCAATGAAAATCTTGATCCATGGTTCATCAGAATATGGGTGACTTCTTCAGAATTCCAACGAATTAGACCACCACATTATGTGTCAACTTACAACAAAGAAATCATAGGAATTTTGATTAAAATCTATTTGTTGAATAACCCAATGAAATTTGAGCGACGGAAATCTTTTCATCATTTTGTTGGATCTATGACATTAATATGTTGGAATTATGAAGAAAGTTCATCAAAAAAGGACCCCAAATGTGTTAGTGGGTCTTTGGCTCCATTTGAGATCACTTATATAGTATTGGTGATAGCAAGGCTCAAAGAAATACTCTTTAGGGATACTTAAAAAATTTCCAGGGTATAATGCGGGCTAGGGAAAGGATTCCTCAGTCCATTGTTGAGAAGTATAAAGACTATATGATTTATGGTAGATATTGATCAGTGCTTAATGGAAGTAGTGGAGCCTAGAACTGTTTGGATCATGCCTATGTGGTATGAAGTCGATGAGCAAATTCTTGAGATGTATGATTAACATCTCCTAAGAAAACCAATAGATACTTCTAAGGAGAGATTTGAAAACTATGAGGAGAAGGATCTACACTTGCACTCTAAAATGAAGTGACCTGAGATAGTCCGAAAGGTTAGGAAGCAGGTTGAGGAGTATGCAGAAAGTATTGGCATTTCCAAAAAAGTTGTGAGGGAAGTCAGAAAGAGGTCAAAGGTAGTTGAAGAGGAGAAACCCACCAAAGGAAAATATCTATTCCGGGAGCCTCCCCTAGAAAGACAAGACAAACCAGAAGCTTTGTACCCTCCTCCAGTTCTCCCAAGAAATTTCAAGCCAAATCATTTAGGAAGGAAGGGGAGAGAAAGAAAGCAAAAAGTTCAAGGGTGTATGTCACTTTAGATGATGATGATGAGATCAAATGTGATGAGGCAGTGAAGTAAATTGAGACCAAGGCTACAAAATCCTCAAAAGTTCCTAAAGACAAACCCTTCGATGGAGAGAAGGTAAGCAAGAAAATGAAATTTGATTCAGATAAGCTCATTATGTTAGTAGATGAAGCTGTGAATGTTGTTACTGGTCCTAGAAATATGAAGCCTCTGTCTGAATGTTATGACAAATTTTATGAGGCTAGCAAAAGAATTCTTGAAGAAGCCATTGTTAAATACTTGAACACATTCAATAGGTCTCTTGTTGAAATCATGTTTGAGATTCCTAAAAGTATATATGATCTTTTAGAGATGAGAAGAGTTAGTGCCAAAGCTAAGGATGAAAGATTAAAGGAGTATGTGTTGATCAAATTATGTCCTATGATATCTCTTGAGAAAATGAATAAAATAGTAAAAAAAATAAAAAGGGAGTTTAGGGCAAAAACTAGAATAAAAAAGCTTATGATTGGGCAAATTGATGAAGTTGTTAAGGAAACTAAGAAAATATTGAAGTCGGTTCTGGAAAAGAAATTTTTTTATGTTGTCTCAGAAGAAGCCCATGTGATGGTGATGGTTTATTTTGTTATGGATGTTCAGGAGCTACACTCAAAAGGTGAACTGGTTGAAGTAAATGTTTCCTTTGTTCTAGAAGAGGATGGTGTGGGTAAAGAGAAGGAAGGTGGAGAGGAGATACGGAAAGAAGATGAAGATGAGGATACTCAGAATCCTCTGGACCAGTCAATGAACACAATTCCATCTGTGGAGACTCAAGATCCATCTGAAAATGAAGGACCAAAGGAAGTGAAAACAAAAAATGACACTGAAGTCAAAAAGACTGAGGAACTTGGTGTTGTCTTTGAAGCAAGAGACACTACAGATGATGTCAAGGATTTCCTTGAGATGGATAAATAGGTTTGTAATGATTTGACATTGTCCCAAGGGACTATCAATTTGGCCACTCTCTCTCTCTCCCATTTATAAATTGATGCTTGCATCACTTGCACAAGCCAAGGCTAGAGAGGAGATTCTAAAATCTCACTTGGAGGACAATGAGCTACTAAGTCTTTCTTCCAATGTCCTAGAGAAGATAATGCCTACATTCTAGAAGGACACATTTGAATCACCCTCTGCACAGCTGAAGAGATTAGTCAACTCTACAAGTACTTGTTGGAATCAATGAACACTGAGAGGGGGGGTGAATCAGTGTTCTACAAATTTTGAATTTGTTAATCTGATTCTTTAACCACTAGATGAACAACAAAGAAAGAAAAGTGCAAAAGCATAAAACAAGTAACCATTCAACCATAACACCAAGATTTTTTTTACATGGAAACCTAAATGGGAAAAACCACAGTGGGATTTGAACCCATGGTATTATTCCACTATGGCCAATAGAAAAATAATATTACATAAGGGGAATGCACTTGCATTCAAGCACACTGCCTAGAGCTCATTGCTCAAGATACAAAACAAGGCTACAACCCCAGAGGAAGGCTCATTGCCTTACAAGAGATTAAAAACTAATTACAATAAGTAGAGAACTAAAAATAACATTTCATTATGCCAAATATCAGTTCCAGTTAGGCTCAAAATGATCTGCTATACTGGTCTGAGAAACTGCTCTGTTCTTCTCTACTGAATCAACACAATTCAGAGTGCACATGTGAAGTTGCACTCAATCTCTCCAAAAACACCATAAAAATTATGTCCAACAACTAATCCATTATTTCAAATGATCTTATATATATGGACAGTCAAAATTAATCTCTCACAAGTCGGCTTCACCAATTTATCAAAATGTGAGACGTGTGGTTGCAAGTCATCTTAGATCTATTGCCAAACCATATACTGAACCCAAAATACATGATCAAAAACTTACTATAGGTCTCACATATCATTCCAAACACATTTCCAATCACTAGAAACAACTTAAATAATTTGGTCACACGATACCCCATCACACATGAAGAATACTCTATTTTGTAGTTCTATCAGATACCAGACCTTCAAATAGGCATAAGAATCAATAATGGGGGGTGGATTGTCATGATGATCTGTTTCATATACCCAACCAATTAATCACCGATCACTAAAATTAAAACCTACTTCACCAAAAGTCACAAATCCGAATGTTGAACTGCATTGATAGACTTAATCTAGAATTACCATATTCAAGACATCTGGTTAGCCAGAACTTCATACCGGATTTGATCAGAAGACTGAGTTGCCATAAATGAAAACTCCTAAGAATCTATAAGAATCAGGAACCATCAATCTTTACCGGAGCATCACTAGAACACCAAATTCCAACAATCTCCCCTTTGGCATTGATGGCAACATAGGTAAAAATTGATAAGTATCCCAAATCTGCAAGACACCAAAAATATATACACTCAGTCTGACTGACTCCCCCTTAACTTCTTAGTCTATTTTTAACTACCCTCTCTCCCCCTTTTACATCAATGGAAAAGGGTGGGAATCCACCAAAATTTATATACAAAAGAATGAATTAATGAATGCACTTGATTATATGAACTTAAAGATGTCAGAGTAGGTCACCTTCAAGGATTTCAGATACTCATTCCATCCTCTCAAGAAACAATCAAATACATTTATTAGGGAATTGTACATAAATGCATGAATCTCAACACTCTAAAGATTAGATACCACTAGTTTACCTAAGGCATTTGTTGCATCCACCTGCGATCCCAACAAGGTGTCCATCCAGGGAGTTATCAAACTCCTCAGTTCCCCTACTCTACACAACATCCTTTCCTTGTCATGATTCAATCCCTTTATTTTATCAAAATAATCCAAAATTTGTGCCTCAAGGGAACTCAGGAAGATGGATTGAGGTGCAAAAGAATGACCTGTAAAGTTCTGATGCCAATAGCTAACAAGATGAGGGGGGGGGGGTGAATCATACAAACTTAATCTTCCATAAAATCAATAGATTCAACCTCGATAACTTAAACTTCAGCAATATAACCAAAAATTGCTAAACATGCAAACTCATAAACACATAATCGTCATAGCACATCTAACACCAGATTTAACATGGAAACCCAAATAGGGAAAAACCACCATGGGATTTTGGACCCACAAAGAAATATACTCTTCTAGAGTATGCTCGGTTAAAAGAAAATCCAGTTAAAGATTACAAACACATTGCTAGATGTGACCCGGTTAAGGGATTTCCCTCAGATCTGTTAGGATCTTCACTTTGTTAGAAGTGACCTTGTCAAAGGATTTCAAACACTCATTTAGAATGCTACCTTGCTAGAGGGTTTACAGATAAGACTGTTAAGTCCACTCGGTTAAGAGATTTTCTGTCACTTACAAAATAATAGTAATAAAATTTATCTACAACTTCACATCTAATATGCTAAAGCAGATTCTATTTTGCTCAAAACAATCTAGTCATAGGACTTATCTTGTCCCTCTATTGGGCTCCCTACTCTATTATTCAAACAAGTCTTCAAGCTTCTATGCTTGGTAATCACTATGTAGTATCCCTATGCTTACACTTGCCCGCATACATTGTTTCTCAACAATTCCTTATTTATAAACAATTTTCTAACCTCTTAATCTCCTTGATCACACTTCCCATGATCAATCTTAGCCATCAAATCTTCAATCTTGACTAGGTTCAATGTATCCTTCAATCTGAAAATGTTTTACCTCACCTTGGGACTTGCATTCCTTTCTTGGAACTTTCACAAGGTTATTGCGGTTCAATCTGAGTTGTAGATCTTCCTGCCGATCTTCCATTGCCATAATTCCTTAACAAACTTCATGCGTGACATACCAATAATTTATACATCTCCAGCTCATCAGCATCCTTCATTAAATAACCCTTTTATCCATCCAATGCGATCTGTCATAACTTGGTTTTAACTTGGTAAATACTAAACTTTACTCGGTATACATTCCACCTACATTAATCAATATCGATAACCTTAGGGTTACCTGACTAGGTTCCTTAGGGTTTACCGACTAGGTTCTTTGCTCGGTGATATAGTATAGTATTAACCTTACAATCAACAACATATGTAGGATATCAAAACAATTTAAACATCATGATCTCATCATTGTCTAACTCGGTAATAGTTTCCCATTGAATAACTTATTTCACCCCTTTCTTATCACATTCTTTCTGTGTCTTTTACCGACATCTTAATTCTCTTCAAATCAATCTTCTCAAGATATGGCAACATCATACTAAATCAAAAAATCAATTTCTTGACATCAATGACAAAATAATGTTATAAAGATAGTTATAATCCTTTTTCAGTTATATCAATAATCTCCAACAACCTTCTCAATATCCTTAATGAATATCAACAATCTCCTTCTATTGAAATGCCAACAATCTCCCCCTTTGGCATTGATGGCAAAACCAACAATTAAATGGTAATACCAACAAGATATTCAAATTGATTCGGATTAAGATTGCTGTTAGACTTCTCCTGTTATCCTTGAGCTATTAAAAATCGTCTGAAGTCTTCTCCCTTTTTCATAAGGATTTTGAGTTGTTGACTTGTATTAAGTCTTCTCCCCTTTGTAGTCTTCTCCCCCTATCATTAGTCTTCTGTTATCTTCTTCATTTAGGATTTTACCATTTAGTCTTCTCCCCCTTTGACAACAATGCCAAAAAGTAAAAGAACTAAATCATGATTCTTTCCTCTGTGAAGTGATTTGCCTTGTTGTGTATCATCTCAGTCTCGATCAGAGCAACTTGTCTCTATTCACTATTTCTTGCACACCTTTAGAAAATATTCTAAAGCGCATAAATCAACATCAATCCACACATAATATTCTGTAGATTCATCGAATTGATGCTTTCACCAAACTCTACCAGTGAGTAGAAGATAGGGGTAGGACCCCTAACTTGCTTTTGAGATACTCAAAAGTGTCCCTTGGCAGTGGCTTTGTGAAGATGTCTGCTATTTGCTCCTTTGAACTGATATATTCCAGCACAACTTTCTTCTCTTGAACTTCTTCTTTGAGATAATGATACTTTATAAAGATATGCTTTGTCTTAGATTGCATTACCAAATTCCTTGAAATGTTAATGGCACTAGTATTATCACAGAATATAGTTACTGGCTCGGTAACTTTTTCATTTATACCTTCCAATAGTTGTTTGATCCATGCTATATTTGTGCAGTACAATGCTGCAACAACATATCCAGATTCTGCTATTGACTGTGAGATACATCCTTATTTCTTGCTAAGCCAACTTACTAGTCTTTCTCCCAAAAAGAAAGTTCCACCATTTGTGCTTTTCCTGTCATCTATGTTGCCTGCCCAATCAGCATCAGTATAAACTTTTAAATCAAAATCATTCCTCTTTTCATATACTAAGCCATAATCTTTAGTGCCTCTCAGGTATCTAAAAATTCTCTTCATTGCTATCATATGGGTTTCCTTGGGATCTGCAGAAAATCTTGCAACAATACCTACTGCATGTGCTATATCTGGTCTACTATGCACAACATATTGCAACTTCCCAATCATAGATTAGTAAAGTGTCTCATCAATAGATGCAGATTCATCATTTTTTGATAGTTTCAGTTAGTAGTCATAGGAGTACTTACTGGTTTAGAATCCTCCATTCCAAATTTCTTCAATATTTCCTTTATGTACTTGGATTGAGTAATGAAAATCTCATCTTTCATTTGCAGTATCTGTAAACCTATAAAATACTTTATCTCGTCGATTAATGACATCTCAAATTCTTTGCTCATTTCATTTCCAAAGTTCTTGCATAAGGAGTCATTACCACAAAAAATAATATCATCAACAAATATGGTTGAGATCAGTATTCCATTGTCCTTGTCATTCTTCATGTACATATTGTTTTTTCACTTGTTCTTATAAAACCAATCTTGATTAAGTGAGAGTGCAGTCTCTCATACCATGCTCTAGGTGCTTGTTTCAGACCATATAAACCTTTGTTTAATTTACATACCTAATCTTTACTCCTGTCTTCAACAAATCCTTCAGGTTGTTCAATGTAAACTTCTTCCTCTAGTATGCCATTCAAAAATGTAGATTTAACATCCATTTGATATACTTTGAAATTTTTGAAAGCAGCATATGCCAACAATGTTCTTACTTCCTCAAGTCTAGCCACAGGTGCAAAGGTCTCACCATAATCTATTTCTTCTTCTTGAACATAACCTTTGCAAACTAGTCATGCTTTGTTGCAAATGACCTCACCTTTTTCATTTAGTTTGTTTCTAAAAATTCACTTAGTACCGATTACATTTTTGTCCTTCGGTCTTGGGATCAGTGTCCATGTGTCATTCTTCATGATTTGATCAATCTCTTATGTCCTAGCATTTACCCAATCTTCACTGTTAAATGCCTCTTTTACTATTCTCGGTTCAAATTCAGATATCAGACATGTGTTCTATCTCAATTTGTTCCTTGTCATCACTGGATCAACCTTATCTCCTATAATTCGACTTGGTGCATGATGTCTTCTGACATACTTGGCTAATATAGGCTCGGTAGGCTGTGTATGATCTTTTTCATCACACCGTAACTGGATATTCTCTTCATTTTCTTCAACAGTCTTCTCGGTACGACTTCTCTATTGAACATAGACAAATTCATCAAAATCTTCTGGTTCCTTGGAATTTCCTTCATCATTTCTTTCTGTAAATTCATCAATTTTCACATTTGCACTTTCTACTATTTTGTTAGATGATTTGATCAGACATTTAAATGCTTTGCTTCTAGAAGAATAACCTAGAAATGTTCCTTCTTCACTCTTATGATCAAACTTGCCATTTCTATCATCTTTGTGAAAATAGCATCTACTTCCAAAGATTTTAAAATAACTTACATTAGGTTTCTTATCATACCAGATTTCATATGGTGTCTTCAAAGTACCGTTCTTCAATTGTACTTGGTTCAGGGTGTAAACTGTTGTGCCTATTGCTTCTCTCCAAAATGTTTGTGGCACCTTCTTTTCAATCATCAGTGTTCTAGCACAATCCACAATAGATTTGTTTCTTCTCTCAGCTATTCCATTATGTTGTGGAGTTCTCAATGTAGAGACTTGTCTTTTAATACCATGATCATTGCAAAATAAGTTGAACTCATCATATGTAAACTCTCCTCCTCTATCTGATCTAAGACATTTCAGTTGTCATCCTGTTTCATTTTTGACTCTTGCCTTGTACCATTTAAACATTTGAAAAGCTTCTGATTTTTCTTTTAAAAACATTACTGACATCATCCTTGAATAGTCATCCACAAATAATATGAAATATTTATCACCATAATAACTTTGAACTTTCATAGGACCACAAAGTTCAGTGTGCACTAGATCTAAAATTCCCTTAGAAGTGTAAGACTTACTTGTAAAGCTTGATCTTGTCATCTTATGCATTTGGCATCCTCGACACATAGCATTCTAAGGTTTTCAAGACTTGGTAGACCTCTTACTCGGTGCTTCTTGCTTATTTTGATCAGATTATCAAAATTTACATGACAAAACCTTTTATGCCATAACTAGGTATCATCTATCTTTGCATAGGGTGAACTCACAATACTGGTTCCCACTTTTTGACCAACTTTGACACTTATATAAATATTTTGAAAAAAACCTTCACTTTCCGACACCTATAACTTTTAAACCGTTAAGAATTTGAAGATGATACAAACTAGTGATTTTTAACATCTTGTTTGTAGATTCTAAATATATTTTTTTCAAATTTGTTTCAATAAAATTTTATTGATTTTTCCATCTCCCTCAAAAAGTAGTTTTTTACAGCAAACAACATTTTTTAAGAGTGATGTGTATTCCGAAACGCATAATTTTTTTTCTATAAATGATAAAAACTTAATTCTTTTGAATTTTGGTTTGTAACATCAATACCCAGGGCATGCAGTTGGTTTGATAGTGATATGTTGAATATTTTTCATTTTATTAAGTTCTGAAGTTAAACTAATTATAATTTAGATATAGGTGTACGTTTGAACACATAACTTGTTCTATATATATCAAAATTCAATTTTCTTTTTTTTGTTAGAGAGAAAACATCAATACCTAGTGCATAGATATTTTTCAGATTTTTTTTGAATTAGTTTACTATTTTTCCCAATGCATTGAACAAAGAAGTTCATGTTCGATGAAAAACCTACATTCATAAGAAATAAAATAAAAATATATTAATGAAATTAAATATATTAATTGTTATACTATTTGGAAATATTATAATAAGGACTAAATACTTACCAAAAAAACACTTTTAAATGAATTAATTTGAGCCCCCAAAAGCTAATGTAAAATTGGTTTTTTATCAGCATTTGATAGATGCAAAGGAGACTCCATTGTAAGTATGATTTAGAAGTAGAAAGGTTCTATCCAAGAAATTTTGATCTAAGAGCCTTTGATTTAACTTTCTTGAATTAATTACTTAAAATGGGACCTCTTAAAGCTTAAATCATTATAATTTTTTAAAATGTATGATTTCAGCAAAAATCAGGTCATACCAAAAAGTGGGAACCAGCTTTGTGAGTTCACCCCATACAAACACTTGTTTTGAGTTGAGTCAAGGTGAAATGTGTTACCTTTTGTTTGTGTCTCGATAGTAGCTAACTTTCCATTCTTGTCATGAACTTTGACAATTCCTTTCTGAAATTCTATTCGGTAACCTGTGTTGTTTAGCTGTGCTACACTCAACAAATTGTATTTCAAACCTTCAACCCAATAAACATCATTGCATCTTGCATTATCAAGAAGTGTTATAGATCCTTTACCTTTTACCGGACATGGTGCATCATTACCAAATCTAACATAACCTCCATCATAATCTTCTAATATAACAAACTTGTGTTTATCTCATGTCATATGATGTGAGCATCCACTATCTATGATCCAAGAATCATTAGTGTTTATGTGAGATATTAGGGTTTTTTCTTCATACCTTTCTTCATTTGATCCATCTTTGATAGCCACATAAACTACTTCCTCAGTATCAGTTTCATTAGATTTGTCATCATTGGATTCCTCACCAGCTACTAGGCATGTCTTTCTATCTCTCCTTCTGAAGTCTCGGTGTCCTCTGTATTGGTTGCCTTTTTGCCTGTTAGCTCGGTATTCTCTCTTTTCACTAGACTCTTTCTTAGGACAGTTAGAAGCCATATGTCCTATTTTATGACAATTGAAACATTTTAAAGGTAGCTTTCCTTTATACTTACCTTTTCCTCTCGGTAACCTTCTAGCTAATAATGCTTCAACTCTTCTTGCTTCTTGATTTCCTCATACAGTTTGTACACTTCTTCCATGTTCTTGTGAAATCTTTCACTTTCTCCACTGTGATTCCCTTCAGAGTACTTACTTATTCTATCATTGTAATCATCAGATTCACCATTATGAAAAGAACTGAATGCAGATTCTACTTTATTTACTGAAGACCCACTGTTATCAAAATTACTTAACTCAAATGCATGTAGCTTACCAATAGTAGCATCCAAAGAAACTGGCATGTTAGGTACAAACCTCAATTCATTGATTGCAAAGACTCAAATGGCATAAGCAGGTAAAAGTGTTCTCAACAACTTACTTGTTACATCCTTTTCTTCAATAGTTCCTCCTGCTCCTTTAATTTGATTGACAATCTCCTTTAACCTTGTACTGTATTGGGTTATGTTCTCACCTTCATTCATTATCATGGATTCAAGTTGTCCTCTTAGACTATCTACACTTTCTCTTTGAACATTTTCATCACCTTCATATATAGATATGAGCTTGGTTCACATTGCTTTTGCATCATTACAATCTTCTAGGTCATTAAACTCTCAGTCGGTCAATGCTGATGTCATCTCAATCATAGCTTGAATATGTTCTTGCTTTGCCTTTATCTCTTCCAAGGTCATTGGGTTGGTGGTTGGTGGTATGTAATCATTCTCCAAATAATATGTTGCATATTCTCCAATTCCCGATAAATGCAGCTTCATCTTTTTCTGCCATGTGGAGAAACTTGACTTGTTCAACTTTGGTACATCCCTTTTATACATCTTCGGATCTTTGCCTGAAGTACCTTTAAACTTTTCTTCTGGATTCCAAAGCTCTGATACCAATTGTAAAGTTTTGATGCCAATAGCTAACAATATGAGAGGGGGGATGAATCATACAAACTTAATCTTCCATAAAATCAACAGATTCAACCTCGGTAACTTAAACTTCAGCAATATAACCAAAAACTGCTAAAAATGCAAACTCATAAACACATAATCATCATAACACATATAACACCAGATTTAACGTGGAAACCCAAATAGGGAAAAACCACTGTGGGATTTCGGACCCACTAAGAAATATACTCTTCTAGAGTATGCTCGGTTAAAAGCAAATCCTGTTAAAGATTACAAACACATTGCTAGATGTGACCCGGTTAAGGGATTTCCCTCATATCTGTTAGGATCTTCACTTTGTTAGAAGTGACCTTGTCAAAGGATTTCAAACACTCATTTAGAATGTTACTGTAGCATCCTAAATTTGTGACACTTGCAATTTTGACTGCATTTGGGTCTTCACGATGGCGACGCAACACTGAACCTGAATGGAGACCCCGAAAACTGTTTGCGACATCAAAAACTGCATATTTCTGCACCTTGGCCTGATCCTCCTTGCACCCTACTATCCCGGGAGGTGGGACCATGGTGCCCAGCACCTTGGTCCTTCAAGACCATGGCGCCCAGTGCCCTGGTCCCTCAAGACCATGGTGCCCAGCGCCCTGGTCCCTGGCCCTATTTTGGGCCCGGTCTCTTATGGGGCATCGGGTCTTCAAGTTTGCAAATTGGAAAATAATGTTCTTGGGTCGGCCTAAGGTCAAAAAAATCATTCTCCTAACCCTAATTGACAAATATATAAACTACATTTCCCCTCTCAGAAAGGGTAGATGGAAAAGAAGAAGGACATATGTGTATAAGAGGTAGAAGCACTAGGCAAACATTCAAACATTCAAGCATTCAAGCATCCCTTCAAGCAATTGATCATTCTAAGTCTCCATTCAAGGCTAAGTGTTGCATTCAAGACAAGGATTCAACCATTGAAGAGGAGATCACATACCACATACAACATACAACATACAACAACATTTACACCTTCGCATGTAAGAATACAAACATTCTTACAACAAGGTATTGGTACTTTATTATATTACAATCATTTACATTTACAGCGTTTCTCATTTCTTGGTTAATTCCAAAACTGGGGTTTGACCTAAGGGCAAAACCCTAATCCCTACCCCCCCAATCGTCCTCTCTTTTCTGTGTGTAGGTTGCAGGTACACGACTGTAATTGAAGATCTGGAATCCTTGTGCAGAGATGAACAGATCCCCCTTCGTTTCGCGGATTTTTTGGAGGACCATGTGCATGTCGGGCGCCATCATCCCATCAACTTTCACTCAAATTTGCAGGACAGCATCATCTCAACATTTTACTGCTAATTCCAGGTCCGCAGCTTTATCCCATATGCCTATCTCTGTTTATAAGTGAATCTTTCTCACTTTACATGCATTCCTAGCTCAATCCTTCTATCTACATTCTTTACAAAAGAGGGTAGCCTTGTTGTCTTAACCCTTAAAACTCATTTAGAATCCAATCTTGCATTGTGTGGGATTGGATCTTGTGGGTTTCAACCCCTCTTTTGAATGTAAAGTCTCCCCTAAGTGAAAACCGTCAACCCTAGTGACCCCCTTTCTCTCTCCTTGGAGTGGTGGGGGGAACACTTAGGGTTCGCTCGTGATTTTACACTTTACATTTTGGTGAACTCGACGTGAAACATCCTTTCTGATTATTCATGGTTAGATCTGAAAAATTTGCTTCCTTAATTACATTCCATGTTTGATCTTTTGCAAATTTTAGAGGTTAATTGCATAAAAACCCTAAATTTTCTTTTTAGTAATTGAGCTTGTGAAATGTTTAATTATTAATGCTTGCTTCAGATCTATCCTTCTATTACAAATTGTCAATTCATATTTGTGCTTTAATTCTGAAAATTAAGTGGTTAAGCGTCAAAACCCTAATTTTTAAAACCCTCTTGATTCAACCTTTGACTGATAATTTCACTGATCAAAACATCTCCAAATCAGCTGTAACTTTGGATTCCGCAACAAAATCATAAAACCTTTCATCCCTGAAAATTTGGAAAAAAGTTGCGAGGACCATGTGCACTCCGAGCGCCATCGTCCCCGACATTTTTTTCAAAATTTTGGGAGCTAGATCTTACTGTATTTTTCTGTTAAAATCCAGAATTTTGGCTGATTTTATCAATTACAACACTAAAATTAAAGTCAAAGTTGGTCTAGGGATTGCTTGGATTAAGGCTTCTAATCATTCAAAAATTATTGAAATTGAAATTTTGTGTCAAAATTGTGTTCTTACTGTCCTAAATCTGAAAAGTGTGTTGGTGTTCATTCGAAATTTCAGTGCTTCATTCAAATTCTTGCAATTTGTGACTTTTGAAATTAAGTGTTTAATTACACCAACTTTGATTTCCGCTTTCAAAATTGAATTTTGCGTGAAATTGAGTCAACTTTTAAAATTCAAAACTTGCATTGCTTTTGGTATTCCCTCTAAAACCATAAAATTCAAAATTTCAGTTTCCCTCTCTTTTTCAAAATTCAAATTTTGCATTTTTCAACAATCTTGGTAGGGTTCAATTTTGAGATTGCAACTTTAATTTGGCCTATCTACAGATCGTAAAATCACTCAATTTTTTCAGATTAGCTTTAAAATCATCATAACTTTCATCCCTGAAAATTTTGAAAAAATTTGCGAGGACCGTGTGCACCCTAAGCGCCACGGTCCCTGACATTTTTTCTGAAATTTCGGGAGATTGTTGTGATTGTATTTAACAGCTTAAATCTAGGAGATTGGCTAATTTTATTGAAATTTGCTACCTCTAAATTCAAAATCTTCTCTCTCTCTCTAGTGCATGAGTTTTACAACAATAAGCCCTACTTACACTATTCCTGTTAGACGAAGCCTTAGAATTAAGTCTTTCCAAGGTTTAATTACCGAGGAGATGGAACCTAATTTGAATAGCCTTTTTAACGAGGACACGGGTAATTCCTCTAATCCTCCTAATGATGAAGAAGCTCTCCATGAGGTTTCTGTAGAACAACTTTCGAAATTGGATAACCAATTTGATGATTTTCAGCAATGGATGTCTCAAGAATACCCCGATAGTCAAGCTCTTTCATTAATTGAGGGTCTAAAACGTATGGTTCAAAGTGATAAGAATGGAATTTATATTTTGCGTAGTATTGCACACATTGTGGATTCGAATGTGATGCCTATGAAGAGTTGTGCTGAAACTTTGGGTTATACACAACCTCCTACTCAAGTTAATCATTATATTCCGTTGACAACTTCTATTGCTAGCATACCTACCTTTACATCAAACATAATGACTACTTCTATACAAGACATTCCGCCTATGATCACCAGTCATGGGGGCAATCCTTCTTCTTCAATTAACCCTCTTCCTTCATTCAATCCAACTTCTTCATTCATTCCTTCAATGAGTGTTCCTATGAACATGACGCAAGGGGGCAATTCATTCAACCATTCCATTCCTCCTTGTAGTGCTCCTCTTTTCCAATCATCTCCTATGACTAACTATAATAGTGTCCCACCACCTTACTCTCAATCAATACCTTCTTTCAATAACATAATACCTCCATCACAATCTAACACGTCTAATATGAACTCTTCGACTGAAGCAACCATTAACAATCTTGCACAAACTATCTCTTCTTTACAGCAACAAATTGCCTCTATGAATCAATCTAAGTTTAGTGTGCCCACATTTGATGTTGCGAGCCCACTTTCTCTTGACATTGTTCGAGCTATTCCCCCTAAGCATGTTGAAATCCTACATTTGGAGCTTTATAATGGTAAAGGTGATCCTCTAACACATGTTAAGACTTTTCAAACAATATGTACCGATTTTGCTTATGACCAAAGGTTGCTTGCAAAACTGTTTACTAGGACATTAAGAGATAAAGCCCTACAATGGTATTGCTCGTTGCCTTCTTATTCTATTACTTCTTTCGAACAACTTGCAAATGCTTTTATTCAACAATTTCAAAACAATATAAGTCCTAAAGTTACTTTGATTGATTTAATGCATTGTAAACAAGGTGTTAAAGAAAAAGTGACTGATTTCATTGGTAGATATAAGCATTTGTATGCTCAAATTTCTTTTCCAGTGCCTGACAATGATATTCAAAGAATCTTTATTTCTAATTTACAAAAAGATATTCGAGACAAACTTCTATTTTCTGAGTTTACTTCTTTCCAACAGTTGTGTGCAACTCTTCACAATTATCAACTGACTGTGAGTCAAATGGAACAAGCAAATCCTATGGCTCCGAGTGATAAGGGTGATAGTAGTCAACAACCATTTGGGAAGTTTAAACCGAATAGAGAGTCCGTTAAGTTCAATGAAAACATCATCAACAACAATGTGAATGCAGCATCAGGTGTTCCTCCTATTTCTAAGTTTTTCAAGAAAGAAAGAAAGTTTACTCCTTTGAATGAATCATTGCATAGTATTATGAATAAGTTATTGGAACAAAATGGGCTTACTCTCCCTCCTATAAAGCAAATAGATCCTGCAAAGATTAATTCACCCTATTTTGATAACAAATCTTTTTGTCAATTTCACCGTCAACCTGGGCATGATACTGAAAAATGTTTTGCTTTAAAGGGTAAAATTCAAGATTTGATTGATAATAATACTATCTCTGTTTCAGGTGTGAATGATAAAGGCAATACATCTATAGCTCTTCCTAACCAAAATCTTAAGATTTTTATTGATCCATTACCTTCTCATACCTCTAACGTGATTGAGACTAATGATTCCTCTTTCTCATCTGATGGTCTTGTGTCTATGACTCCGAATGTGATTAACTTTGTAGAGCAGCAGAAAATCCCTAAAGAACCTTCCATCACATTTGATTCTAGTGAAACTATCAGGGCACCTGATGGTCCTTTATATATAGTTGCAAAATTCAAGAATACACCTTGCCGTGGAGTGCTTATTGATCCTTCTTGCATGGTTAATGTTATTACTGAAGAATTTCTTTTTACTTTGCAATTGAATCAAGTGATCTATGACAAAACAAATGTGGTTGTGAAACTATTTGATGCATTTTCTTCTCCTGCAATTGGTTCAATTGCATTACCTATTGAGGTTCATAACAAATCCCCTAATGTGAGCTTTGCTATTATTCCTTCATCCGAGCAATTTCGTGTGAAGCTAGGCTATCCTTGGCTATCTTCCATGAAAGCTATTGCTTCTCCTATTCACAAGTGTTTGAAATTTCCCCATAATGGTGAAGTTGTTACTGTCAATCATAGTCTCTTTAAACCAGCTGAAAGAACTTATAGTGTTCCTATTGATTATTTTTGGCCTAAACAATTCCAATCTCTTCCACCGCGAAGTGATCATCTTTTCAAATCTTATCAAAAGTGGAAAAAAGATATGATCCTATCTCTAAGTGAACCTAGAACACCCAAACTTGATATTCCTATCATTCTTGAGAAGGAGGTTCTTCCTTTGAAAGATAAAACTAATGTCTTTCCTCAAGGAGATTCCCAACCCATTCCTATGGATGTGACTATGTCTATGTCTAATAAACTTTCTAAAAGTAGACCTATACCTCCTTGTCATGATGGACTTGGTCTCCTTCCTAAACCAAATATTCCTCCTTTATATGGAGCAGTTCCTCCTCCTTCCTTTTATAAACAGAAGAGACCTTCCTCTTCTCCTATTATCCAACCTAAGAGACCACAACCTAAACACCCAAGTGATAAGGATGAGAACATTCCTCCTCCTCAATCTTCTCAACTTCCTACTGAGACTAGATGAAATCATTCTATGCGTGAACACCGAGGAAATTGTTGTCTTATAGCTCATGTAGCTGCTTCTCAAACTTTGCAATCCCCAAAAACACCTTCAACTAGCATTATTCCATTTTCTCCTCAGTCAAAAATTGAGCCAAAATATCCTAAGCATAAGATGCATGATGGTTTTGATCCTGTGCGAGTTAAAGATCCTATTTTTATAAATCTTGATGGTGATATAGATGAAAATGTTATTCATGATGAAAATGTTACTTCTCTTACTTCTGATAGTGAATATGAATATGTTGATGTTGATAACCATTTATCTAACGAATTTTCTAAAGCACTTATCCTAGCTCCTAGACAAGAACAACGTGGCTTGGAACATGAACATAGCCCTTGTTTGGATCTTGTGATAGCTCCATTTGCTGTGTTGGATATTCCTCCTCTAGCGTGTTTCCTGCCTTCCCGAAATATTGATCAACAAGATCGGGGGGTAGATGACGGGCTAGACTAGTTTCATTAGCATAGCAGACTCTCTCCTCCTCTCTTTCTTTTGTTACTTCTTCTATGTGTTATTCTCATTCTTCTATTTGTTGTCCTTAGTGTTGTCTACTTGAGGACGATGCAAAGCATTGAGATCTCTTTTGGTCTCTCTCATGTTGACTCAAAAGACACGTGTTCCCTTCTTCTAGGTGACCTTACTTGATTGGGGAAAGAAGAACAATTATGCATACATACATATGATATACATGAATTATCATACAACATACTGACCTCGAGGAAAGTGAAGTCACTTCGTGCTTTGTGTTTTGTGTCTATTATCCTTGGGTTTATCTCACACTTGGGGGCTAAATCTTTGTGATAAAGTGCTCCTTTCCCTTCTCATTTCTTATGTGTATCACTACCTTAAAGCAATCACCCCCGTTGAGGCGTGTGCAATTGCTTTAACATAGGGGGGCATACACCCCATCCATATCCCTTCAGGATACTTGAAAATTTCTTGACGAACTTAGCTTTGCCTTGAAAATTTTTGGTATTTTTCTTACATGACTCATAGTGAGGGGACCTTACTACTAACAGTCATGGTTCTCCCTCATGATCTTCCCTTTTACTTTGTCAATCGAAGTCATAAGATCCTTAGTCCACTGGGGGCTTGGTGTATCTTGCCTCCTTGACATGGTGAAAGTCTTTCAATGTTGTTTCCTTGTACTTTACCAGAAGTATGGGCATACGCTTATACTCCCGCTAAAGTGGGGGCTAAATGTAGCATCCTAAATTTGTGACACTTGCAATTTTGACTGCATTTGGGTCTTCATGATGGTGATGCAACACTGAACCTGAATGGAGACCTCGAAAACTGTTTGCGACATCAAAAACTGCATATTTCTGCACCTTGGCCTGATCCTCCTTGCACCCTACTATCCTGGGAGGTGGGACCATGGCACCCAGTGCCCTGGTCCCTTAGGACCATGGTGCCCAGTGCCCTGGTCCCTCAGGACCATGGCACCCAGTGCCCTAGTCCCTGGCCCTATTTTGGGCCCAGTCTCTTATGGGGCATCGGGTCTTCAAGTTTTCAAATTGGAAAATAATGTTCTTGGGTCAGCCTAAGGTCGGAAAAATCAGTCTCCTAACCCTAATTGAAAAGTATATAAACTACATTTCCCCTCTCAGAAAGGGTAGATGGAAAAGAAGAAGGACATATGTGTACAAGAGGTGGAAGCGCTAGGCAAACATTCAAACATTCAAGCATTCAAGCATTCCTTCAAGCAATTGATCATTCTAAGTCTCCATTCAAGGCTAAGTGTTGCATTCAAGACAAGGATTCAACCATTGAAGAGGAGATCACATTCCACATACAACATACAACATACAACAACATTTACACCTTCGCATGTAAGAATACAAACATTCTTACAACAAGGTATTGGTACTTTATTACATTACAATCATTTACATTTACAACATTTTTCATTTCTTGGTTAATTCCAAAACCGGGGTTTGACCTAAGGGCAAACCCCTAATCCCTAACCCCCCAATCATCCTCTCTTTTCTGTGTGTAGGTTGCAGGTACGCGGCTGTAATTGAAGATCTGGAATCCTTGTGCATAGACGAACAGATCCCCCTTCATTTCACGGATTTTTCGGAGGACCGTGTGCACGCTGGGTGCCATCGTCCCATCAACTTTCGCTCAAATTTGCAAGACAGCGCTGTCTCAACATTTTACTACTAATTCCAGGTCCGCAGCTTCATCCCATATGCCTATCTCTATTTATAAGTGAATCTTTCTCACTTTACATGCATTCCTAGCTCAATCCTTCTATCTACATTCTTTACAAAAGAGGGTAGCCTTGTTGTCTTAACCCTTGAAACTTATTTAGAATCCAATCTTGCATTGTGTGGGATTGGATCTTGTGGGTTTCAACCCCTCTTTTGAATGTAAAGTCTCCCCTAAGTGAAAACCATCAACCCTAGTGACCCCCTTTCTCTCTCCTTGGAGTGGTGGGGGGAACACTTAGGGTTCGCTCACGATTTTCTGCTTTATAGTTACCTTGCTAGAGGGTTTACAAATAAGACTGTTAAGTCCACTCGGTTAAGATATTTTCTGTCACTTACAAAATAACAGTAATAAAATATATTTGCAACTTCACATCTAATATGCTAAAGCAAATTCTATTTTCCTCAAAATAATCTAGTCATAGGACTTATCTTGTCCCTCTGTTGGGATCCCTACTTTGTTATTCAAACAGGTCTTCAAGCTTCTATGCTCGGTAATCACTATGTAGCATCACTATGTAGTATCCCTATGCATACATAGTTTATCAACAATTCCTTATTTATAAACAATTTGCTAACCGCTTAATCTCCTTGATCACATTTCCCATGATCAATCTTAGCCATCAGATCTTCAATCTTGACTAGGTTCAATGTATCCTTCGATTTGACAATGTTTTACCTCGCCTTGGGACTTGCATTCCTTTCTTAGAACTTGTACAAGGTTATAGCGGTTCAATTTGAGCTGTAGATCTTCTTGCCAATCTTCCATTGCCATAGATCCTTAAAAAACTTCATGCACGGCATACCAATCATTTATACATCTCTAGCTCATCAGCATCCTTCATTAAATAATCCTTTTATCCATCCAATGTGATCTGTCATAACTTTGTTGCAACTCAGTAAATACTAAACTTTACTCGGTATACATTCCACCTTCATTAATTGATATCGATAACCTTAGGGTTTACCGACTAGGTTCCTTAGTGTTTATCAACTAGGTTCTTTACTTGGTGACATAGTATAGTATTAACATTACAATCAACAACATATGTAGGATATAAAAACAATCTAAACATCATGATCTCATCATTGTCTTACTCGATAATAGTTGCCCATTGAATAACTTATTTCACCCCTTTCTTATCACATTCTTTCTGTGTCTTTTACTGACATTTTAATTCTCTTCAAATCAATCTTCTCAAGATATGGCAACATCATACTGAATCAAAAAATCAATTTCTTGACATCAATGACAAAATAATGTTATAAAGATAGTTATCATCCTTTTTCAGTTATATCAATAATCTCCAATAACCTTCTCAATATCCTTAATGAATATCAACAATCTCCTTCTATTGAAATGCCAACATGACCTATACCGGCTAACTTATTTTGAATATCTCTTATTTTCTGATTGATTTATGCAGTAAACTTGGGCAAAAATAGACATGATTTGAAAAAATTTCCACCTTCATCCAATGCCTCTTCTATACCTTTCATTGCATTTGATAGGCTGGCTCTATCTCTCTCTACTTATTTAAACTTTTCTTGCAATCTCATCTCATTAAGCCTTTTCTATATAGATTCATCGACAACCTTTTCTAATGATACAAAATTGGAGTTAACAACATTTAACAGGTTCTTAAGCTTTCCAAAGGGAGAAGCACCAAAATTTTGTCTAAAACTAGGTAAAATCTTTTCCAAAACCTTAGTTACAAGAAATATGACGTTTTTATCTTCAGACTTCTTTTTTAATAGATCTTCACTTGCCTTAATCTGAGCTTGGTTGGCAAGTTTCAAAGCTTGAAGAGGAAAAAGAGTGCTCAAATCAACTAGACCATGAGAGAATTCATCCTCTATATCAATCTCCTTACCTTTGTTGGTTTGGGCTATGGTTTTATTACATCCTCCTCCCTCGGAATATTTTGCACTCTTACATTTTGTACAACTTCCTTTGCCAGTCCCCTTTTCCCTACAACAACCTTTGATTCCTTTCGGATTTTCCTCTTTCTTCCGGCATTAGTGAACTATTTATGCAGACTTAAGTTCTTTTCCTTGAAAGTATGAAATATTTCTTCTTTTGGATCTATCGGTTGGCTAAATAGGTGTTGAGCATATGCTTCAAATGTGATAGCGTCAACTTCATATCCCATGGGCATGATCCAATTTTTACTAGGCTCAACTGCTTCCATTTGGAAACAATCTTTATCAACCATGAAACAAATAGCTTTCTCATATTTCTCCACAATCTCCTTAAGGATTTTTTCTCTGTACCAGTAAACCAAAAATAATGCAATAAACAAGAATAACAACAACCAAATGAGAAGACCACCATAACACAATATTTTAATGAGGAAACCCGATGTGAGAAAAACCTCAGTGGGATTTGTGACCCACAATATTCGCTTATTGGCCAATAAGGGAATATTACTCTTACAATAGGGGCTTGCACATGCAGGAAGGCCAAGTGCCTAGAGCTCACTGCTCAATTACAAAAGAAGTCACATTGACTTATACAAATGGATTATATTAATCCAATGTCTTGTACTGCTTCAGATTACCATTTTCTATGCCAGATCCAGTACCGGTTAAAGCTCTGCTACATACATAAACCCTTAACCTATAATTCACACATTAGGTATGCATAATTTCTCCTATCTCCTTATTACAAAATGATCTACAATGATCTCATACATATATGAGTCATATTACAACTTTCCATGTCGGCTTACAATGATTTTACAATTAATTACAAAATACATTTTAAACAAAATTCCTGTCGGCCAGGATGTCGGTATCTTTCCTTTCACTATCTGTGTTCTGTGTGCCAGTGTAGAGTTTGTCGTTGCCGGTGCTGGTATTTTATCTTGCCAGTATCATATTATTGCAAGGTTGCCATCAATGACAAAACCTTCAATCACCTACAATTTCTCATTGGAGTGTGCATTTGCCAACAATCTCCCCCTTTGGCATTGATGGCAACACTCATGAGAAAAAAAGTGTCCAAAATGATATCCAAAAATAGTCTGCCAAAATTGTCTTTCCAAAACTGTATGCTCCCCTTGAGTAGATGATGTCCTTTTTCTCATCATTTTTCTCATCCCACTACTCCCCCTTTGACATCAATGACAAATGTTGTCATTCGCTGTCAGTGGAGTCCTGCCTGGATTTTTGTAACCGGTGGGTTACAATCTGAAAGATATCTGTCAAAACTAAATTTATGCTATTGCTAAAAGTTTTGCTATCTTTTATTGCCTCTTGTGTTCTCTGCACTGTACCAGTGAGTATGTGCATTTTCTCTTCCGGTGTCTTCAGTCCGGGAACCAAAGCTTCAGATATTTCTTTTCTCAAGGAAATAAGATAGTCTACTCTTGGACTAAGTCTGCATTTTAATTCCTTTGCCTTATCCTTTATTCCCTGTTTGTCATTCTCCAGTTTCTTGATTTTCTCTTCCTATTCTGCAATTTTCTTTTCTAATTCAAAAAAGGAATCTGATGCACCAATCAGATTATCAGCAATATTATTTATCTTCTCTTGAGCTTTTATGATCTCCTTGTCAAGATCATTTGTTAAGACATTTGTTTTGTAGGTATCCCTGTACAATTTCTTGAAGTCATAGATTATTTCTCCAAGTTCCGGTAAAAGGGTGTCCATTTCTTCCTTGTTTTTCTTTACAATATCCTCAAAGAATTTATCTTTTTCTTTTATCATTCTCTCCTTAAATGTATCCTCATTCACTTGATCAATAGTTACTAGGTTGTCGGTGATAAACTTAGACAATGTGTCTAGTTGACCTAAAGAATCTTTATTCTCAACACTACACTTTGGTGCTATAAATTTGAGAATTGGTATGGTATCATCAATAGCCTTATAGGCTTGTGCATTGCATTCCATGATCTTCTTTATTGAATCTAATAAGACCTTAGTTACATTAGTAGGTTTGAATTCTGTCATAGTTGTACCAGATGTTTGTCCAACAAGTTTTACAATAGCCATGCTACCAGTTGTAGTTATTTCCTTGCTTTGTTTGACCTTTGGTATGTCAGTCTGTGTTTGTGTTTCCACAAACAAAGGTTTGGGCTTTTTAGTTTGTGTTGGTGGCACTGTCTCTGTCTGTACCTATGCTTCAACCTGTACCGATTTTGGTTTCTCTAACCATGTCTCAGAAGGTTTCTCTGAGTTTACAATTGTCAGTTTCTCAGTTTGTGCCTCTGAACTTTTCTTAGCTGGTTCTTCAGATGGTTTATCTATTGTATCTACCAATTCTCAGTGGTATCCTCTACCGGTTGCTCTACTTGTGTAGGTTTTTCTATGTTTAACTCAACCTTTGTTGCCGGTGACTCAGTAGTCACATCTTTCTCCTTATCCTCAATGGTCTCTCTATCAACCACGACATTAACTTCTCGAGTATCTACATTTATTGTATACAAAACTTCTAATTCAGGGTTTGTGTCTTCTACCAGAGTCTCCATACTCTCAGTGGCCAGTTGATTTTCATTTATATCTATAGGTCAAGTATCTGAAGGAGGTGGGGGTATATTGTCAGTTATTTTTAGGCTTGGTGGTCCACCTATCTTACCTTTCCCCTTATCTCTATCCTTTTGATATACTTTGATAGTTTTAGGTCTAAGTAATTCTTCCTCTTTTTCTTTCTCCATAAAGAAAATATCCCATGCATCAACAGTTTCCTCAGAAACTTCCTTTACTCTTCTTGCCATTAATGCTACATATTGGTGAGCAGTAGAAAATATTGTCTTGTTAGCCTCATTGATTAATTTTTCTTTTTCATCAGGTGAGTTAATTGGATGCACTGCAAGTAATTTTTCAATCTTAATCTTTTTATCCAATTCAACAATAGATAATCTTCTAGCTTCTAATCTCCTATACAAGTCATTTGGAATTTCATCAACAACTTCCATTAAGAATTTCTTGTATATATCTAAGTGTAAAATTACACTATTCTCTATACTTTCCTTATCATCAGCTAATAGTGTATTGTATATTTTATTGATATTCTTCAGCTTACCATCTTTTGTTATTTCACTAAGAAGTTTGTCTATAGGAGCAATAGTTTGTTTCACCTTTTTCTTAGGAGTCATCTTCTTTGCCGGAGGCCTTACTGCTTGTTGCTTCTGTCTTGTCCTTTTTAGTGTAGGAGAAGGTGATGGTGAAGGTTTTCTTTTCCTCTCAACTCTCTTGAATACAACAGGTATGTCACTTTCAGAAGAAGTTCCAACTGGTGAAAGATAAGTTTCCAGTTGAAGTGCTTCCAAATCACTTTTAGTTATACCAGTTTGTTTTAGCACATCTTCCTTGATTGCCTTTGCCTACCGGGTTCTTTTCCTAACGATTGCTTCTACTCTCTTGACCCTTTTTCTAGATTGTATTGTTCTTTCAATTGTTTTTGCACTACCAAATACTTTCTCTTCTGGTTCCTTAGGAGCTTCAAAGAGGACTTTTGCATAGGTTTCTATGATGTTGTCATCTATTTCATAGCCCATTTCAATTACCCAGATGGTTCTAGGGATAACTGCCTCCATCCAAATTTCATATTTCTTGATCACAAAACAGATTTCCTTTTGATACTTGTCCACAATAGCTTGTGATGATCTTACTCTACTTTTCATTCGAGCCTTTAGTGCTTAAAAATGCTCATTTATGTTTTTCTTTTTGTTCTCTCCCATATTTTTCAAATAGACTTGATAGTTGTTTTCCTACCAGTATATCAAATCCAAAAGCTCTAGCACCAATACAGGGTACTTGTTTAGTTATGTATAGCATCAGACAAACAATTAAGTTTCCAAATCTAAATGTTCTTTTC
Organism: Cryptomeria japonica; assembly: GCF_030272615.1. Classification (NCBI taxonomy): domain Eukaryota; kingdom Viridiplantae; phylum Streptophyta; class Pinopsida; order Cupressales; family Cupressaceae; genus Cryptomeria; species Cryptomeria japonica. The sequence goes on along the minus strand of NC_081415.1, from coordinate 734,366,659 downwards.
TTGTCTCTTTTGATCTTACCCAAATTGTGTATCAATTCATCTTTAAGCCATTCACATATGTCTATCCTTGCATTATCATTGATCATATCATAGGCACTCTTGATACATAGGCTAGAAACTGAGTTTAACCTATTTGCATGTGTAGCCTTATAACCTAAGATCATACTGATAAATCTGACATTTATATCCTTCACATCGTTTACCCTTAAAGATCTCTTATCAAATATTGCACCAGTTAGGTTTGTCATTGTGTCATTTGAGACCTTCTTTGTTTTGTCTGTTTTGTTACCGGTGGAGGGTAACCCTGTTACAGCTTTTATTGCTTATTTTGTGATTTCATGAATAGAGTCTAACCAGAAAAATTCACCATATACTTTGCTTAACACAATCCTTATGATATCCTTGGGAAAATCTAGGATACTAAGAATTTCAGTGAAACCTAGGGTTTCTACTATCTTATGTTCAGGTTTGACATTTCCAGATTTAACATCGATTACAGTCTTATACATATTTTTAATTTCATCATCACCTAGTTCATAAATATGATAATGTATATACATCCTAGGGTCTTCATCATATACTACTCCTTTAGGAATTTGAGAGAATGCACCTATGCTATCATCTTTCTTTGCAATTTTGGGAACTAGCTGAAATACGGGTCTAGGTCGCTTAACAACCTCAATAACAGTAGGGTTTACAATAAATTCAGGAGTAGATGAAGATGCCATAGCTATAAATACCTGAATCTACCTTAAGGATGAATGATTTGATGGATTGCTTCACTTCTTCACTTGGAATACCTTTGCTTGGGAATTTTTGTGCTCTCGATGATTTGAATGTTTGATAAATGAAAAAGGAGCCAAAACACTTGCTTTATAATGTTATTTTTGCCAACTACCACATTTAATGCTGGCCAATTAAGTAACAACTTAACTCATCTGTCGGTATAGAAGTAATTTCAACTTCTTACCATCAACCGAGGGAATAATAGCATGTTTTTTGTTTTGTTGCTAAAGCCCCAAAAGAATTTTCTTTAGTTAGATGAAGAGTCTCCTATCGGTGGAGTGTTACTTTGTTTTGCTGGTGGAGGAGTATTCCCATCAACATTCTGATCTGAATTTCTGATCCATTGTTTTGATAATTCTTGCTTTACCTCTTCAACTTTTTCTTTACCTTTTAAACTAGGACCTTTGTTATTTGTCGGTGTGGACTTGCTTCTACAAGATTTAGCAATATGTCCAATCTTGTTATGGGCATAACAAGTCACATTGTTCTTTTGAATAGATTTCCCATATCCTATGCTGGTATGTGTTTTGCAATGATTAGATAAGTGCCCAAATCTTCCACAAACATAACATCTCACATTCATTCTGCAATTTTCTGAATTATGACCAACTTTGTTGCATTTGGAACATTGACCAGTGGGTGTATTAGTGTTTTGATAATTTTTAGATCTATAATGATTTGCTTTATGACCATACTTGTTACAGTTAAAGTATTTGCCATTAAATTTGTAAGCAGTAGGTTGTCTTACCGTTTTGTTATGATCATGATTGTTTGCAGTACCGGAGCTTTCACCAGTTTCAAAACCAAGGCCATTTGTATCACCATTCGGTTTCTGATTCTTCAGCATGTCACCAAGTTCTTCTGAACTTTTCTTGAATTTCTCCTTGTGATAATTTTCAGCAGTCAGTTCGTTCTCCAAGATTCATTTCTGTCTCATGAGTTCAGTTTTGTCATTTTGTGTATGCATTAGATCTATCTTCAACATATCATTTTCATGACTGAGTCTTGTTTTTTTCATTTCTAGCATCATTTAGTCTTCTAACCAAGTCTTCTTCATTCTTCTTTCTATCTTCAATTTCTTTACAAAATCTCATAGTCATATCCTGCATCTCACTCTTTATTGTACTGATTTCTTGTCTTAGCTTGTTTACCGGATCATTAAGAGTTTCCTTTTCATCATTCTCATTTTGCATCTTTTCACAAAATTCTCTTCTCTTGTTTCTTGCAATGGTAATATTTTCTTGAAGTGCTTGAATAATATCCCGAGCAACCTTTAGATCATCTTCAAGTTTATATTCTTCAACGTTTCTACATCATAGTCTGAAAGAGCTATTTCCAATTGCTTTCTCAAGTTTTCTATCTCTATCGGTGACAAGATCTTCCTTAAGCTGTTAGACTTCTGAAAATAGAGGACCAAGCTCTGATACCAATTGTTAGGATTCCCAAAGATACTGAGAGGGGGGGTGGGTGAATTAGTATCTAACCGATATGTAGATTTACTTGACTTAAAACATGAAAAACATGTTAAAACTACCAGTAAACCAGAAATAATGCAATAAATAAGAATAACAACAACCACATGTGAAGCACACCATAACACAATATTTTAATGAGGAAAAACGGTGTGGGAAAAAACTCGATGGGATTTGTGACACACAATATTTTCTTACTTGCCAATAAGGGAATATTACTCTTACAATAGGGGCCTACACATGCAGGAAGGCCAAGTGCCTAGAGCTCACTTCTCAATTACAAAAGAAGTCACACTAAATTACAAAAATGGATTATATTAATCCAATGTCTTGTATTGCTTCAGATTAGCATATGCTATGCCAGATCCAGTATCAGTTTAAGCTCTACTACATACATAAATTCTTAACCTATAATTTGCACATTAGATCTGCATAATTTCACCTATCTCCTTATTAAAAAATGATCTACAATGATCTCATACATATATGAGTCATATTACAACTCGCCATGTCAGCTTATAATGATTTTACAATTAATTACAAAATACATTTTAAACAAAATTCTTGTCGGCTAGGATGTCGGTATCTTTCCTTTCACTGCCAATGTTCTATGTGCCAGTGCAGAGTTTGTCATTGCCAGTGCCAGTGTCGGTATCATATGATTGCAAGGTTGTCATCAATGACAAAACCTTCAATCACCTACAATTTCTCATTGGAGTGTGTATTTGCCAACAGACACAACACTTCAGTTAAGTCATTACATGTATGGTTAGACAAATATAAGCATGAATATGAAAACCATAACAAATTGACCCATTGCCTTCTAAAAGATGCGACTATAAGATTTCTCTAAAATTTGTATAAGAAATCCATTTACTAAACTACACCAAGATGAAGGATTTTAATCTATATGAGCATGGATTTAAGCTAGATGAATGCAAGATTAATCTAACAAAATTTAAGCAACAAATGAGATAAATGATCTAAATATGTATGCAATAACTAATATGTGAATATCTAAATGCACAAATATTATTGAACCAAGAGAAAAAACAACATGATAACAATATATTCTCTAGGATCCTTGAATGAGAGATGAGAGCTTGAATTTATAGAAAATTTAGAAAGAAACCAAAGACTAAGATCAAATGATGATGAGCAGTCAAGATTTTCCAAGAGGAAGCACAATCCAAGTGAATTGATGTGATTGGATGATTTTCTCAGTTTTAAAGGAAATTGAACTAAAATTAAGATAAAATCAAGAAAAAACTGATTTATTCTCCATTTCATTCAATTTTAATATTTAATTGTTTTAATTGCTTTCTTTGAGATTATTTATCAATTTTTTATTTGTTTTTTTCAAGATTATCTCCAATTGATTTCTTTTCTCAAATTTTAATTCTTTTTTTGTCAATTAACTCCTTTTTTTATTTATTTCCATTTTTGAAGATTTGTGCTCATAATTTCCAATTCCTCTTTCTTTATTTGTTTCCTTTTTTGAATATTTATGGAAATTTGATTTATTTAATTAAATACGCTAGGATATTTAATAAAATACACTAGGATATTTAATAAAATAAATAAGATAATTGTTTAAAAATGATTTACTTGGAATGATCAATTAATTAAATAAATATTTAATTAATATTGAGTGATTAATTTTCCATGTGACATTTGATAATTTTAGAAATTAATTGTGTGCTCAAGATTTATTTAATTGCCTTTGGTTAGGACCTTGGCGATGTTGTCGAGATTAGGGGCTCATGGTTTAGATGACCATTTTTAGGGTATTACATTTTCCCCTCTTTGAATTAATTTGCAAGCAACGTGTTGGTTCAAAGAAAATTTGATGTCTAGGAGATATCAGTTCTGAACTTGATTGATCATGAACTAGATGAAAGCGAGGTGTTTTGTTTGATTTGAAGCGATGAAGCTAAATAAAGTTTGATTAAAGTGATACTGTTCCTGAACTTGATTGAACTTAGGAACAATAGAAAAAAAAAGATACCGGACTTGAACTTGATTGATCAAGAAGTGGATCTTACTAATCTAGAACTTGATTGAACTAGACACAGTGAGTGAAGATAAAAATCAATCTTGAACTTGATTGATCAAGATGTGATGAGTGAAGATAAACTGTCCAGCTTGATTCAAAGTGATGAAACTGAACACCTGCTTAGTTTGAGTGTGATCAAAGATACTCTTTAAACCCTTGATTGTGTTTAAATGAATAATCAGCTTGGTGAAAAGTGACGAAACTGATTAATGTTAAGAGATTGATTCAGATAAAAGATGAATATCAGCTTGATTTGAAGCGATGAAACTGATATGCCCCTAGTGATTGATTTGATTCAAATGATTGAGAGATCTCAACTTGATATAAAGCGATGAAGATGAGATGCCCCTTAGCAATAAGGATTTGATTGATTTTCTTTAGTTGAAAAAGATGTTTTGCTTGACTTTCGATGAAGATTTGAAAATTTTCTCAACTTTTGAAGATGTAAGGTCATAAGGTCATGAGTATGCCCCCTCAGGAGAGAAATCGAAGGATAGCGAGGGTACATGATAATTAGGCAATTTTGAGCGACGATAAGTTGTTTTGAGCACAAATTGATTCAGAGGAATTTTAAAAATTTTTGCGTTGATTGATAATAAATTGACCGCAAAGTTGATTTGTAAAAATTAAATTGATATTTGTTAGGATTCCCAAAGATACTGAGAGGGGGGGGGGGTGAATCGGTATCTGATCGGTATGATAATTTTCTTAACTTATAACATGAAAAGCATATTAAAACTATGTACTGGTAAACCAAAAATAATGCAACAAATAAGAATAACAACCACAACATAAGAGACACACCATAACACAATATTTTAATGAGGAAACCCAGTATGGGAAAAACCTCGGTGGGATTTGTGAACCACAATATTCACTTACTCACCAATAAGAGAATATTATTGCTTACAATAGGGGCCTGCACATGCAGGAAGGCCAAGTGCCTAGAACTCCCTGTTCAATTACAAAAGAAGTCACACTGACTTATGAAAATGGATTATACAAATACAATGTCTTGTACTACTTCAAATCAGCATCTACTATGCCAGATTTAGTACCGGTTTAAGCTCTGCAATATACATAAACCCTTATCCTAATAATTCACGTATTAGGTCTTCTTTATTCTTTCCATCAATCACATATTAAATGATCTACAATGATCTCATACATATATGAGTCATATTAAAATCTACCAAGTCAGCTTACAAAAGATTTTACAATTAATTACAAAATATATATACACAAAATTTTTGTCCACCAAGGTGTCGGTAATCTTCTTTTTCGGTGCCGGTGATCTATATGTCGGTGTAGAGTCTGTCAGAGCCAGTGCCTATGCTTGTCTGCTGGTATCACATGATTGTAAGGTTTCAATCAATGACAATACCTTCAATCACCTACAATGTCTCATTGGAGTGTGCATTTTCCAACAATCTCCCCCTTTGGCATTGATGGCAACACTCATGAGAAAAATCCAAAAATGGTTTGCCAAAATTGTCTTACCAAAAACTGTGTGCCAAAAATGTATGCTCCCCCTGAGCTAATGATGTCCTATTTTGATCATTTTTCTCATCACACTACTCCCCCTTTGACATCAATGACAAAGGTTGTCATTTACTGTCAGTGGAGTGTGGTTCCTGCTTAGATTTTTGTAACTAGTGGGTTACAATTTGGAAAATATCTATCAAAACCAAATTTAAACTGCCGTTGAATCTTCTGCTATCCTGTAATGTCTCTTGTGTTCTCTCAAATGTACCGATGAGTATGTGCATTTTCTCTTCTAGTATCTTAAGTCCGGGAACCAGAGCCTTAAAGATTTCTTTTCTCAAATAAATGAGGTAATCTAGCTTAGGATCAAGTTTGCACTTTAAGCTCTTTGCCTTATCCTTTATTCTTTCTTTGTCCTTTTCTAACTTCTCTATTTTATCTTCAAGATCTGCAATTTTACTTTCTATCTCCAAAAATGAATCTAATGTGCCTATCAGATTGTTAGAAATATTGTTAATCTCATCTTGTGCTTTGCTGATTTCCTTGTCTACGTCTTTTGTCAGAATATTTGTTTTACAAGTATCTCTATACAGTTTCTTGAAATCCAAAATTGTCTCTCCTAGTTCCGGTAATAAGGTGTCCATTTTCTCCTTGTTCTTCTTCACTATTTCCTCAAAGAATTTCTCTTTCTCTTTATTCATCCTCTCTTTAAATGTGTCCTCATTTATTTGATCAACTGTTAAAATTTTGCCAGTGATAAATTTAGATAATGTGTCTAGTTGTCCTAAAGAATCTTTATTGTCTATAATGCACTTTGGTGCTACCAATCTAAGAATAGGAATAGTATCATCGATAGCCTTATAGGCTTGTGCATTACACTATGTGATTTTCTTTATTGAATCCAGTAAGACCTCTATTATTTCATTAAGTAGCTTATCTAGTGGAGCAATGTTTTGTTTTATCTTCTTCTTCTTCTTTGGAGTCATTTGCTTTACTGGAGGCCTTACTGCCTATTGCTTTTGTCTTGTTTTCCTGGGAGTGGGTGAGGGTACCGGTGAGGGTTTTCTTTTTCTTTCTACCCTTTTGAATATCACCAGTATATCACTCTCAGAAGAAGTTGCAACCGGTGAAAGATGAGTTTCTGGTTGAAGTCCTTCCAACTCACTTTCTTTGATACCAATTTATTTCAAAACATCTTCCTTAATGGCCTTTGCCTAATGGGTTCCCTTCCTTAATGTTCCTTCAACTTTCTTAACCCTTTTTCTTGACTGAATTTCACTTTCAATTGTTTTTGCCTTTCCAAAGACTTTCTCAGTGGGTTCCTTCAGTCTTTCAAGGAGGGCTTTTGCATAATTTTCTATGATGTTATCATCTATTTCATAGCCCATTTCAGTTACCCAGATAGTCCTAGGGACAACTGCCTCCATCCAGATTTCATCCTTTTTAATTACAAAACATATTTTTTGATAGTTCTGATACTTATTATAAGTACAGATCCAATAGCCAACAAGATGAGAGGGGGGGGGGGGGTGAATCATACAAACTTAATCTTCCATAAAAACATTAGATTCAACCTTGGTAACATATATATCAGTAATATAACCAAAACTATTAAACATGCAAACTCAAAAGCATATAAACATCATAAACCTCATAACACCAGATTTAGCATGGAAACCCAAATAGGGAAAAACCACTATGGGATTTTAGACCCACTAAGAAATATACTCTTCTAGAGTATGCTCGGTTAAAAGCAAATCCTGTTAAAGATTACAAACACATTGCTAGATGTGACCCGGTTAAGGGATTTCCCTCAGATCTGTTAGGATCTTCACCTTGTTAGAAGTGACCTTGTTAAAGGATTTCAAACACTCAATCAGAATGTCACCTTGCTAGAGGGTTTTACAAATAAGACTATTAAGTCCACTCGGTTAAGAGATTTTCTGTCACTTTCTCAAAATAACAATAATAAAAAACTATCTGCAACTTCACATCTAAAATGCTAAAGCAGATTCCTATTTGTTCAATACAATCTAGACATAGAACTAATCTTGTCTATCTGTTGGGATTCTATACTCTGTTATTCTAATAGGTCTTCAAGTTTCTGTGCTCGGTAATCACTATTTAGCATCCCTGTGCATACACTTGCCCACATACATTGTTTATCAACAATTTCCTATTTATAAACAATTAGGTAACCACTTAATCTCCTTGATCACATTTCCCATGATCAATCATAGCCATCAAATCTTCAATCTTGTCCAGGTTCAATGCATCTTTCGATCTGAAAATGTTTTACCCTACCTTGGAACTTCCATACATTTCTTGGAACTTGTGCCAAGGTATTGCGATTCAATTTGTGCTGTAGATCTTCATGCTGACTTTCCATTGCCTTAGATTCGTTAACAAACTTCATCCATGACATACCAATCATTTAATCAGTTCCAACTCATCAACTTCCTTCATTAAATATCACTTGTAATCATTTAATGCATTCTATTATAACTCAGTTACAACTTGGTTATAACTCGGTGAATACTAAACTTCACTCGGTAGACATTCCACCTTTATTAACCGATAGCGATAACCTTAGGGTTTACTGACTAGGTTCTTTAGGGTTTACCGACTAAGTTCCTTGCTTGGTAACATAGTGTATGCGGGAAAAGTGGGTCAATAGAACTCAATATATGAAAAACGAAGCTCTATGGAGCCTTTCCCACACACACACAAGACTTCTTGGTGCAAGCTATGGAGTAATGAAGTATTACTCAGCTTCCCAAGGTGGGTCCCATGGTTCTCTATCTCACAATGTCCCTCAAACCAATGTTTTTGCTCTCAGATCACTGAGCAAAATGGTTTAGGGATGTAAAATGTAATAACGAGGGATGCTTTGATAGATTTTAGAATGAAATGCATCCTAAGCTATGCATGATTCTAGAAATGCAATAAACTAGATTTATAAGATGACAAGATTAGTATGAATACTATCCTAACATGATATATTTAGTCTATGATTGAGCTAAATGATAATAGAAAGTATTCTAAACATGCATATTTAGACTAATTTCTAGTTAAAAGAGAGGCTAAATGATGAGCATAAAAATGATATGAAAGCTTGAATGTATTTGAGCATAAGTGTGATACTACAAATTTGGAGGATGTCTTTAAAATGGAGGAATGAGAGCTCTATTTATAGCAAAAATGGGGCGATGGATGGTCAGGATTGAAAGATTCAATCAAGGGTTGAGTTTGAAAGTTGGGGATCCATGTTTGTAATTTGCACCAATGAAATGGTGACAAGTGTCAACATAGGGTTGGGTTGAGAGAAGGGGTTGGAGGAATTAAATGCCTGAGAAGACCTTATGGTTATCTAGAAGGTAAGGGTCAAGTCTAAATTAGGCTTACCCATTGGATTAAGAGTTAATCCAAGGATAAACCTTTGTGCAAATGATTAAGAGATAATCATGGTCAAAGCATTAAAGTCCTGATGAGACCCTTGGGTTGGATGAAGGTTGAGTTAAAAGAAATATTTTAACCATGTAAGAGGGTTTGAGTTAACCATTAATGGTTATTGAAGACTTTGGGGAAATAAGTGGTTGAAGACTTGAAGCCTTTAATGGTTATCAAAGACTTTGAGGTTTTTGAGAAGTGACATCCCTTTGCTTAGGGATGTGACAAAGTTTAGAAGATGGTTTAAGCTAATTAGAAGCGATTAGAAGAGTCTAGAAGAATTTAGGAAGGGGTTTAGGAAGGCAAGTGGGAGATGTAGGATTTTGCAAGTGGATGGAGGGGTAGTAGGATTTAATTGAATTAAATGATTTATTCAATTTGGTTGTAATTTGGAGAAATTAAATAAATTAGATTTATTCAAGTTTAGGATAACTATATAATTAAATTTGAATTTAATTAAAAGTGGATAGGGGGGATTTAATTGAATAAAATGATGTATTCATTAAATGGTATAGTGAATTTAATTTAAATAAATTGAGTAATTTACTTAATTAAATAGAGGAATGCGGGTAATTTAATTAAATTGGATTTAATTAAATAGAGAAATGAACATAAAATATTCATTTAGGAATATGGTCATTTTTATACGTCTACACATAGTATAGTATTAACCTTACAATTTACAACATATGTATGATGTTAAAACAATCTAAACATCATGATCTCATCATTATCTAACTCGGTAATAGTTGCCCATTGAATACCTTATTCATCTCCTTAATCATCATATTCTTTCCTGTGTCTTTTACCGACATCTTTCTATTCTTTAAATCATTGCAACATCATACTGAATTAGAAAATAAATTTCTTGACATCAATGACAAAATAATAATATCAAGACAGTAAACATCCTTAATCAGTTATATCCATAATCATCGACAACCTTCTCAATATCCTTATGAAATGCCAACAATCTTTCATTGTCTATTATAATGCAATATTGCCAACAATCTCCCCCTTTGGCATTGATGGCAAAACCAATTGATTTGACCTTTAAAAGATTCGGATAGCTGTGATTTTGAAATGCTGAAACGCTCTCCCCCATACATTAGACTTCTCCTCTTTTCTTCAATCTTCTTTCCAATCTGTAGTCTTCTCACTTTTCTTTTAGTCTTCTCCCCCTTTGACAACAATGCCAAAAAAAGTAAAGAACTAAAACATAATTTCTTTCTGTATGAAGTGATTTCCTGCTATTGTGTATCAACTGAGTCTCGGTCAGAGCATTTTGTCTTTAATTCCTGTTCCTTGTGTTGTTTCCTGTAATATTTCCTGTACACCTTTAGAAAACATCCTAAAGTGTGTAATGCAACATCAACTCCTAAAAGATATTCGATAGAGTCATCAGATTGATGCTTTCACGGAACTCGATCAATGAGTAGAAGATAGGGGTAGGACCCCTAACTTACTTCTGAGATATTAAAAAGTGTCCCTTGGTAGTGGCTTGGTGAAGATATCTGCTATTTGTTCCTTTGTGATAACATACTCCAACACAACTTTCTTCTCTTGAGCTTCTTCTCTAAGATAATGATATTTGATAGAGATGTGCTTTGTCTTAGAGTGCATAACAGGATTTTTTGAAATATTAATGGCACTAGTATTGTCATAGAATATAGTTACTAGCTCGGTAAATTTCTCATTTATACCTTCTAATAGTTGTTTGATCCATGCAATGTTGGTACAATTTAGTGCTGCAGCAACGTATTCAGCTTCTGCTCTTAACTGTGAAACACATCCTTGTTTCTTGCTAAGCCAACTCACTAGTCTTTCTCCTAAAAAGAAAGCTCCTCCACTTGTGTTTTTTCTGTCATCAATGTTGTCTGCCCAATCAGCATCAGTATAAACTTTTAAATCAAAATCATTTCCTTTTTGATATACTAAGCCATAATCCTTTGTGCCTTTCAAGTATCTAAAAATTCTTTTGATTGTTGTTATGTGTGTTTCCTTAGGATCTGCAGAGAATCTTGCAACTATACCTACTGCATGTGCTATGTCTGGTCTACTGTGAACAACATATTGTAGTTTTCCAATCATGGATTGGTAAAGTGTCTCATCAACAGATGCAGATTCATCATTCTTTGATAATTTACAGTTGGTAGTCATAGGAGTACTTACTGGTTTTGAATCCTCCATTCCAAATTTCTTCAAGATTTCCTTTATGTACTTGGATTGAGTAATGAAAATCTTATTTTTCATTTGTAGTATCTGTAAACCTATAAAATACTTTATCTCACCGATTAATGACATCTCAAATTCTTTGCTCATTTCATTTCCAAAGTTCTTGCATAAAGAGTCATTTCCACAAAATATAATATCATCAACAAATATGGCTGAGATCAGTATTCCATTTTCATCATTCTTCATGTACATATTGTTTTTCTCACTTGTCCTTATAAAACCAATCTTAATCAAATAAGAGTGCAATCTTTCATACCATGCTCTAGGTGCTTGTTTCAAACCATATAAAGCTTTGTTCAATTTACATACTTGATCTTTATTATTGTCTTCAACAAATCCTTCAAGTTGTTCAATAAAAAATTCTTCTTCTAATATTCCATTCAAAAATGCAGATTTGACATCCATTTGATATACCTTGAAGTTTTTGAAAGCAACATAGGCCAACAATGTTCTTACTCCTTCCAGTCTAGCAACAGGTGCAAAAGTTTCACCATAATCAATTCCTTCTTCTTAAGCATAACCTTTGCAAACTTGTCTTGCTTTGTTTTGAAGGACCTCTCCTTTTTCATTTAGCTTATTTATGAAAATCCACTTTGTACCGATTACATTCTTGTCCTTTGGTCTTGGGATTAGTGTCCATGTGTCAGTCTTTTTGATTTGATCTATTTCTTCTGTCATAGCATTTATCCAATCTTCACTGTTAAATGTCTCTTTCACTATTCTCGGTTCAAATTCAGATATCAAACATGTGTTCTATCTTAGTTTGTTCCTTGTCATCACTGGATCATCCTTATCTCCTATAATCTGACTTGGTGCATGATGTCTTCTGACATACTTGGCTAATACAAGCTCGGTAGGCTCTGTATGATCTTCTTCATCACTCGATAACTGGATATTCTCTTCATTTTCTTCAACAGTCTTCTCGGTAAGACTTCTCAATTGAACATAGAAAAATTCATCAAAATCTTCTAGTTCCTTGGAATTTCCTTCATCATTTCTTTCTGTAAATTCATCAATTTTCACATTTGCACTTTCTACTATTTTGTTAGATGATTTGATCAGACATTTAAATGCTTTGCTTCTAGAAGAATAACCTAGAAATGTTCCTTCTTCACTCTTCTGATCAAACTTGCCATTTCTATCATCTTTGTGAAAATAGCATCTACTTCCAAAGATTTTAAAATAACTTACATTAGGTTTCTTATCATATAGATTTCATATGGTGTCTTCAAATTACCTTTCTTCAATTGTACTCGGTTCAGGGTGTAAACTGCTGTGCTTATTGCTTCTCTCCAAAATCTTTGTGGCACCTTCTTTTCAATCATCAGTGTTCTAGCACAATCAACAATAGATCTGTTTCTTCTCTCAGCTATTCCATTCTGCTGTGGAGTTCTCGGTGCAGAGACTTGTCTTTTAATACCATGATCATTGCAAAATAAGTTGAACTCATCATATGTGAACTCTCCTCCTCTATCTGATCTGAGACATTTCAGTTGTTATCCTGTTTCATTTTTGACTCTTGTCTTGTACCATTTAAACATTTGAAAAGCTTCTGATTTTTCTTTTAAAAACATTACTGACATCATCCTTGAATAGTCATCCACAAATAATATGAAATATTTATCACCATAATAACTTTGAACTTTCATAGGACCACAAAGGTCAATGTGCACTAGATCTAAAATTCCCTTAGAAGTGTAAGACTTACTTGTAAAGCTTGATCTTGTCATCTTACCCATCTGGCATCCTCGGCACATAGCATTCTTAGGTTTTTCAAGACTCGGTAGACCTCTTACTTGGTGCTGCTTACTTATTTTGATCAGATTATCAAAATTTACATGACAAAACCTTTTATGCCATAACCAGGTATCATCTATCTTTGCATACAAACACTTGTTTTGAGTTGAGTCAAGGTGAAATGTGTTACCTTTTGTTTGTGTCTCGGTAGCACCTAACTTTCCATTCTTGTCATGAACTTTGACAATTCCTTTCTGAAATTCTATTCGGTAACCTGTGTTGTTTAGTTGTGCTACACTCAACAAATTGTATTTCAAACCTTCAACCCAATAAACATCATTCCATCTTGCATTATCAAGAAGTGTTATAGATCCTTTAGCTTTTACTGGACATGGTGCATCATTACCAAATCTAACATAGCCTCCATCATAATCTTCTAATATAACAAACTTGTGTTTATCTCATGTCATATGATGTGAGCATCCACTATCTATGATCCAAGAATCATTAGTGTTTATGTGAGATATTAGGGCTTTTTCTTCATACCTTTCTTTATCTGATCCATCTTTGATAGCCACATAAACTACTTCCTCTGTATCTATATTATTTGATTTATCATCATTGGATTCCTCATCAGCTATTAAGCATGTCTTTCTATCTCTTCTTCTGAAGTCTTAGTGTCCTCTGTAATGATTATCTTTCTGTCTGTCATCTCGGTAATCTCTTTTTTTAGTAAAATCTTTCTCAGGACAGTTAGAAGCCATATGTCCTATTTTATCACAATTGAAACATTTCAAAGGTAGTTTTCCTTTATACTTACCTTTTCCTGTCAGTAACCTTTTGGTTAATAGTGCTTCAAACTCTTCTTGCTTTCTGATTTCCTCATACAGTTTGTGTACTTCTTCCATGTTCTTACGAAATCTTTCACTTGCTCCACTATGATCTCCTTCAGAGTACTTATACTTTCTTTCATTGAAATCATTAGATTCATCAAGATGAACAGAACTAAATGCAAATTCAACTTTATTTATCGAAGAACCACTGTTACCAAAATTACTTAACTCAAATGCATGTATCTTACCAATAGTAGCATCTAAAGAAACAAGCATATTAGGTACAAACCTCAATTAATTGATTGCAAAGACTCAGATTGCATAAGCTGGTAGAAGGGTTCTTAACAACTTGTTATATCCTTTCCTTCAATAGTTCCACCTGATCCTTTGATTTGATTGACAATCTCCTTTAGTCTTGTACTATACTGAGTTATGTTCTCACCTTCATTCATCCTCATAGATTCAAGTTGTCCTCTTAGACTATCTACTTTTGCTCTTTGAACATGTTCATCTTCTCCATATACTGATATGAGCTTATCCCACATTGCCTTTGTATCATTACAGCCTTCTAGATCATTAAACTCTGAGTCGGTCAATGCAGATGTTATTTCAATCATTGCTTGAATATGTGCTTCCTTTGCCTTTATCTCTTCCATAGTCAATGGATAGGTGCTCAGTGTAACAAAATCATTCTCCAGATAGTATACAACATATTCTCCAACTGCTGATAGATGCAACTTCATCCTTTTCTACCATGTAGAGAAACTTGACTTGTTCAGCTTCGGTGCATCCCTCTTATACATCTTTGGATCTTTAACTCAAGTGCCTTTAAAATTTTCTTCTAGAGCCCAAAGCTCTGATACCAATTGATAGTTCTGATACTTAATATAAGTATAGATCCAATAGCCAACAAGATTAGAGGGGGGGGGGTGAATCATACAAACTTAATCTTCCATAAAAACATCAAATACAACCTCGGTAACATATATATCAGTAATATAACCAAAACTATTAAACATGCAAACTCAAAAGCATATAAACATCATAAACCTCATAACACTAGATTTAACGTGGAAACCCAAATAGGGAAAAACCACTGTGGGATTTTAGACCCACTAAGAAATATACTCTTCTAGAGTATGCTTGGTTAAAAGCAAATCCTGTTAAAGATTACAAACACATTGCTAGATGTGACCGGGTTAAGGGATTTCCCTCAAATCTGTTAGGCTCTTCACCTTGTTAAAAGTGACCTTGTTAAGGGATTTCAAACACTCAATCAGAATGTCACCTTGCTAGAGGGTTTTACAAATAAGACTGTTAAGTCCACTTGGTTAAGAGATTTTCTGTCACTTTCTCAAAATAACAGTAATAAAAATCTATCTACAACTTCACATCTAAAATGCTAAAGCAGATTCCTATTTGTTTAATACAATCTAGACATAGAACTAATCTTGTCTATCTGCTGGGCTTCTATACTCTGTTATTCTAATAGGTCTTCAAGCTTCTGTGCTCGGTAATCACTATGTAGCATCCCTATGCATACACTTGCCCACATACATTGTTTATCAACAGTTTCCTATTTATAAACAATTAGGTAACCGCTTAATCTCCTTGATCACATTTCCCATGATCAATCATAGCCATCAGATCTTCAATCTTGTCCAGGTTCAATGCATGTTTCGATCTGAAAATGTTTTACCCTACCTTGGAACTTGCATACATTTCTTGGAACTTGTGTCAGGGTATTGCGGTTCAATCTGTGTTGTAGATCTTCATGCTGACTTTCCATTACCTTAGATTCGTTAACAAATTTCATCCACGACATACCAATCATTTAATCAATTCCAGCTCATCAGCTTCGTTCATTAAATATCACCTATAATCATTTAATGCATTCTGTTATAGCTCGATTACAACTTGGTTATAACTCGGTGAATACTAAACTTCACTCGGTAGACATTTCACCTTCATTAACCGATAGCGATAACCTTAGGGTTTACTGACTAGGTTCCTTAGGGTTTACCGACTAGGTTCTTTGCTTGGTAACATAGTATAGTATTAACCTTACAATTTACAACATATGTATGATGTTAAAACAATCTAAACATCATGATCTCATCATTGTCTAACTCGGTAATAGTTGCCCATTGAATACCTTATTCATCTCCTTAATCATCATATTCTTTCCTATGTCTTTTACTGACATCTTTCTATTCTTTAAATGATGGCAACATCATACTGAATTAGAAAATCATTTTCTTGACATCAATGACAAAATAATAATATCAAGACAGTAAACATCTTTAATCAATTATATCCATAATCATCAACAACCTTCTCAATATCCTTATGAAATGCCAACAATCTTTCATTGCCTGTTATAATGCAATATTGCCAACATTTCCTTCTGATATTTACCTACAATTGCCTGTGACAGTCTTATTCTTGTCTTTATTTGAGCTTTTAGTGCTTGAAAATGTTCATTTAAGTTTTTCTCCCTGTTATCTTCCATGTTGTTTAGTATATCCAATAGTTTCTTTCCTACCGGTATATCAAAGCCAAAATATTTCTTGCCAATACTGGGTACTTGCTTAGTAATATACAACATTAAACATACAAGTAAATTTCCAAATCTAAAGGTTTCTTTCTTATCTCCCTTTATCTTCTTCAAATTGTCTATCAATTCATCTTTGAGCCATTCACACACATCTATTTTAGCATTATTGTTAACCATATCATATGCACTTTTAATACATAGGCTAGATACTAAGTTCAACCTATTTGCATGTGTAGCTTTGTAACCTAAAATCATACTAACGAATCCGACATTGATGTCTTTCACATCATTTACCCTTAGAGACCTTTTGTCAAATGTTGCGTCAATTAGATCTATCACTGTGTCATTTGAGACTCTTTTAGTTCTGTCAAGTCTACTACCGGTGGAAGGTAACCCTATTACTGCTTTTACGACTTCTTTGTTGATGTTATGGATTGAATCCAACCACAATAATTCACCATGGACTTTTCTCAACATAATTTTTATAATATCCTCAAGAAAATCAGGAATGCTAAGAATATCCAGAAAACCTAGGGTTTCTACTACCTTGTGTTCTGACTTGAAATTTCTAGATTCATCACAAGTCACAGTCCTATACATGTTTTTGATCTCATCATCACCTAATTCCTCTATCTAACAATGTATGTATATTCTAGGGTCTTCAACATAGACTACTCCCTTAGGAATTTGAGAAAATACACCTAGGGTATCATATTTATTTGCTATTTCGGGAATCAATTTGAATACGGGTCTAGGGCGCTTAATAACCTCAATCACAGTAGGGTTTGCAATAAATTCAGGAGCAGAGGAGGATGCCATGAATATAAATACCTCAATCTGCCTTAAGGATGAGTGCTTGGATGAACTGCTTCACTTCTTCCCTAAGGATGCCTTCGCTCGGGAATTTTTGCGCTCTCGAAGATTTGAATGCTCGGTGAATGAAAAAGGAGCCAAAACACTTGCTTTATAATGTTATTTTCTCCAACTACCATATTTAATGTTTTCTAGTTAAGTCACAACTTAACTTATCTGCCGGTATAGAAGTAATTTCAACTTCTCACCATCAACCGATGGAATAATAGCATGTTTTTCATTTTGATGCTAAACCCCCAAAGGATTTTCCATTGTTTTGAGAATTCTTGCTTTACCTCTTCAACCTTTTCTTTACCTTTCAAACTAGGACCTTTGTTATTTGTCAGTGAAGTATTGCTTCTACAAAATTTTACAATATGTCCAATTTTGTTACAAGCATAACAAGTCACATTATTTTTCTGAATAGCTTTCCCATATCTTATGCTAGTATGTGTTTTGCATTGATTAGATAGGTGTTCAAATCTTCCACAAACATAACATCTTACATTCATTCTGCAGTTTTTTGAGTTATGACCAACTTGGTTGCATTTAGAAAATTGACCGGTGGGTGTATTAGTGTTCTGATAATTTCTAGATCTACACTGATTTTCTCTATGACCATACTTGTTACAGTTAAAGAATTTCCCATTGAATTTGTAAGCATTAGGTTATCTTACCAGTTTATTATGATCAAGATTGTTTGTAGTACCGAAACTTTCACCAATTTAAAAACCAAGGCTATTTGTATCACCATTAGCTTTCTGATTCTTCAACGTGTCAACAAGTTCTTCTGAACTTTTCTTGAATTTCTCCTTGTGTTGATTTGCAGCAGCCAATTCACTTTCCAAGATTCCTTTCTGTCTCATAAGTTCATTTGTGTCATTTTGTGTATGCATCAAATATGTTTTCAACATATCATTTTCATGACTGAGTCTTGTGTTTTCATTTCCAGCATCATTTAGTCTTGTAACCAAATCTTCTTCATTCTTCTTTCTATCTTCAATTTATTTACAAAACCTCATAGTCATATCTTGCATCTCATTCTTCATTGTTCTATTATCTTGTCTCGGCTTATTTACCAGATCATTAAGAGTTTCCTTTTCATCTTCATCTTTCTACATCTTTTCACGAAGTTCTCTTCTCTTGTTCCTTGCAATAGTGAAATTTTCTTGAAGTCCTTGAATGATATCCTATGTAGCCTTCAGATCATCTTCAAGTTTGATATTCTTTACTTTTTCTACATCATAGTCTGAAAGAGCTATTTCAAATTGCTTTCTCAAATTTTCCATCTCTATTGGTGTCAAGATCTTCCTCAAGTTGTTAGGCTTCTAAAAATAGAGGACCAGGCTCTAATACCAATTGTTAGGATTCCCAAAGATACTAAGAGGGGGGGTGAATCAGTATATGACTGGTATAATAATTCTCTTAACTTATAACATGAAACACATATTAAAACTGTGTACTAGTAAACCAAAAATAATGCAGCAAATAAGAATAACAACCACAACATAAGAGACACACCATAACACAATATTTTAATGAGGAAACCTGATGTGGAAAAAACCTTGGTGGGATTTGTGAACCACAATATTCACTTACTGGCCAATAAGAAAATATTACTGCTTACAATAGGGGCCTGCAGATGTAGGAAGGCCAAGTGCCTAGAGCTCACAGCTCAATTACAAAAGAAGTCACTCTGACTTACAAAAATGGATTATACAAATCCAATGTCTTATACTGCTTCAGATCAACATCTACTATGCTAGATTCAGTACCAGTTTAAGCTTTGCAATATACATAAACCCTTATCCTAATAATTCACATATTAGGTCTGCTATATTCTTTCCATCAACTACCTATTAAATGATCTACAATGATCTCATACATATATGAGTATATTACAATCCACCAGGCCGGCTTACAAAATATTTTACAATTAATTACAAAATATATATACATAAAAATTTTATCAGCTAGGGTGTCAGTAATTATCTTTTTCGGTGCCAGTGATATGTATGTCGGTGTAGAGTCTGTCTGAGTCGTTGCCTATGCTTTCCTGTTGATATCACATGATTGTAAGGTTTCCATCAATGACAATACCTTCAGTCACCTACAATGTCTCATTGGAGTGTGCATTTGCCAACAATATTCAGCATTGATTTATGAGAAATTGAGCACAATTAAAGAAGAGAGAATGAGCCTTTGATGAAAAGCGCTAAGTGGTCCAAACTTTGTGAAATTGACTAGCAAAATGATCTTGAATTTCGATTTCAATCTAAAAAATGGAGTCAGAATGGGCAAATTAGCTAAGGGTACAATTTTCATGACCATCGGAGCACGTTGAAAAATTAGGGTTTTGGCTATATATGGGACAAAAGTGTCATTTTCAATTCATTTTAACCCTCCAAAGTTTGAAAATTCAAAAAGCCTTCTGTGAGAAAAATGGTGGTCTCTACTCATGAGAATTGATTCGAGTGCCAGAGACAATATAATTGACCTCGACACTATGAGCCACCAGTAAGTGATCTATCTTAAGCCTGTTATTCATTCCAAATTTGAATTTTTTTGTTGATTTTTCAAGTTTTTTGGCATGTTGAGTCAAGTTTTCTCATTTTGTCGTGTGAGACAGGATCCTCTTGTATGAAAAATTGCTAAATTTATTTTGTTATTTCAAACCATTAGATTTGTCCTTCTAGGGCCACCCTTGTGTTGTACGACAACCTTCTTGAAAGACCATTTTGTCGTCCGGGGTCTAATCTTTTGTCATTTGGGAGTCTTTTGTCATACGGGGCTCAATCCTAACTCGTATGAGTTTTTGCTCTTCTATGTTTTTGTCATTTGGAAAATAGTGAGCATTTTTAAAGGTCTAAACTTGAAATTTTATTTTTGCAGTTGACGTAGTTGGATTTGCATGATGTTTTACTCCTCTTGTAGGCTTATTTGGAATGTATTTTGATACTCCATTGTTTGATTTTGCAGGTTCAATTGCCTCATGTTCTCTTTAGGTGTGTTTATCCACCTACCATGACTTTAGTATGGTAGCTATCAGAGGTTGAGTAGGCTCATATTGACTTGTGCGGCTTGATACATTTGTTGAGATTACCCGATATCCGTGGGAATCATGGTATGCTCACAACATTGGTAGAGAGATTTCATTCTAAGCATAATACCTTTCACTTACTAGTTGGGGAGATGACTATCACTCCCGAGGATGTATATAGGATCCTCCATATCCCTTTTGTTGGGGATAAGGTGGATTATGATTCAAGACACCTTGCCAGATTATAGGGAGTGAGACATGTCTTCAGGGACCCTGATATCTTAACACGTTCCATCAGTTGGGACATCATGATGAGTAGGTATAGTGATAAGTTTCCTCTAGCTTGCATCCTACTAGGTTTTATCAGCTATTTTCTGATGCTGGATAGAGGTCAGTAGGGATTTCAGTGTGGATGGGGCCGAATGTTGGAGAGATTGATGGAGACCCCCCAGAGGCTTGGCTGGGATTCTTGCATTTTGGCCCACATGTATCATGAGATGCATGAGATAGTGTATAGGTTTGGGCTTGGGAGCACCTCCTAGTTTTTCGACCTATTTTTGATGATAGCAAAGAGCTTGGGCAGCCCATTGTATATAGGAATGTCAGTTACGTTACACAACCCCATCTCGGGAAGATGGATTTTTGGTGATGGCAGTTGGATGACCTGATAGTCATGGTATGAAGGCCTTACAGGGGCTTAGAGCCATGGGATGACTAAAGGATGGTACGTAGGGACCTTTTTGTTACTCGCCCTCTTATTGGCAGATCGTAGACGATAGTGGAGCGGTTTGTAGTATCACAAGTGATGAGGTAGTATGGCCGGCCTCAGGGGATATCACAGGAGTTCACAACATATGCCCGATATGCTGATGAGGAGAGGAAGGGATGGTCACTGAGGTTGTCCTATGCCTTGTCCATGCAGGAGCTACTAGTCTACAGAGACTAAGATGGGATTACCTGGGTGATATAGCAGATGTAGGGGTATTCCACTAGTATAGAGACGTTTTTTAGTAGCATTCATTCCCTCTTTTCACGGATTCAGCTGAGAAGTCTCCTCACATTGAGGAGGTTGAAGATGATGCCCCTACATAGGGATAGGTATAGGGTCAAAGGCAGGGTCAGAGATAGGGACAAAGAGCTGAGGCTTTGAGGCGGACAGGTGGTGATCCTGGTGCTAGTAGTAGTAGGGTTCCAGCTGATGTAGGACAACATAGGGGTGAGGGTGGATCTCTTGGGGGTATAGGTGTGAGATTGGGCAAAGCTAAGGAGGAGCGAGTAGCTCTGAGATAGGTTTGTCAATGGCGAGAGGAGCAAGGAGGAGTTGGAGGTGGAGATGGGGGTGGAGAGCCTGCGAGAGAGCAGGGGACAGATGCTGGACAGTCAATGAGGGCATGTTTAGTGGAGTTGCAGTCATAGTTGATAGTGGCTCAGACTAAGTTGGTAGAGTGAGACTGACAGCTTGTAGAGGTGAGGGTTGAGCAAGATCATCAGCTGGCTAAGCTGAGAGTAGAGCGCGATCGTCAGGTCACGATGATGAGAGCAAACTGAGACACCCTTCAGTAGGAGGTTTGGCATTAGACTAGCAAGGTAGCCTATTATGTTGCGGCATATAGTGTGGTAGTTCTAGTTGCACATTAGGTTGTCCCTTATTCACAGTATATGGCATGGTCTGAGGGAGCACGGGCACCTCATTAGGATCCCGGTCATCAGGCTCCTCATCCTCCACCTGGCGATGAGGAAGAAGGCGCCAGCTAGATATTTCTTGTTGTAGTAGTGATATTTTTTTGTAGACACACCCATTTTTTTTAGCCTATATGATTCTTGCTCCGATGGGAGTTTGTACATGTCATTTGACATCATTTTGTACTCTGAGACTTGATACGATATATATATATATATATATATATATATATATATATATATGAGATTCGATTTGACTTTAGTATACTTGTGTTGATTCAATTTTTGAGATGCTTTCTATATGTTGTATTCTACATGTATGCATTTCTTTCAATAGGGATGTATTTAATGCAAATGATCATGGATGTCTATGTGTCTTTTTTTTTTTCATATGCAAATAAATGAATGTGAATGAGTAATGAGTAATGCAATTTTTTCATTTTTCTATGCAATAAGATGAATGCAAATGAGTGATAGTGAAATGCATGAATCTATATAAGATGCTTATGTATGCAGCTAACATCTCAAAACACAAGTACTCGATCGGAGAAATGATGAAAATAGACCACTTAGCTAAGAAATGATGAAGCTTCCAACTCTCATTCAGAAGATAAATAAATCATTGTTACCATACCGAAATCACTTTAAATTCACAAAATGTAGAATGAAATGCAAAATGATATGAAAAATGAGATGCAATCCTAAACCTAGTCACTGGATTTTGAAAAGCTTAATTTTCATCACTGAGCATTTTACAACCACAACAGGAAGATTAGAGTTTCTTGATTTTCATGTACAATATTAATTATCTTTTCTGCAATGACCCTTTTTCCTCGTTCATATCCTTGGATAGATTACGCATGGACCCGGACTGCATAATAAAGAAATTCCCTCAAAATAGATAAAGAAATGATGGGAACCTCTCTGTAGCATTCAAATAAGTGGAGTCGAGGTATGTGAGGTGATTTAACCTTGAAGTGAAGGCTCTTATCACAGACACCCAGCTAATTTAGATGTTTCCAGATCATTGGAATCATTCTTACAAGCAGAAAACAAGTAAATATTATGCCCCAAATCCTTGCTCCTCTTAGTCAAGATAGACTTCCTCAAGTTACTCAGAGGGAATAATAATCGAAAACCAATATAAAAGACAATACACAAAGAAAAATTTTATGCATAGCTCAAATTATTTAGTGATAGTTTTTCGGTATGTTGTTTTGCTTGTTAACTTAGTGATAAAACTCTTCAATAGTCAGGAGATAGGTAACCGACTCGGAGTGGACAACCAAGTTTCACTGACGTAAGGTTGACTTGGTTGATACTGCTTAGGACATGTAATGTTCTCTGTTGATTAATCTAAGACTGGTACATTGATCAGTTTCAAGCCATGAGGTTTCCAACGAACTAGGATGTCACAAAAGTGACTGAAATATGTACAAGCGAAATCAAAGATGCTTGAAAGTGGGAATGCCAATGTTGCATTGATAGATAGAGCGCTTGAGTATAAGAGGCGCCTGTTTACCAGGTTCCAAGATTCATTTTTTATTTTTGTTACCAAGGCATTTTCTCTCTTTTTCCCTTTTTTTTTTTTTCTTTTTTTGAATTTCTTCAGGACTTTTTCTAATTTTTAGGATTTTGTCAGGACTTTTTCTGATTTTTATTGTTTTTTTAGGGGTTTTTCTTATTTTTATGATTTCTTTAGGACATTTTAGCTGTATAGGCTGTTGGAGAAGAGAATATTTAAGTGAAGAATTTCTTCAGATGGATGGTGTTGATCAGTTCATAGAGCTATTCTCCTTCCGATGTTGAGAGTTGATAAGCACCAGAGTCAAAAGTTGCAGTAACGATATAGGGACCCAACCAGTTGGGTTTGAACTTCCCTTTGTTGTCTTGAAACTATTGATTTTTAGGATTTTCTCTTAGAACTAGGTCACCAACCTAAAATTCTCTTTGTCGAACCTTCTTGTTATATCCTCTGGAAATTCTTTTTTGATACACTCTGAGATGATCAAACGCCACTTGTCGACGCTCATCCAATAATTCAAGCTCTTGCAATCTAGATATTCTATAGTCTTCATCAATAACAAGACCTTGCAAAGAATCTCTTAGAGATGGTATTTCCACCTCAATAGATAATACTACTTCGGACCCATACACCATAGAAAAAGGTGTAGCCCAGTAGGTGTTCCAATATTTGTCCTATAAGACCACAATGCAGGATTGAGCTACAGATGACAATCCTTCCCAGATTTGTTCAATGTTCTGTGAATATAGTCAATAGGTTTTTGTTAGATGTCTTTTCTTGTCCATTACCTTGAGGGTAATATACTGATGACCAGTGTTGTTTTATTTTGAATTTATCATAGAGTTCATTTAGATCTTTGTTCTTGAACTATCCTCCATTGTCAGTTATAATGGATGAAGGTATACCATACCTGCAGATGATATAATTAAGAATAAATAAAGCTACTTGTTTGTCGGTTGCTTTGATGAGAGGAACCACTTCTACCCACTTAGTGAAGTACTCAATGGTAGTGATAATAAATTTGTGTTTGTTAGATGATGCAAGATATATTTGGCCAATTAGATCAAATGCCCACTGTTGAAAGGCCCAGTGTGTCACAAAGGGTATGAGATCCCTTGCTAGAGCATGGATAAGGTGCCCATGCAGTTGGCACTTTTCACAAGTTTTAGCAAATTTTATAGCTTCTTTCTCCATGTCTAGCCAGTAGTATCCCTTAGCAGTTTTCGTGCTAAAGTTAGACCGTTCGAATGGGATCCACAAACTCCTTCATGAACCTCAGATAATGCATGTTGGGACTCCTCAGTTTCTAGACATCTAAGAAAAGTATTATCTTAACCTCACCTGAGTAGGTTGTTAGCAATGATGATGTACCATTACGCATTTCGGATTAGGTTCCTTTTTTCATTTCAAGAAAGATTAGCAGGGACAACTTGGTCACATAGGTAAGAGTAAATGTGGCTATAATGAGATGAGTCATGTCCAATAATAAAATAGACTATCTGGGACTTGGGGGAATCATAGGCAAGATAATGTAACTCTTCCACCGGGAATTCAAAGCGAAAATTAGATTCCTGTAGCTGTGGTATAGATGCCAAGGTGGCCACTGCATTCGCTGCTCTATTTGTTGTTCTGCGAATCTGCTGAAATGATATGAGGGTAAAGTATTTCTTGAGACCATCCACCATTCTCTTATAAGGCATCAATTTCTCATCTCTTGTTTGATATACGCCATTAATTTGGTTGATAATGAGTTGAGAATCTCCATAGATGTGTAATTCAACAATTTTCCACTCGATGGCCAGCTTGATCCTGTTTACCAAAGCTTCATATTCTAAAATGTTGTTTGTGCAAGGGAAGAGAATCTTGTAAGATTTTGGAATTGAGTATTTTTGGGGAGTAATAAAAATTATTCTGGTACCAGAACCATGTTGAGTGAAAGACCTATCAAAGAACATCTTCCATGATTGTTCAGTAAGGTGCATGATTGATTCATCTGGGAATTCTATAAGCAAAGGTTGACTATATTCAAGTGGAGCATCAACAAGTTGGTTTGCAATAACCTGTCCTTTGATGGCTTTACATTCCACATATTTGATATCAAATTTTGTAAGAACCATAACCCATTTGGCCAGTCTCCCTGTAAGCATTGCTTTACCGAGAAGATATTTGAGCAGATCAGTCTTAGCTACCAGCTTAATAGAGTGTGCCAACATATAGTGCCTTACTTTTTGTGATGCAAAGACCAATGCCAAGCATGATTTCTCTATTATAGTGTAGTTCATTTTATATGACACCAATGTTCTATTGATATAATAGATAGCTTGTTCCTTTTTATTGTCATCCTGTTGTGCCAGAAGTGCCCCCAGTGAAGTATCTATACCTAATATGTATAGGATCAGTGGCTTACCTTCAATCAGTGGCATTAATATGGGTGGATTAAAAAGATATTCTTTGATTTGTTGTAAATGTTGTTCACAATCTTTATCCCAGTTGTATTGAACTCTTTTCCTTAATACCTTTATGAAGGGTTGGGCTTTGTCTGCTAGCTGGGATATAAAATGCCTTATTGATTAAAGATGACTCTATAAACTTCTCATTTGACTGATATTCTTGGGTGGAGGCATTTCCATAATAGCTTGAACCTTTTCAAGGTCAACCTCAATTCCTTTTTTTGAAATTATGTAACCAAGCAATTTTCCTGATGTTACCCCAAATGTGCACTTTTTAGGATTTAATCGAAGCTTGAATCTTTCCATTCTATCTAGTATGAGGCCTAGTTCTTGAATATGCATAGATCTCTTCATGGTTTTTACCAAGGTGTCATCGACATAATCTTCCATGTTTTTATGCATCATATCATGAAAGATAGTGGTTACCAATCTTTAGTAGTTTGCTCCTACGTTCTTTAGCCCAAATGGCATAACATTCCAGCAGAAGGTTCCCCATGCACACATGAAAGTTGTCTTTTCTTGATCTTTAGGTGTTATCTTGATCTAATTGTAACTAGAGAATCCATCCATTAATGAATACATCTCATATCTAGGGGTCATATCTACTATCATGTCAATGTTGGGCAATGGAAAATCATCTTTTGGACATGCTTTGTTGAGATCCCTGAAGTCTATGCAAACTCTAATAGATTTGTCTGCCTTTGATACAGGTTCTATATTTGATATCCATTCTGCATAGTCTATAGCTCTGATAAATCCAACTTTTAGCAATTTTTCTAGTTCAACATTGACTAGCAATGCCACATGAGGATGCATCTTATAGAGTTTTTGCTTGACTCATTTAACTCCTGGTGTAATAGAGAGGTGATGCATGATGAGATCAGGATCTAGTTCTGGCATATCTAAGTATGTCCATGCAAAGTTGATCTTCTTTTTACAAAAAAGGTTGCTGAAATATTTTAACTCTTCCGCTGATAGTGATTGGGCTAAATGAATGATGTGTGGTGTCTCTTGACTCCCAATGTTCACTGGCTAAGTTGGCTTGATCAATATGGAAGATCTCTCCTGGAAGTGACTTGGCAGTATATCAAGTATCTCACCTTCAGGCGCCTCAGAGAGGTTTTCACCTTTAGGTACGTCCTTTATTTTCTCTCTTTTAGATTTTGACACCGCCACAACGTTGTTTTCACCATCAGATCTTTTATTTTTGTTTTTCTTATTTTTGCGACTAAGATACTTGATATCTGTTTCAGTCTTGTTTTCACTTTGTTCACTGGTGGAAGAGTTCGTGGGTTCAACTGCATTGAGATAACAGGCTAACGTATAGTCATTGGCAAAAGTAGGTACATTCAAGGGTTGGTTATGAAGAGTACAATCAATCAGTTCAGGATGTATTAAGGATAAGGTTGGAATAGGCTCAAGGGAGTTCACGGTACTATCATCATGGCTTTGGATTGACCAGTCGAGTTCCAGAAGACTACCTTGCATATGTGTCTCAAGACCAAGAAGAGTCATAACATGATTATCAAAATTCATGTTAGTATTTAGTGGACCTAACCCAACTGACCTACTTCCAACATTGTCACCTACTTCAGACTAGACTACATATCGTGGTGTGACAGTAACATGGTCAATGGACAACATCTCAACATTCATGATAGAGTAGTCATAATGTGTTGTTGAATAATCATTGTTATAAATGGAGCTCATGTCTGAGTTATCAGAGTCATAAGATGAAGTTTCTGACTTGTCTTCAAGTTGCTTAGTAAAAGTATATATAGTATCAATACTCACATCTTTAATGTTGCAAGTTCCTTCATGATTTGGTTCATTGAGTACTTGTATTTGACACACTTGCAGACATAACCTTGATGGTTCTATTAATATATGTCATCTATTCCATTCATCTTCCTCTGGACTAATGATGGGTTCTATTTTTGTAGCTTCTAATTCTTCTTTTGTAGTTCCATACCTGACTTGTCCTATCTCATTAGAGGGAGAGTTAGTAGGTGAATAAATTGCTTGTGTTTGTTCTTCCTCCAGCTGTTGTTCATAGTCTTCTCATCTTTTTAGTCTGATTTCTTCCATTTCACTTTGCATTCTTAGGTGTATTAGCTCTTGTGCATCATCTATGATATCACTAGATTATTCAGGGGTTTCTGTAGTAGATGTATCTAAGAGATGGTCCGGGCCCCATTCATACTCATTTGAATAAGTTTTTGAATCATCTACTTGTTGTCTGCTAGTATATGTGACTGGAAATTTTAGTGGTGCAAACAATTTTCTGATTCTGTATAATTTTTCTCTCATATCCTCTAGGACTTCTACTTCCTATGGTATTATAGCTGATACAATCGGAACTTGATTACCATTTGTTTCCTCTTTCTAGGTTGGCAATTCTTTTTGTTCATCGTCACACTCTTCCTGAGTTTGTTGAGTATTAATTTATTGTGTTGTTAAAGGTAGTTTTTTTTTCTTCCACTTAAGTTGATGGTGGGATGTGTGCTTCTGATCTAATGACTTTCTTGGATTATATCCCAGTCCAGCTTTATCATTGGCAAACTTAGTTTGTAACTGAATAGGTTCAACAATACCTTTTTGACGTTTGCCTAGAGGACTAGTACCTGAATATCCCATGCGTTGAAGCATCTTATAGCCTGGACCATATTGTGTCAGAGAAATCTCACAATGTCATATTTCTTTATTTGCACTATCTTCTTTGAAAAGAGATTTGAGAATATCATCCTCTTCTATTTCACCTACAAGAGAAGTAGTGGACTATATAAAGAGACCATCATAAATAATTTTTGGAGTTGAAGTTTATGGTTTCATAATCTCTTATGGTTTTCTTGACTGTCTTGATGATAGAGGAAGAGACATTAGTGAGAGTATAGGCTCTATCTTGTAGCCATCTATGCTAGTGTTTGTGATTTTCAATTTCTTTTCTAAATCTTTCAGCAAAGATTCCAAACTTTCAGCTGTAGAGGTTGCTCTATTATGAGGAACAAAAGCATCAGCACTCTACATTAATGCATTGTAGGTATAGCTTGTATCAGCAGGAATACTGACTTCAACTCCATTATAAGGAAATTTCAAACATTGATGATACGTAGATGGTATTGCTTTCATTTCATGAATCCATGGTCTGCCCAATAAGATGTTGTATGAAAGATGAAGATCCAGGACCTGAAAAATGACATCTCTTTCTATAGGTCCTACTCTGATTGGTAATAGTACCAGACCCTTAGAAGTTCTTTATTCTTCATCATAAGCCTTGATTGTTATTTTCTTTGTTGGGTCAATAATGTTTTCAGAAAATCCCACCTGTGTCAGTAGATTATAGATATAAATATCAACCCAACACCTCCATCTATCAAAACATGTTTAACTCGGTGTTTATGGATCATGGCTTCAATGTGTAATGGTTGGTTATGTGGGTGACTCAGTGAGTTATCATCTTCTTCAGAGAAAGTGAGATAATAAGGTAAAGTCAGGTGACCCACCATAGATTGAAACCAATCTACGTCTAAATCTTTAGGGACACTAGTGGTAAGTAGAGCCTTGTCCCAGACGTCTCTATGAGCAGAAGAGATCTTAAGCAGTTCCAAAATGGAGATTTGAGAATTGGTTCTCTTTAATTGTTCGACAATACTATAACCAGGAGAAGATGATAAAGCCAACTATTTTGATTTGCCTGTGATTGTATCTATTTGTCTATTTGGTAGATTTGATGTTGTTTGATCAAAAGTTGAGGAACTAGATCTTGGGAGAGTAATCTTCCTTTGAGTGCGATTCATGCTATTAGCAGTTTGTTCTTGACTTTGGTGATCCTAGACTATGATCACATTGCAATATTCAAGTTGAGCACATTCAATCATGTTGATCACATTATCATTGTTAGTGTAGGTATAATTGACTCTAGCTCCTCCCTTGGATTTTGAGGAATCTCCTTGTTCATAAGCTGGTAAGGGATCTTTAAAGGCCTTATGAACAACATTATTCGCATGATTTCCAACAACGATCTTTCCTGCGTCAATGAGATCTTGGATTTTATATCGGAGTTTCATGCAGTTATTTATGTTATGTCCCTTGTTCTGATGGTAGTCATAGTATTCATTTTCTCTCCACCATTTGGGTCTAATTTCTGGGTCATATGGTCTATAATTGTCTAGCAATGTTATCAGATTATTTGCCAATAAAGTTTTAAAAGCTGATTCATATGACTCATCTAGAGGAGTAAAATCACGCTTAGGCTTTGAAAGCCAAGGCTTTTATTTAAACCATTCTCTTATTTTCTGTGGAGGATTTTCTGCAACAGTTTCAACTACCTTGAGTGCTTGCGTGCCATTGGCCAAGTTAAATATTGTGGATTTTGTTTTTGCTTGGACAATATCTACCACTCCATCACTAACAACATTCCTATTGTTATCTTTGTCATATTTCCAGTACTTGCTCTTTTCTTTAGAGCTAGAACCTTGTGATTTTTCTTTCCAAAGTGATATATCTCCCTTTTTTATAAGCACATCTTCCATTCTGAGGGCATTATCTACCATTTTGTTGAATGAAGGGTGTACTTGCAATTGGACACTATACTTCAATTTAGGGATTAAGTTGTTGACAAAGATATCCATTTTTCTCAAGGTCTGGGATAGTCCGTGAATATCTAGAGAACATCTTTCTCTATCGTTGGAGAAAAGTGAGAAAGGGTTCTCCTGTCTTTTGTTTGGTATTGCAAAGTTCTATCATAGTGATTGGGTGGTGAATGTTGTAGGAGTATTGTTGTAGGAATAGTTGGATTAATTCTTTGAAAGTTTTTATTCCCATGGGTAGACTTGAGAACCATTCCATAGCTTGCCCCCCTAAACTTCTCAGGAAAAGGTGCATGAGATACATTTGGTTATGCATGAACTCCATACATAAACCACAAAATTATCTGATATGATCTTGGGGGTCCATATTCCCATCATATTTGTCAAACTTAGGTATTTCTACTCTTGAGGGAAATGGAGGCATGTAAAGGTTTTAGTCAAATGGGAATGGGCATGTTGTGTCCAAAGAATATTGTTTTGGTGTTTTATCTTTGTTTTTTAGTTTTGTGACCTCACTTTATAATGTTTGCATTTGTTTGCTTATCTTTCCCCATGTTGTCTCTTCCTCTTTAGTGATGAGGGACTCCACATTATAACCAGTAGGGAGTTTGGCACCTTGCTTTGCTAATTCTAGGAAATAGTCTTTTTTTTCCCTAGCCATGATGACCTTCATCATTTTTTGGAACTCTTTATCATTCTGACATCTATGTACTTCGGCCTCAGGAGGTTCAGGAAGCTTAGATTCAGTCAATGAGGAATCACTATTAGTGGCATGATTGTTGAAGTTGTCATGAGTGTCTTGTCTACTAGCTTCTCTTTCTTGTCTTTCCCTAGACATGGTGGGAGATAGGGGCTGACCAAAGATTGGTAGATCGTAAACTGGTATTTGTGATGAGGACAGTTTATTTTGAAAGAGGTTTCCTTCAAAGAATGGATTGTTGTTTGATGAAAAGGGTGTTTCTTTTTCTTTGTCTATTTTGTTGCAAGATTTTCTAGTTTGAATAGGCATTTGTAACTGATAGGACCGAGAGCTAAATGTGTTGCAGAAGTCAAGATGAAATTGTAGCTAGTAGTTCATTTCACGTAGTGATTTAAGAGAAGTAACTAAGTTTTGGTCTAGTTTTAGGAATGATCTATCCTATGTAAGATGTTATCTAAGTTAACTTAGGTTTGATAAGATGTTGTTTGAACTAGCTGAGAGATGATCGGCAAAATCATGCAACGCAACGACAGGGGTACACTATCAAGGTTGTTTATGCTCAGGAGGATGATAACCAGTTTTAGGCTTGCTGTAGACTATTTTAGATAGGTTTGATTGTTCTGGACTGGCAAAATTAGAGACTTGTATGACAAGATTTCTAAGACTGTACGGTAGTATAACACCTTCAAGACAACAACAGTTTTGTTTCATACAAGTTGCTGCCTAGTACCATATGAAAAATGGGCAGGTCCCGAATGACAAAGGGTTCAGTGTAGTTTTGTCTCATACAACATAGGATTTAGCTTAAACAATAGACTACTAGGTCTCATACGGCAGAGGATTAAGCTTGGACAACAATTTAGAAGACTCGTACGACACAAGTTATGGTGCAAGATGACAAATAATCAGGTTCATACGACTGTTAACAGGACAAAGACAAAGATTCTGAGTTTTTCAATAGCTGAGTATGACAACTAAGTATGACCAATTTCGAGGTGGACTGATTTTTGCTCGGGATAGACTAATTTTGATACAAGTAGAGTTTTATCACTGAGTTGTTGATTTGTTTTCTCTAGTGTTAGTATTTCAGTTTCAGTTTCAAGGATAAAAATACAGAAAACATGCAATATAAATAGTAACTCCAATCACAACATGCAAACCCTATGGAAGTTGGCTTAGAGAAGAAAACCTTTGTTTGCTGACTTAGTTACACACCCAATAGCTAATCAGAATACGGTCGCTGAGTCTCATGCAATGGATTCTTAACGCCATATTAGCCAATTCCAAATGCTAATGGGGGCACGATATGGCAAGTGTCTTAGGAGAGTTACTATCTCTCTTGCACAAAGATTATCAACCTTTTAGAGGTGAATCGGGTAGCTTCTAATTTTAATTGGATCTAGTAAGGGTTTTCTTTGGCGTGTCGAGGTATAAACTCAATTAAGAGGTCTCCCAGCCTTGAAAACCAAGGTTCAATATACCTAAAGGTACTGAGGAGAGCTATTCCTGAGCACTGTCGTTGACTTGATTTTCATCAAATCACGTTTACTTTATAGTGGGTTAGAGTACTTGGCATTTAGCCGTTCCCACTTAGGTCATTCCCCTCACACTGACCGTAATGGCTTTAAGAGTTTTTCAACCCCTCGGGAGGGTAGGCCTACTAAAGATATACAAATCTCAAACAAATAAAATGCCTCAAGGTTCTACATTTATGATTGTCTAAAAAAAGACAAGAGCATACTCTCCTACCTTTCATAATTTTTTAAAAACACAAAAGACAGATTTGTTCATTAACCAGATAGTAAGTTAGGTGCCTAAAAAATTAAAGAATACACAATATTTGATTGATTCTCTTTAGGCAACCTGCAAAAATAATGTATCAGTAGTCATGTTATTTTTATTCTTTGATAAATTCTTTGAGAGGCGTATGTTTCATTGATAAATTCTTTGAGAGGCGTATGTTTCATTGATAAATTCTTTGAGAGGCATATGTTTCATTGATAAATTCTTTGACAAGCATCCTTCAAGAAACTGGTTAGGCTATGAAAATACCAAACAGACAAAAGACAATTTAGGGTTAGCATTGGCGTAATCAAAATTTAATTCAAGAAAAACCCTGAAAAGTGAAACTTGCTTTAATCCAATAGAAAATAGAATCATACAAAAATTCTCATAGAATGAAATGACAAAAGGATTTTGTCGTACGAGTTAGAACTAAGCATAGGACGACAGAAGACAAAATCAAATATTCAGAATAGAATGTTGTATGACACCATTTTCTGATTCATATGACAAATAACAGGATTCAATATAATATTGTATGATAAATAACAGGCTTCAATATAATGTCGTACGATGTAGTGAAACTACTTGTACAATATTTCACAGAGATTGTACGAATGAAACTTGCAGGATAAAAAAATGATTTTCAGGCCAAAAAAGTAGTATCCTGCCCCACGGTGGGTGCCAAAAATGTGTGTGTAAAAAGTGGACTAAGGATTTGTATCTGCAAGACACAACACTTAAATTAAGTCATTACATGTATGGTTAGATAGATATAAGCATGAATATGAAAACCATAACAAATTGACCCATTGCCTTCTAAAAGATGTGAGTATAAGATTGCTCTTAGATTTGTATAAGCAATCCAGTGACTAGACTACACCAAGATGAAGGATTTTAATCTATATGAGCATGGATTTAAGCTAGATGAATGCAAGATTAATCTAACAAGATTTAAGCAATAAATGAGATAAATGATCTAAATATGTATGCAATAACTAATATGTGAATATCTAAATGCACAAATATTATTGAACCTAGAGCAAAAACATCATGATAACAATATATTCTCTAGGATCCTTGAATGAGAGATGAGAGCCTGAATTTATAGAAAATTCAAAAAGAAACAAAAGGCTGAGATCAAATGATGATGAGTGGTCAAGATTTTCCAAGAGGAAGCACAATCCAGGTGAATTGATGTGATTGGATGCTTTTCTCAGTTTTAAAGGAAATTGAACTAAATTAAGATAAAATCAAGCAAAAACCGATTTATTCTCCATTTCATTCAATTTTAATATTCAATTATTTTAATTGATTTCTTTGAGATTATTTATCAATTTTTAATTTGTTTTTTTCAAGATTATCTCCAATTGATTTCTTTTCTCAATTTTTAATTCTTTTTTTGCCAATTAATTCCTTTTTTAATTTATTTCCATTTTTGAAGATTTGTGCTCATAATTTCCAATTCCTCTTTCTTGATTTGTTTTCTTTTTTGAAGATTTATGGCAAATTGATTTATTTAATTAAATATACTAGGATATTTAATAAAATAAATAAGACAATTGTTTAAAAATGATTTACTTGGATTGATCAATTAATTAAATAAATATTTAATTAATATTGAGTGATTAATTTTCCATGTGACATTTGATGATTTTAGAAATTAATTGTGTGCTCAAGATTTATTTAATTGCCTTTGGTTAGGACCTTGGTGATGTTGTCGAGATTAGGGGCTCATGGTTTAGATGACCATTTTTAGGGTATTACAGGTTCATTTGAAAACCACACATGACGGATTGAATTAACTCTCGACTTGCTCTGCCTCTGCCAATTCCTTTGTTTCTTTTTCCTCTTCCTCTGCCTCTACCTCTGCAAATTGGGTTATCTAGCAGGTGATATCAAAGGATTGATTCTTTAGTTTGGAGGGTATTGAACTATTGGAGATGGCCAAATTCCTGTAGATTTTTGCATGCTTGTAATTCCTGTGGACTTGCAGGTGTGTTTGAATCATGTAAAGTTGGTTCCATACAAGTTCATTTCAAAGTGTGTGTCTCATAAATTTGAGCTTGT
Source organism: Cryptomeria japonica (assembly GCF_030272615.1). NCBI lineage: Eukaryota > Viridiplantae > Streptophyta > Pinopsida > Cupressales > Cupressaceae > Cryptomeria > Cryptomeria japonica. The sequence goes on along the minus strand of NC_081415.1, from coordinate 734,331,360 downwards.
CATCCTACCGGTATGTTCTCATTTATCTATTTTTCTTTACTTTCCTAATGCTGAAATTCCTAGTTATTGAAAAGTCTTCCAATTATCGATTATGTTAGATAAAGGCTAAAAGTATTGTATAAAAATTAAAAAATAAGTAAACCCTATTTACTATACCAAAATCAATCTTCTTGCTTTCTTGTAAATGAATTTTTTCCATCTGCTTGCTTGTAAATGAATGTTTATAAAGTAGTGATTGTATGAATTAGAAATATGATTCCTTAATGAAACATGCTTTGGAAATACTTGATTCAAATATATAAAATCAATACGAGACCAGTGCCTTGATTCCTTACTGGTTTCATATCATTTCAAATTAAAAATCCTATGTTTAACCTTAGAGACAGTTTTAATAACTTGTTAACGTAACAAGATCATCATTTCACAGGCTTCCATATGAATTGCAATTAAAATGTCACATCTAGTTAGTCTTATTGAATTTAACTTTACTTTGAAAGACCAATAAGACAATTCAAAGTTTTCCAACCAATCCTTCAAACTGATATTCAAACTGAAAATCAATCTTAATTACAACAACATAAAATTGCACAATGAAACAACCTATGTAAATAGATTTATCAAAGGAACTGATAAATCCAATGAAAAGATAGATACCATCATGAATGAGAAACACTTGTATCTTTATATTGAAAATATAATACTTAAACCAATTGATTTTAGTGCATATCCTCCATCAACTTGGTACTTCCAGACAACGAGTTCATAAGAAAATGCATAGAGATTGTCTTGATAAAAAAAACAATAAACTTGTGATATATGTCTCTCCTGAAAGATCCTCCACATATAGATGAGGATTTGGTTTGAAAAATGAAAGGGCATACCCTTTCATTAAACTAAAATTAACAAAAAACTAACTAGAAACTAACTACCTAAAAACTGCCCTAACAAACTCTGCCCTAACAAACTAAAACTACAAAATACAAAGTCACATCTTTAAACATCTTTTTTTATCTATGTCTGGTCTCCAATCATCTGATCACACTTCTGAATGTACTTCAAATATCCCTTTTATTTGTAGGTATCTCCATCGTATATAATATCTCTGACCACAATCTCCAAAGTGATGAAGTTTTCCATCTGCTCGATTGTCTCTATCCATTTTAATCTTCAATATCTGGAAAACCATGTTGTACTATTTCTTTACATTTATTAAATTCATTTTGCAATTTTGTGTCAAAGTCTTCATGCTTTTTCAACAACTTTTCTATTCCTTTAATGATTTTAGCATATGTATTGGCCATTGCTTTATCAAGCAACAAATTTCCTAGTCTGTTATAAATCCAATTGTGAGATATTGCATTATCCATATTCTTTTGATAAACAACCCATAAATCTTCAAGGAAACCCTGCAATTTTTCAAATCTATTAGTCAATAAAACAGAGGCTGTGTCAGCCCTCACACTCTGCATTTGTCTTTTCAACTTTTTATTTTCTAGTTGCACTTCCTCACATTTCTTTTTCCACTAAGACCCATCATGGATTTGTGGCATAGGTTGTCCTCCTCTTTTTAGCAATTCTTCATATAATCCCTTGGACTGATCTCTTTCTTTGATCACTTTGACCAATTGTGTTTTATTAAATTTTGAAATATCAATACCCATATCAGCAGTAACAATGGGATCTACTTCACCAACTTTCAATTTCATCATGTGACCAAAGGCTTTATCCACATCAATTATTTTTGGCCTCTTATTTGGAGGGTAAAGAGCCCATAAAAGAAAAGCCTCTTCATTCTGGTCAAATCTAGAGCCGACATACACATCATTTACCCCCTGAGTATCCAATTTAAAATCCTTATTCTCAAAATGTAACATGCTATCAAAACTAAATGATTCACTCATGTCCCATCCTGGAAAGATGATGATGTCTGCTTCACTAAGAAGTTATCTTCCCCTTTGAGGGGTTATAGTGGTCAATTCTAAACTAATTTCTTCCTTTAGTTTCCCCAGCAATTCTGATTATTTTTCAGGGGTTATATTTAGGATAGAGTCTCTCAGTTTTTTCCCTTTGAAATTATATAAAAATGATTTAAATTCTCTAGACTTAATAAAAACATCATTAGACACAAAGGCAGAATACTCATCATATCTTTCATCACTATGGATGTTCAGCCTAGCAACAATTTGATCTTGCAAGTCTGGCTCTTTTGTTGTGTCTAGTGCGTGATGCCTAGATACCACCTCAACTTCTTCAGACTCGCCTTCACTCTCTTCTTCTTCAGTTTCCATTTCTTGCAATCTCTTTTTCTTTTCTTCCAATTTCTTGTTTAATCAATCAATGACTGTCTGGGCCTCTTCCTCCTCCATGTTTCTAAACATGTCCTCTGATTCCAAGTAAATGTGAATATAATCTCCCAGATTTTGAATTTTCTTGCAATTGTGAATATATCCCTCAGGGTCATAATTGACCCTAGCAACCTATTTGAGAAAATTGTATTCTTCAATCAATTTCCTATCAATGGATTCATAAGCCTTTGTTGATACAATGGTAAAATCCCCAAAACTAAGACTCCCAGGCAGGAAAGTCTGCTTATTCATACCTCCAAAATGTTTGGTATTCGAAACACTTAATTGTCTCACAAACTCTAGATAAGCAATTATGTCTGGTACAAGTTTTGGCAATAGATATGGGGTTCCTTCGAAACCATAAATCCTAAAGCAAGTAAAATCCTTGTGAACAAACCAATTGCCCCAGTTGTGATTGACAATACCTCTTTCATAAAAAACATCAGGTCTATGAAATATTTTAAATTCAATGGAAATAGATCCTTCACACGGGACACCATACATCTGGTATAATGGCTTTACTATTAGCTCTTCAAACTTGATGTAGTTTAATTTCACATATTGTGAATCCCAAACTGATATCCAATTTTAAATTCATTGGGCACATACCCCTAAATATTCCATAAAATAAAATCAAATGCATTAACAACTAGTAAAACTTGAAAGTGGGCTCCCTATTATCTTTGAGGTTCAGGAAACCTTCATGTATTTTTTCTACAACATAAGTAGCATAATCAAAGGGTCTTGGCTCATACCTCTGTACATTTGCTGCTAACACTAGCAACCCAATATTAGCTACATCAAGGACCTCTACTGTAAGTAGTGTTTGAAAATGTACATGTTGAATGGGGGACCATCTTCTTTGGTTTGAATTCCCTTCTCAATCCTATGGAAAGCTAAGTTCCACCCTTTATAAGTAGTATCCATTTTAACAAATCCCTCCTCTAGTTATTCAAGCGGCAAGGGTACATTGGGGTTAGGGTCTAAGCTAAAATCTTCATCTATGGTGCCATGGCTAAATCTGATAAACACTTTGCCATTTGGAAACTGAATGCATCTCTTCACATAATTGTAATTTTTGACTAAGACTTCCATCAATCTGATATTTACAAAAAAATTTGGAACAATGATTTTACCTAAGTTGGTTATCCATGGGTTACAAATTGACACTTCTTTGTCCTTTCTCAGAAAATGAAACAGGAAGAGTTCATAACCTCTCACCTTTGCCCACACATCTCCAACCCCTTTAAACCTATCCTCAAGCTAGTCTTTTCTAGGCAAATGTTGTTTCGACCTCCTTGATTTTGGGCCTGGGGATTGCAATTGATCAATGATATCTTGATTCAGTTTTTGTGCAAGAGGGACTTCTGCTATTTTGGATTTTTTAGACGTGGATTCGAAGCCCTTAGCACTCGTCTTTCTTCCTGATGAACTTGCAGCCTCCATGATGCGTAATAAATTGTGAGCAATAATTCTCACCTTGTGTGTTTTTTACTAAGACACAACCTGCATTTGGTTCTTAATTTTCCTTGTGTGATCCATCAATCTACTCAATTGCACACATTAAATATAGGCTGCTTTGGTTTTAGTTTTGAATTGTATCTATAACGGCTCATTGGTATATGCTTTCCCTACAAACTACTCCCCTAGCACCATCGATAATATTTAATTCCTTAAGTCACTTTGTTTTTTATCGGTGTGTGTCTTCCCAAGCCCTCCATTGAGTATCGACATAACCTTGAATAGCCTCTGCTAATAGTTACTTTTTCTATGATGAATCTCCTACTCTATTGTTTCTATCGAGCGTCGGGATTTCTATCGAGTGTCGGGATAGCTTGAAATGTTACACCCCAATCTCTTTAAGTTGTACTGATGACTAAGGCTTCTCTTCCTATCGGTGGTAGTCTTACCGATAGCCTTATCGACTATTGACAAGACAACAATTTGCATGTTCTAATAGTGAAAGTCACGTTGATGATACTTTAGTAATGACTCGATCAGTGTATATCCTTCCAATGTGTCTACCAGGTATTGGGATAACTCATATCCCCTTTTAGCGATAGTTAATCACTTCCCAATTAACTTTGTCTTTTCTAGGGTGCTTTCTTCAGGGTAGGCTACACCGATGGTTTGATTTGTAGACTTGTGGAGTTCTAATGTTCTTCTTCCATTTCTCTTCCACTTCTAGACATCCATACTCTCTTGTTTATTAAAGAAAATGGAGAACTAAATGGTACTAAGATTAAGAAGCTACATACTTATCATGAGTAATGATAAATAAATAGGCTTGTCAAGCTTGAAATCAATATGTAAGGCTAACTGAGCCATTTTGTCAAAAGTTGTCAAATAGTCTTGTAGTCACATAAATCTATCCACTTTAGTTAAATGAATATTTGCTATTTATTTGATTAAAAATCCACTAAGCCATCAGTTAATTAAATTAATATTTAATTAATTCATCTTCAAACATTCTCCTATTAATTAAATAAATTATTCAATTTATTTTAATTAATTCATTCAACCAAATTCACACTCAATTAAATAAATAAATTCTATTTATTCAATTCAATCCTCTTTCCTCTTTTAAATAAATTAAATAAAACATTTATTTAAATCATTTATCCCCCCCCCAACTTGCATTTTCCTACATCTCCCACTTGCCCTTCCTAAATTCTTCTAGAACCTATCTAATCCTAATCAATTAGCCTAATCCATCCCCTAATTATTGTCACATTCCTAAGCAACTTGGAGTCACTTCTCAAAGACTTCAAAGTCTTTGAAAAGCATTAAATATTTGGTGTGTTCAACAATTTAACCTCTAAAGTCTTCCAAACCACTTATGGCTCTTACATGACCATTTATGGCTAACCCTTAACTCAACCCTCATGTGACTCATGTGTCTCCTCAAGAATTTATTGCTTTGACCATGATTATCCCTTTTACCTTTGCACAAGAGTTTATCCATTGGATAAAAGCTTTATTCTTTGAATAAAGAATTTATTCACTCAATCCAACCTTGACCTTAACTCCCAAGTTAACTCTCAGGTCATGTCAAGCATTTAATGCTTATTCCCTCTCCTCTCAACCTATCTCATATTGACACTTGTCATCCTGGGATTGGGTTGAAAGCCATCACATGGATTGAATATCATTCAATCCTAACCCTTGTTGAGATTACTCAATCCCAACCATCCATTGCTCCATTTTTCCTATAAATAAAGCTCATTTCTTCATAATCTAGATCCTGAAAAACTTGTATGCATTTAATCTATAGTGAATTTTAGAGAGAGCATTTAGCATAAATCACATATATTATCATTTTGGACTAAAATAAATCTTAGTTCATTTCATAATATGTCTAATTAGTTTATTTTACACTTGCAGAGCATAGTTAAACAATATCAATCTTGAACCTCCATAAGCATCCATAGTGCAAAAAGCTGTTGAGAGCTACACTAGATTTGAACTTGGAGAGGAGAGGAACAAAGGAGAAGGAGCTAAGAGTATGTTAGAAGGCATTTGGAGATGCCTTGTGATATTTGTTTCCCTAGTTAAATTCTTTAGCATGTTTTTAGTGTCTCTTTTGATATGCCTTCTTAAATTAGTTTTTGGTTGAGTAACACTAACATTTGATCCTTGTTTCTTGTTGTTTTTGTGTGTTATATGACCACAGGATTTAACATTTTTTAGAGCATCATTTCATGAACCCGATGTGAATCCAACATCTAACAATTTTTTTTTTTACAAAAACTAACTTTTTTGACTGTTTAGCTTAACACACAGGTCGTGCTTTGGTGCTTTTGCCCTTGCTTTAGCGCTATTGCAATTTGACATTTTAGCGCTATTGTTCTTAGAATGGCGCTATTGTCTAAAATTTGGCACTATTGCTCGTATTATAGAGCTTTTGCTTATTAACTAGCACTTTTGTCCATATTGTAGCCCATTTGTTATTGTTGTTTAAAATTTTAGTTTAGCGCGTTTATATATATTTTAGTGTGTTTGTGTTAAGTAGCGCTTCTGTTTTTACATAGAGTAGCGCTATTGTAACAGAACATTGTAAAAAAGGCCTTGTAATTGAGAAAATAAATTTTCTTAGGCTTGTAGAAGCCCACCGTATGTTTAGATTTTCCTAACCTGTTTGTTTCATGTGCAGGTTTAAACTAACTCCTTTTATTGTTTCAAATTTTTTTTTTTTTTGGTGCTCTAAAATTTAGAAACACAAATTTCATTTCTGGCAAGTTAGGATACACTCTATTTTTGGTGTTTAAAACAAGACAAATCTCCTTTCTTGCATAAAACTTAAGGAAAACTCACAATCAACACTTCAATTTTTGGTGCAAGTAAAAAGAACAATCAATTTGTCTCATTTTGCAAAAATAAGTTACTTCATGCATACGTGTTTTTCATTAAGTTGACGAGGATTTCAAATTCTAGTTTACTCAAATATATTGCCTTTGAAGTTAAAAAGAACATCATGGTTGTTGGAGCAACATCTCCAATTAGATAGAACATCATTGCAATGACAAGTTAAAAAGAACAAGTGTATTTTGTGTTTGGCACACTTATGCAAAAGAGTTAGTCGAGTGGTCCTACTTCTAACACACACTATCCTCTCCCTTGGCTTTCGTGGTCCTAGGTGCAAGAGAAAAGTGTTAGTAACACTCAAGTTTTATCTTTTTAAGAGAGGCCTGCCAAGAGACACATCACTCTTGGGAATGACCTCGCATGGTAAATCCTTCGAGCTGCTATAGAAATTAGGTGAGAGAAAAAGTTGTAGCCTTGGGTATAGTTGTTCCTATAGTGTAACTTGCTGAAAGGACAAATGGACCCCACCACAAGTTACAAGGTTCTTAAGTGAGTCACTGCAGAATGAACTTATGTCCAAAAACATTAAAAATTACTAAACACCTTTAAGTAGTAGCCCACCCATTCTATTGATTAAGGATATTTGTGATAAATTCATAGATGGTTTTGCTCCCAAGATACTCACCATATATATTTCCTTGAGTAGAAACATAGCTTTTTGAAAAGTCACTTGTGTCTTGATGAAAGTGATGACTCCCCTATCATAGGGATCATCTATTTGTTATGCTCATGCAAGACTTAGTATATCACATCCTTACCTACCATGATGGGATTCATAAGGTATATAGTACCAAAGTCAAAGAAATATCAAGATGTGGGCTGAAATTATCACAGTTGGCCATTTGACCTTAGCAATAAAAAGTGTTTGAAGTGTTTTCATTTTTGAGTCAAGACCATTGCAAATTGAGTCGACTTCAGGATTTGGAAAAACACCTAAAATACATTTGAAGGAAAGGGTCATAAAAATTTCAAAATATTGGGTTGATCTAGACCCATACTTGTGCCTTTTGAGGCAACATTCTTGTGTTTGTGTGCTTTCTTTGTTTTCTTGTCAAAGAAACATCATAAATCCAAAATCCAAAAAAAGCATTCATCCAACACAAACATTTTCAAAAACAAAAGATAAAAAACAAAGAGAAACAACAAAAGCATCAAACTATATGACCATTCTTCACATCTTGAGAAAGAAGAATCTTCATCAACGCATCAACTTGAAAAAAAGACCATTCAGCTCAAAGGCTCTTATCAAAAGGAGGAAATTCTTCTATCTTAATAGACAAATCTTTGTCTCTCATAGAACCCTCCTACGTCACATGCATCTATATCTTCCAGGGAAATCAAATGAATTTGATCAAGAGTCATTAAACCGCAGAGCTTTTATGCAATATCGAGCTTTGAGTTATCACAAGAACAAAGGAGGCAAAATCAACCCTAACTTCTTTCTCGACATTTGCATCACATATAACGTAACTTAGGAAGAACCACCAACTCGCAAAAGATAAGAGGAAGAATTTGTCCCATATGTGACACAAGGATTTTATTGAAGTTAACATTTCATCCATTATCATATCCATATCTCATCAAATCCACTTCCAACTCTCAAAACATCAAAGAGGTTTTTATCCTAAGTTCTATATTCAATTTTGCTTGTATCAAACACAAACAAATCACTTTTATATTGTCTCTACATCTAGGATAAACTCATCCTAAGAGGCATCTCTACGTAGGTTAAAACTAGTCTATGAGTGCATCCTCTCATTACTAGGTAGTTGAGTCTGTAAAACATCTCAGATCTCTCTAAACCTTATCACATGAAACTTTGTCAATCAAACACAACAAACAATTCAAGAAGAACTTTAGTGGCACCTACCTTTAGTGCTAGAGATTCATATGCAAAACACTTCACCAAACATCAATATTTCATTTCATCACCAACTCATCATCATTTTCATCAAACTTCAACAAAAACTTATAAACAAAATGGCTCATACCACATCAAGATCTAGACAACAATACATTGAAGAGGAAGAGGAAGAAAATATCAATGAGTTCCAAGAAGCCCTTGGAGGAAATGTAAATGATGAAAATCTAGGCACTCCTACTCCTACAGCAATAGAAAGAGCACAACACAACCCTCTCTTTAATAGACTTTTTGATGAGATACTCAAGAGTAATGTTGATGCTCACTTTTTAAGACCTACTCAAGAAGGAGCTAAACTACCCTCTGACTTTGATGTTGCACAACTAAGACAAGCATCAGAACACCAAAGTCATAATAAGGATGAAAGAGGTCAAGAATACATTAGATACAACCTTCATCAAGGTAATCCCCCACCTCCTCCTCCTCCAAATGAAATAGAAATGTTGCGGCAACAAGTTGAAAATCTCACCCAACAACTTCATAGTGGTATGAAAACTAATCAGTTTTCACTTAATGACATTTGTCCCTATCCTTTTGATAGGAATTTTTAATATGCCACCTTTTCCGTGAGGGTTTGAAACACCCAAGTTTGAAAAGTATAGAGGAAAAGGAGATCCTTGTGATCATGTTAGAGAATTCCATTTATCTTGCCTTGAAGTGACATACGAGGACACAAAGCTAATGCGACTTTTTCCCTAAAGCTTGGGAGGAACAACAACATCATGGTTTTCCCGATTACCAAGGGGCATTAGGACCTTCGAAGAGCTAGTCTAGAAGTTCCTGGCACATTACTCACACAACATTGAATGTGATATCATAATGGTTGATCTATGTAACACTAAACAAAAACCAAGTGAGCTATTTTTCAATCTTTTTGCAATGATGGCGTCAAATGTCTAGTAGATATTCTCTTCAGTTACCTAAACAAGAACTAGTGGAAGCATTTATTTCAAACTTAAATGATGAAATGGAATTTCACCTAGATGTAAAAGACACAGACTCTTTCAATGACATGATCACCAAAGGCTTAAAATGTGAGTGGGCTCTCATCAAAAAAGGACTTATCAAGATATATAATGAGCCAAAGGATGGCCCTCACCCACACTTCAATAGTGACAAGCCTAAATTCTGAAACAAAAACAAAAATATCATCAATGATGGGGTTTTGGATGCAAGAACTATCAAAAGTGCACAACCTGTGGTTCAATTTGCAGGACATAACCCCCTACCCAAGAATAACACAGTTGCTCCTCCAAATCAAAGCCGCACCACATCTCAAGATGAACCCAAACAATGTCAACAAAATTTTAAACCAAAACAAACATACACTCCCTTAGGGGAACCCATCGAAATAGTGTTACGTCAGTTGGTTTCTCAAAATCTGGTTACCTTACCCAAAACATCAAATTATGAACCTCAAGTCAAACCTTCATGGTGGAGGGATACTAAACATTATGATTTCCATCAAGGGAAAAGCCATAAGACAAGTAATTGACACAAATTGAAAGATCTTATTCAAGATCTTATTGACCGAGGTGAAATTGAAATCGAAGGACATGACCCAAAGACAACAAACAATGATCATATCATGTTTAAAAATCCACTTCCATCATAAGATCAAAGGGGTCCTTCCACTTTAGGGAGAAACATAGATACTACCAATTATACGCAGGCAGTGTATAATTACACTGTGAATCACCTATATGATGCTGATGAACAAATTGCCACTATTACCATTAAAATTCTTAGCTCCACTTGCAATGTTGTTACATGTCATAGCAAGATTACAATAAAAGTAGCTCCACAAGGCACTCCATCTATCCCAAAGAAGTATAACCTTGTGGAATAGTTAGACAAAATGCCCACACTGATATCTATCTTAGAGCTATTGCGCCTATCTCCATCTCATAAAACAATCTTGGATCAAGCTCTCCAAGAGGTATCAGTCCCTGCAAACCTAAATACAGATCAGTTCCAAGCCATGGTTGGAAACTGAAGGTCATCACCTTGTCTCACTTTCTCTGAAAGTGACAACTCATCCTTCCAACAACCTCACAATGCCTCACTTCACATTGAAGGGTTTATCAACCAACATAGGATCAAGCGAGTCTTGATCGATAATGGAGCAGGCCTAAATATTTGTACACTGCAATTAGTCACAGCTTTGGGATATGCAATTGAATCAGTGGATCCCCACAAGAAGATCTCAATCAAAGCCTATGATGATGCAGAGCGTTCATCCAAAGGAGTTGTTGTGCTACCAATCTGAGTGGGCCCTATGGTGAAACACATCATCTATCAAGTTCTGGACCTTCCTCTGCCATACAATTTATTATTAAGAAGACCTTGGATGCATGCCATGCAAGCCGTTCCATCCACCTACCATCAGTGTATCAAGTTCCGACATAATGGTGTAGAAATCACAATCCTGGGCAATGCAAACCCCTTTGCATATTGTCATGATATAAGTCATCAACCAGAGATTACCATTCCCAAAAATAGAGAAGCCATCTCCTCTACATCATATGTAAGTTCGACCTCTCTTTCCATTTCAAACACCACTATACCTAAGCAAGAGAAGCTCAAGATGAAAATAGTAGAGGAAGGTCCTGGGGAATACAATCTCAGTCAACTCTTTTGTGCTGGACAAATGCCCACTTCTCCTAGGACACATGGAAAACCTCAATGGTTACTTCAAATGCCACTGGTCAAGCCAGCATGTACTTTGGTGCCATTCATCCTTGGAAAGAGTCAAGAAGAAGAGACCAAAGATGAGGACTTAGCAGAATGGATCTATAAAGATCCCATCACCACCGATATTCCACAAGCTAAGCTTCCCACAGATCAGTTTGGCAAAGTTCTTCTTATTATGCAAAGAATGGGTTATGATGGTCAGAGTGCTTTGGGACCTTGCAAGAAAGGACGACATGAACCACTGCAACCAGAATTAAAACCCAAAGATAACACTGGCCTAGGCTTTCGAAAGGAGATCCTTCCTAAACTCAAATTCAAAGGGAAACCCAACAAACCACTATAGCAGCCTATTACAAAGAGGTCACCTTTTATTATAAAAGAAACATCGAACACCATAGCAACTGCCCCATTGAGGCTAAAAATTCTAGCAAAACCATCTACAACACCCATCATCCCACCAATCAAACTAGTAACCCCATCAGCAGTAGCAATATAATAGCACCATTAGCAGCAGTAATTGTATTAGAACCCATAGCAGTATCAACAACACTGGAAATTCCAATAGAAGCAGTAGAGTCAACACTACCGATACTCCCCATATCGGATTTGTTGATCCCCATACTCCTTCCTGTAGCACCAATCATTTCATCTACAAAGGTACATCAGCCAATCACACCTCCAGTGTTTAACTCAAAGGATATCCCAGTATGGTATAGTAATCAGATACTAGAAGCAACTTAGAGACTGACTCACATGAGTGGGAATTTGGTTCCATCTAACTTAATACTTCAGATGAGGAAGACACATCACTACCTCCACCCCACAAAGACATCCCTCTTTAGGGAGAAGCACAGATAAAGACCTCTTGGGTTCTTGAGCTGGAAACTTCTTCCACTGACCCTACGCCTGATTCTGACAGGGAGAGTACCATCAACGACCTTCACCACAATGTCTTAACCCTCACTGACACATCTAAATAACTTAACCTAATCAATGAGGTAATTCCCATTATCCATCCTAAACTCATCAAATGGAACCAACCTAATCCCCCATGTCTTGACCATTTCCAAAATGATGAGGTGATAATTGAATTTTTGGAACTATGGGATAACATACCAAGCAGGGATTACAAAGTTGGATTCACCATTGAACTTAATAGTGCAACATACTTTGGGGCAGATGCCAAACCTTTTAGGTGCAAAAATATAACAATAAAACATGGATCTTCTAGTGAAAACCACACTGTGGCATTGCTTGATCCCACAAAAGTAAAAAGAAAGAGCGTATCCAATGGTGAAAACCTCTCTGAGGTGCCTAAGGATGAAAGGTTTGACATCCTCCCTCCTAGTACACAACGGGAATGATAAACAATCCTTATTGAAGAGACAAAAGAATACAATGTGGGGACTCTAAAACTCCTCACCACATACATCTGGCATCTTGTTTGACTCCAGAGGAATAGTCCAAGTTTGTCAAATTCTTCCAAAAGCGCCAGATTAACTTTGCATGGTCATATGCAGACATGCCTAGTCTTGATCTTGATTTAGTCATGCATCACCTCACCGTAGCAGAAGGAGCCAAACCTGTCAAGCAGAAGCTTCGCAAGATGCATCCTTAGATTGCAGTACTAGTCAAAGTAGAACTTAAGAAACTCCTAGATGTTGGTTTTATCAGACCAATTGACTATGTAGATTGGATATCCAATATTATGCCTATCGGCAAATAAAATGGGGGTATCCTTATTTGTACTAACTTTAGAGATCTAAACAAGGCATGTCCTAAAGATGACTTCCCCCTACCAAACATTGACATAATAGTAGACCTAACATCAAGACATGCCATGCTTTCACTCATGGATGTCTTTTTAGGGTACAATCAGATAAAGATCACACTAGAGGATCAACATAAGATGGCCTTCACATGTCCATGGGGAACATACTACTAGAATGTAATGCCTTTTGGTCTAAAGAATGCAAGAGAGACCTATCAACGAGCAATGACCACCATATTCCATGACATGATGCATACTATAATGGAAGATTATGTTGATGACTTACTAGCAAAATCACTAACAAGAGAAGGTCATCTAGACATATTAAAGAAAATCTTTGATAGACAAGAAAAATATCATGTTCGACTCAACCCAAAGAAATGTGTCTTTGGAGTAACCTCAGGGAAGATTCTACAATACTTTGTCTCAAGCAAAGGCATTGAGGTCAACCTTGCAAAGGTCAAAGCAATCATGGACATGCCACCTCCAAAGAACATCAATTAGCTAAGGACATTACAAGGATGACTTCAATCCATCCGAAGATTCATTGCACAACTAGCAGATAAGTGTCACCCATTTACACACATGTTACACAAAAACATCCGCTTTCAATGGGATGCTAGATGTTAGCAAGCATTCTAGATGCTTAAAGACTATCTCATGAATACACCATTACTGTTCCCACTAGATCCGAGCAGATCTCTATTACTCTATATTTCTGCAACAAGTACAACATTGGGTGTACTATTGGCACAAAACAATGCAGAAGGGAAAGAGTGTGTTGTATACTACATCTCCCACACACTAAATGGCTATGAACTCAATTACACCCCTATTGAGTGAGCTTGCCTAACAGTAATCTTGGCAGCCACTAAGTTGAGACACTATTTATTGACACATAAAGTATAGCTCATTGCAAAGATTGATCCACTCAAGTATTTACTTAGCAAAGCAGCATTGACAAGACACTTGGCCAAATGGGTGATGATTCTAAGTGAATTTGACATAGAGTATGTGGACTGTAGAGCTATCAAAGAACAAGTCATTGTAGATCAGTTGGTCGATGCACCACTTATAGGCAATCATCCTCTCATTTCCAATTTTCCAGATGAAGAGATATTCATGATCACAACAACACAACCATGAAAATTATACTTTGATGGTTCATACACTAGACATGGCTCGGGGGTAGGCATTTTGTTTATCACACCTCAAGGTGACAACATCTCGAAGTCTTATAGGCTCACATTTCCATGTACAAACAATATAGCTGAGTATGAGGCCTTGATCATAGGACTCAAGCTAGCCATACAATGGAAGTTACAAGAACTACAAGTATATGGTGACTCCCAACTGGTCATTCAGCAAGCAACAGATGAATATCAAACCAAGGATGACAAAATCATGCCATACAAACAAATGGTGGACAAAGTAAAAACATCATTCACTACTATAACCTTTGAGCAGATACCCAGAGATCAGGATCGAGCTGTTGATGCTATGGCTACCATTGCATCTCTCCTAGATCTTCCACATAATTCAACACGCTATGAGATCTTGGTCGAGCAGCTTTGGATTCCTGCTTATGATATCCCCAAATCTAAGATGATATGTCACCTTGTCAGTTCTGAATCCCCATGGTATGGATAGTTCTACACCTACCTCCATGATCACACACTTCCTCCTAACCAATCGAATAACCAACGTAAAACTTTCATTCGCCAAACAACTCAATATACCATTATTGCTGAAACCCTATATTGATGTAGTCTTGATGGTACTCTCCTTCAATGTCTAGAATAGGATGAGATAACCAAGGCCTTGGAAGAGGTACATGAAGGAATTTGTGGAACTCATGCAAGAGGTCTGTCACTATCCAAGAAACTCCTACGCATTGGATACTATTGGCCATCAATGGAAAAAGACTCATACTACTTTGTCAGAAAATGAAAGAAATACCAAGTTCATGGAGATCTGATACATGCACCTGCACAAGAATTGCAACCAATCATAACACCATGGCCTTTTTGTCAATGGGGACTTGACCTTGTGGGTAAAATCCATCCATCTTCATCCAACGGCCATAAATTCATTATTACCGCCACCGAATACTTCACAAAGTGAATCGAAGCTATTTCACTTACCCAAGTCACCGGTAAGAAGATCACCTCATTTATCCTTAATTACATCATCTGCCGGTATGGTGTACCCATTCCTATCATCATAAATAATGGGATTTCATTCAAAAATCAGGACGTTCATGAGCTCTATGAGAAATTCCACATCCAACACCACTTTTCCACTCCCTATTACCCACAAGGCAATGGTCAAGTTGAAGCATCGAACAAAAACATATTAAGAATCCTCAAGAAGATAGTCAATGATGTCAGCCGTGATTGGCATGTTCAATTGAATCCAACACTATGGGCATATCGAACTAGCATTCAAACCCCTACAGGCACAACTCCCTAGTCACTAGTCTATGGCACAGAAGATATCTTACCTCTTGAGGTTGAGATACCATCTCTACGGGTTTCCTTACACAATCTCATAGATGATGAAGCATACAGAGTATCCCGTCTCCAAGATTTAGAGCTACTTGATGAGAAGCGACAAGTTGCATACGATCACCTCAAGGCCTATCAGCAGCTCATGAGCAGAAGCTATAATCATCGAGATAGACCTCATACATTTGAGGCAGGTGATCTTGTTCTTTGAGAAAATCCTTGTAACCAACCCAACCAAGAACATTAGGGAAATTTTGAATCAAATTGGCTAGGTCCATATGTTATTACTGATGTATTTGGGTCTGAGGCATATCAATTGGCTACTTTAGAAGGAGAACTGCTAGCAGATCCAATCAACAACATGCACCTCAAACTATTTTATACATAAGTCACATAGAGCATCAGGCTCCCATACATATCGGCAAAAAAACCAAAAATATTAAGATAAATAACCTGAAGAAAATACAAAAATATCAAAATAGTAAAGAAAAAATCATGCATCCAAATGGTGAACAACTACTCCGGTGGCACCTTGGGTAAGTATGATGTGAAAACCTGGCAAATAGGTGCCAATCGTAAAGGCTATGGCTCCATTGTCTTTCAGACTTTTTGCGATCACATTCACTACATCCACTCATCCATCTATCCAAACCATGGCTTGTTATTAATCTGTAATCAAGGATAGTATTTCATGCGTCTTGCATCTCGCTTTTTTGAAGTCATGCCTAAACTGGGGAAATGGAAGTGGATTCTGCATTACTTGTGATTCATTGGATCTTCATTCAAAATTGTCTCTCAAAATACCCTTAACCTATTTGATGGAAGTAGATTCTACATTACTTGTGATTCATTGGGTATTCATTCAAAACTGTCTCTCAAAATACCAAAAACATTCAAAACAATCATCAAAATCCAAAAACATTGGAAAATTGTCTCACAAAAACTCCAAAAACATTGGAAAATTATCTCACAAAATCCAAAAACATGATAAAACATCAAAAAAAATCAATCAAAAAAATGGCAATGCCCTATACATACTATTTTCAAAGCAGATACCAAACAAACATTGTGAAATAATCTAACAATGACCACTTATCCAATCAACCAAACATGAAACATGAAGCATGCAAACTGTCTTAACAAGGATGCATCCTTCCTTACCAAAAAAAAGACAAGATGAAATTTTCTTTGACAAGAAAAATTTGTTTAAGCTATCAAGTACTTGGTTGATTTGTAGATTATTCATTTGTTTATATATATCATGTTCCTACAACATTGTTTGTGTATCTTCTGCGAATTATTCCAATAAAGTTTTGGGGCATGTACTAATGGTGTCTACGTGGGAAGTTCACTAAGCTACATGATCTTAGGCAAAATACAATCATATATCACTATAGCTTGATGACTATATCGTATACCTCGACCATATGAGCATGAACCATTATTGAGGATCCATATTCTTTATTCATTATATATGTTGTTTGCTTATAGGTACAATGCTCCATATTTGGTTCCTACTGCCTCATCCAAACTCGATAATGGTTTATCTCTGATTATGATATGAACTTGTCTCAGGATATAATTGACAAAAGATCAAGGAGGACATTCCAAGTCATGCATGAAAGGAGATAATCCTTGTTTGTTCTGCTAGCAATACTTAGGTCAACTTGATCCATTATATCAAGTTGCTTGTATTAACTTGCTATATCAAAATTCATGTAAGAACTACCTAGGTCATCTTGAATCATTATGTCAAGTTTCTTGTATTTTTCTTACGACATTTTCAAAGCTCAATGATGAAAATAAAGAACTATGGATCATCATTTCATCTCATCTATTTATATAGCATTTCGTTGCATATCACCCATCCATTTACTCATTCATTATTCATATACATAGTTTTGTGTGCAAGTGTGAACAAAATTAATGTGAGCAATTATGTGAAAATTGAATTGATCTTGGATACAATCACGACAGAGTACTATGATACATTATCAATACATCAGGCATAGTCTAAACAACTTTGCATTCATCTATCATGATCATATCATCATCATTATATTTAGTTGCATTTGCATCAAGTGCATTTCATATCATTTAGTTGCATAAAATTACATATAGTTTATTAACATTAGTCTTATTATATCATTTTCATCATTGCATAATCATGACATTTAGATTCATTCATA
Source organism: Cryptomeria japonica (assembly GCF_030272615.1). Classification (NCBI taxonomy): domain Eukaryota; kingdom Viridiplantae; phylum Streptophyta; class Pinopsida; order Cupressales; family Cupressaceae; genus Cryptomeria; species Cryptomeria japonica. Next base: position 734,313,568 of record NC_081415.1, on the reverse strand, counting down.
TGATAAATTGTCCTTAATTGTATTAGCCATTATTATACATTCATTTAGTTTTAGTTACCAATCATCATTTATCATCATTTATTGTTGCATACATCTATTTATCTATCCATTAGTTAAGTGAATTCATTTATCCATTTAGTATATTTTTATACTCATTCAATTAATTTCATTTAGGAGTCATTACCAACATGCATTCATTCTAATTTTTAATTGCATTAAGGTGCAATTATTCATGAATTGCATTATCATTTCACTTCATCATATTCTCTGACATTTAGAATCATCAAACAACATCATTTGTCTCAACCATTGGTTCATACATTATCCATATGCATTCATTTAGAATTCATCATTTAAAACATTTGTACTTTACATTTGTTTATCCATATTACATTCATCTAACAAACCATCTAGATACATTTACATATATAAAATCATTCATTTTAGCACATTATATTGTAAAAATCATTACACGTGATTATCTCATTATCTCATCAAAACATAAACTCCAAAGTACCATCATAATCATCATTGCATTATGCACATATAAATCATCGTGGCATTATGCACATATAAATCATCATTGCATTTACACACATAAATCATTAATGCATATCAACCTGCATCCACATGATTAGCATCACATTATAAAATATGCATATCGACATCATGTAAAAACAAATCATCATAAAACATCTATATAGGAATCATCTAATCAATGCATACATATAGCCAGTACAAGTATCCATTTGAGCATAAATCATAAAATCATCATCCTGCATAAGCATCCATACATGTCATCAAAATGCATATCATCACAAAATGTGGGATCTCCTCATATATCATATCATATCACCAAAAATATACATGTATCAAAGTACGATGATGTCCAAAATATCGGCTACCAAGAGCCATCCAAGACACAGTCCAAAATAATAATGTAAATACATGCATACAAAATGCTCTCTCAGATACCACTCTGACCAGATGTCACACCCCCATCTCTACCTGCTCCCCCACTAGCCCCTGCACCACCTGATCTATCTCTTTGGGGAGGACCCATCACACCACCACTGCTCTGCATCCTCTGAGACTGCTCTGATCTCTCCTGACATATCTGTGAATAACTCAGTACCCGTCGACTAGATGGCACCTCCTTGCTCATATAGGCTCCACCAGTAATCCACCTCTACACCTGCTCTACATACCTCCCTTGCCAATGCCTCCATAGACAACCTCTGTCTCTGTACTCCCTCCAAGGCCCGCACTCTCTCTTGCAACTAGATCACCCTGTCCAAGGCCTGATCTCTCTCCCGCAGTACCACAGTTAGCTTTGACTCTCGAGAAAACAACTGAACATCTCTAGCTACTACCTCTGCCTCCAGATCCTCTACACAAGTCTGCAAATATCCTATCATATGATCCCATAGATCTGTACCTATAGCTCAAATATCCATAGGTTCCTCCCTAGTGGCTCCCTCTCCCATCACTCCCTCCTCTATATCCATAGATGCCTATCCCTCACCTACATCCCTGCCACCTAACCTCATGCCTCCTTGCATCAATGATCCCTGAGATAGCCGCAATGGCTACCCACCTCTCCCTCTCTATTGTAATCACCCACCACCTCCACCCCCACCTCCAAATCCACCACCTCCTCTAAAACCACCACCCCCTCCTCCTCCTCCTCCATCCCCACCACCACCATGTCCATCACCACCATCCCCTCTCCCTCATCCATCTACTACTCCCTGACCTCCTCTCCTCCTCCATCTTCATCCCCTCTCCTCCTCAAAATTTGGGATCAGCTCTGCCGGATCTGATATCTAAGGAATCAGATGTGTTGTGATGTACTGTGTATACTCCTTTGATACCCCATCATCTACTACACCCGACCTCATTTGCCATGGTCTCTCTTGCAATGTGCAGAACTCTGCCAGTGCTTGATCATAGGGTAACACTGGTCCCCACAAGTACCTCTCTCTTACCACCTGTGCATACTCTCCCAAACCACTAGATAACCCATGTCACCGCCCAAACTGTCTCAACACTCCACCTGGCAACTATCTCTCCACATTGTAGGCTATCCTACCAATGAGGAATCGAGTCATAAAAATATACGGAAATGCCTCTACATTATCCTCCTAGGGCTCAAACTCAATATATGGCCTCCAAATCACTGTATCCAAGTCATCTAGTGCCCACTGCCACCAATCTAGCTTCCCCAGGTGGAGCTGACTCATCATACCACCATACATATATACATATGGCTGATCCACTACTCAAAATCTCAGACTGACTGGCAGGGTAACTGGTAAGTGCTCCCAGGCCTAGATATGTAGCAGCATGATCCCTACTCCCAATGAGCTCACTCCTCAGTATGCTACCTCATGCAACTCTTGATATAAGTGTGATAGCATGCACGGTCCCCATGCAAACCGGATCCCCTCTATAATCATCTTCTCAATCACTTGACCCCAACCAACAGCCAGTCCATGTGATCATCTATCTGGGTATAGCAGTCCCCCAACAATCCCTGATAGTAATGCTGGTTATGGCTCATACAATGTGGCTATTTCCTCCTAGGCTATCGATCCATCATCAATATACACATCTCCTCAAAAAATCTCTACACTACTAGGGTCCCTCATGCTCGGTCATAGCTCACCAACTCTCCTCGAATGGGAATGTGCAGGATGCGCCATACATCCTCCAGTGTAACTATCATCTCTCCCTACACTAAGTGAAATGATCATGTCTCATTATGCCATTGCTCTGCCAATGTTGTGATCAACCCGTGATTCGTCTGAATCACGAGCATATACATGACGTCATATAGGCCAGTCGCTGCAATACAATCCACCTCAACCTCGGTCAAATGATCGCGCAACACCTGTGTGGTAGGATGCATCTCGCACATCTATAAGACATGTAGATCCTCCTACACATGTGCATTAACCATCATCATCAGTTGTTTTGTTTCAAACTTTCTTAAGTTTAAACCTAGACTATCAATAGATACTTTGATCAAGTATCTTCGGGTCTCAATAGGTAAGCAATCATGGCACACCTAGACTTCAACAGACATTTATCCTAATGACCTAAGTCTCATCAGGACTGCTATGGTTCAAAACAACTCTCACCTCACATCTCCATTCATCCATCATTGGCATCTGGAGATTCTTGTTCACACACACAGGGGCATTTTATTTTTCCTAACAAAAGTGCTATTTTGCATTCAACAACACTACAAGATTGACCAAAGCACTAACTCAACTATTCACTAGTGCTAAAATATCAATTGTGCTACACTAACTATACCATAGCGCTACTTTACCTCAACAGTGCTAATTCAACTACTCAATAGCGCTAACAAATTAAAAGTGCTCAATCGACCAAGCAATAGCGCTAAAAACCTAACATCGCTAAAACAACTATACAATAGCGCAACTATTGACAAAAGCACTAAAACCGCTATACAATAGCACTAATTTAGTTGACAACAGCACTAAAACACATTTTTAGCGCTATTGTCTTGACTCAACTTGGACCTAGCTAAAAATATATCAAAAATGCACAAAAATAAAAAATTCAAATTCACATACCACTGGTCTGTAGTCGTCTGGCCGCTGGAATTGATGAACTTGCTCTAATCGATGCTCTGCTATGGGAACCGACATCCTGACTACTTCTTACTCTTCCAACAAGTCAAAACCAAAGCTTGGATTTCACTATAGTCGCGAATACAAATGACCCTATTTTCACCCCTTTCTCCCCAAATAAACCCTTCGTCGTAACCCTAATTTTCTCCTACTCACCGCTGTGGTCCCCGTGAACTTCTCGAGCCTCCCATTTCTTCATTTTATCTCCGATTTCTTCTATTATTCACCAATATTGCTAACTTCTTTTCTTCTACCACTTTGCCAATTTTCACTCTTTCTCGAGAGATCGCTCGATTTTTTGAAATTTTTCAGCCCATCTCTTGAGGGAGAATACCACCCATTAAATTAACATTTTATGGGGCATATTTCTTCACACCTATTTCTCTTTCTTTGAAATTACACGATAAACCACACCATCTCAAAGAGGGGCAAATGTAGTCACATAAATTTATCCATTTTAATTAAATGAATATTTGTTATTTATTTGATTAAAAATCTACTAAGCCATCAATTAATTAAATTAATATTTAATTAGTTCATCTTCAAACATTCTCCTATTAATTAAAATAAATTAATAATTCATCTTCAAACATTCTCCTATTAATTAAATAAATTATTTAATTTATTTTAATTAATTCATTCAACCAAATTCACACTCAATTAAATGAATAAATTCTATTTATTCAGTTTAATCCTCTTTCCTCTTTTAAATAAAACATCTATTTAAATCATTTATCCCCCCCATTTGCATTTTCCTACATCTCCCACTTGCCCTTCCTAAATTCTTCTAGAACCTATCTAATCCTAATCAATTAGCCTAATCCATCCCCTAATTATTGTCATATCCCTAAGGAACTTGGAGTCACTTCTCAAAGACTTCAAAGTCTTTGAAAAGCATTAAATGTTTGGTGTGTTCAACAATTTAACCTCTAAAGTCTTCCAAACCACTTATGGCTCTTACATGACCATTTATGGTTAACCCTTAACTCAACCCTCATGTGACTCATGTGTCTCCTCAAGCATTTATTGCTTTGACCATGGTTATCCCTTTTACCTTTGTACAAGAGTTTATCCATTGGATAAAATCTTTATTCTTTGAATAAAGAATTTATTCACTCAACCCAACCTTGACCTTAACTCCCAAGTTAACTCTCAGGTCATGTCAAGCATTTAATGCTTATTCCCTCTCCTCTCAACCTATCTCATATTGACACTTGTCATCCTGGGATTGGGTTGAAAGTCATCACATGGATTGAATATCATTCAATCCTAACCCTTGTTGAGATTACTCAATCCCAACCATCCATTGCTCCATTTTTCCTATAAATAAAGCTCATTTCTTCATAATCCAGATCCTGAAAAACTTGTATGCATTTAATCTATAGTGAATTTTAGAGAGAGCATTTAGCATAAATCACATATATTATCATTTTGGACTAAAATAAATCTTAGTTAATTTCATAATATGTCTAATTAGTTTGTTTTACACTTGGATAGCATAGTTTAAAATTTTCAATCTTGAACCTCCATAAGCATCCATAGTGCAAAATGTTGTTGAGAGCTACACTAGTTTGGAACTTGGAGAGGAGAGGAACAAAGGAGAAGGAGCTAAGAGTATGTTAGAAGGCATTTGGAGATGCCTTGTGATATTTGTTTCCCTAGTTAAATACTTTAGCATGTTTTTAGTGTCTCTTTTGATATGTCTGCTTAGATTAGTTTTTGGTTGAATAACACTAACCTTTGATCCTTGTTTCTTGTTGTTTTTGTGTGTTATACGATCACAGGCTTTAACATTTCACAGAGCATCAAGTCCTACTCAGGTCTTGATTGTTCAAATAATTTAAATGTACCCATGGAAGGGTAATAAAGGTTTAATATATTGTTTTGAGTCCATTTTAAGGTGTTCAAAGTATTTAAGTAATGTTTAGTGGTCATTCATGTCAAAAGGAAAAAGTTGTCAAGGTGTCACTAAAAAGTTGTAATGCAACAATGCATAAAATGTTGTCAAATTGTACATTTCATTCTTAGGGGAAGCTGGAACAACTATAGAACCATGAGAGGCTATAAAATCCATCATTTATTCAGATTAAGTGTATGTGACAGAGTTGGAAGAAAGTCTTGTTAGGCTAGATCAAATAAAGCCTTTGACTATCACTTAATTTTGCAGGGTTGTGACAGTTACAGGGTTGTATATCAGTTTGAAAGTAAAACTTCTAAGTAATTATTTTTTGGATAAATAGGAAGGAATTGTATTGCTATAAAGTATGTATTGGAAATTATTTTTGATGAAGATTGAATGAGAAAATTGATATTTTGTTTAATACTTTTAGCTTTTGTTTTTGACAGTCATGATTATTTGTTGCTTTAGATGTTTTTCTTAATAAGATCTGGATTGAATCTGACCCCTAATAACCTGTTTGAGGTTGTAGAATGAAGAGTTATCTTTAATTCAAGACAGGTTTGAAGGTCATCCATGGATTATAAAGAAAGTTCTAATGGTTTTTGTCAAAACTATCATAAAACCCTTGTTGACAGGATTGCAACAAAAGAATTGATTATAACTCTTAATGTACCTACTCAAGTTTCTTCATATTTTGGATTCTAATAGTCAATTCAATTCTCTTTCATATGAAGTTGGTTTCATGTTGACTTCTTCATAAATTCATCATTCCTAAGTTGATTCTATTAGATGACACAATAAAAAGGTTTCTCTTTTTTTTAAACTCAAATATTTTTCATCAACTTGCCAAAATCAAGCTTCTTTTTTAGCCACGAAAACTATCTAAATAAAATAGTCTTCATAATTGAAGAGATTATAAGTTTAAGTAACATTTCAACTTCTATATAACTATTTCTAAGAATACTTTTGTACTTGTGATATCCTTTTGCATAGTTTGTGAAGGTTACACACCGAAGTTTCTATAGCCCAACTTTTTTGAGTGTGAAGAAAGACCATGTCAGAAAATATCAACGAAGAACAAAATAAGGAGACAATTGCTAGATTGTGGTCTAACTTGAAAATAAAAGGTGATGGAAAATATTATTGTCCCAGCAAAATTTGTAAGGGCTTAAAGACTAGAAGACTTCTAATCAAAACAACTAAGAAACATTGTAGGCAGCATGGTCACATTGAGATCATGATCATGGTTTATTTATGTTGATGATTTTTATATAGGTCGAGCTCCCCGGGGCACATGATATGGACCAACACAACTCGGAGAATATGTTTTTCAAAGTGGAGGAACATGGAGGTGTGAATATCAAAGCTAAATATAATGATCCCATGGAAGATGACAATCATGCGCTAGAAAACACAATTGAAGATGATGGTATAAATACATTGATCCATGACACATTTAGTTCTAGCGCAGTCAATCATGATGATCAAGATGAATTTTATATTGTTCATAATTTACCTATACTTGAGAAGGCATACGAGCCCCTTTATGAAGGCTCCCAAACAACTCTTCTCTCCGTTTATCCAACATAACAATCTCACGTATGTTAAGATATGTCATATATGTCATTATAGTTAATAAAGGGTGAACCATGTACCATTAATATTCTTTATATTAACAAATTAATATTATGTAGATTGATAGGTGATTTTTTGTTACCACCATCAAATATTCTACCTCACTCATACTGAGAATTATCTTCCATTTTGAAATATGTTAACATTATACACTCACATGAGAATGGTTGATGTTGTCATTGATGGAAACCAACTGGTAACATGGTTCACAAGTTCTACTGGCAATAGACTTCACCTACCAGCACCGACAGTTACATCAAGGTTTATTCACATCGGCATCCGTCTACACTGGCAACAGATTATACCGACAGTCCAAGCCGACTTGGAAATAATATTGTTTATGCGAAACGTATTGTAATGTAATATTATATTTGTATAGCCAGCATGATGTATTTTAAAGACTCATATTTGTATGAGATCTTGTAGGTCATTTGTGATAGAAAAGAAAGTATGTATGTAGGTATGTATGTAAGCAGTATATGAGAGCGAATAATTGTATTTGCATTTTGATGTATTTATCTTGAGAGTGAATAAGAGCAGAGCAGAGCAAAGACTATTCTATGTAAGAAGAATCATTTACAAGCAAGGTTTTGGTAGAGGTATCAGACAAAGCTTAAACCAGTACTGAATCCAGCATTGCAGATGCTATTTTGAGCAGTACATTGTTATTGGATTTAACCATCCAATTGTGTAGTCAGTGAGACTCCATTTTTGTTATTGAGTAGTGAGATCTAGGCAGTTGGCCTTCCTGCATGTGTAGGCCCATATTATACTAAGTAATATTTATTCATATTGGCCAGTGAGTAAATATTGTGGGTCACAAATCCCACCAAGGTTTTTCCCCTACTGGGTTTCCTTGCCAAAAATATCTTTTATGGTGTGCATTGATGCTTATTCTTTTATCTCTCTTTATTGCATTATTATTTGCTTACCGGTATATTAATTTGGGTTGTAAAGTTGCAAATAAGTTTAAATCTTTCATCCACCGTTTAGATCCTGATTCACTCCCCCCCCCTCTCAGTGTCTTTGGAACTAACCAATTATCTAACAAAATATATTGGAATGGAGTATCAAGCAATAGATGCTTGTCCCAATGATCATATTATATATCATAAACAACATGAATTTGGAACTGAATGCCCTAAATGTCATGTTAGGAGATATAGAATAGATCAAATAATAAAAAAGTTTCATCACAAGGTTCTTCATTATATTCCCATTATTCCACATATGCAACGATTATTCAGATGCACTAGCTTGACACAATTTATGGATTACCATGCACACAATAGAAGTCGAGATGACATTATTCGAATGCCTGCAGATGGTTTAGTATTTATGGACATAGAGGGAAAATAGCCACACTTTAAAGAAGAACCTCATAATCTCAAGCTTTCATTGGCAGCAGATGGTTTCAATCCATTTGGAGAGATGAGATCTGTTTACTCGGTGTGGCTAGTTTTTGTTATCAACAATAAAGTTCCTCCATGGATGTCAATAAAGAGGGAGCAAAAAATTTTGGTGATGATTGTTCCAGGTATTTTATCATTTAATAGTCATCTACATTTAATTATAAATATTGCAGTAAAATGGTCAAAATAATTATGTAATGTTTTTGTTCATTCAACCAGGTAAGTACCAAGTTAAAGATATGAATGTGTATATTGAGCCTCTTATCGATGAGTTTCTGGAATTATGGAATGGTGTCACTATGTATGACGTCTCTAGACCAATAGGACAAAGACAATTTCAATTCCATGCAATGCTTGTATGGACAATACATGATGCCCTAGGGCTAACACATTTTTGTGGTATGTTACAGTGTTCAAGTTGCGCATTATAATTATAATTATAAAAAATTAATGTATTTAACCCAATTATACATTATCTTGTAGGTCTTCAAATAAAGGGAAAATTTGCATGTCTAGTTTGTGGTCCAAAAATGAAATCCCATCATTCAAAAAGTTCAGGAAATCAGGTGTTTGATGAGTATAGGCACTTCCTCCAAAGAAATCATAAGTATGGAAATACTAAAAAAAATCTTTTCAATGGGAAAGAAGAGACTACATCAAAGCCACGAAGAATGACACCTTGCCTATGGAAGTTGAAATATAATAGAATTAATCATCAAGGTAATGTCATTCCATCTAATGGTTTATGTTTGGAATTTGTATTTTTCTATTGTGTTTTGTTTACTGATGATGTAATTGATGATCGTGAAGGTCGTCAAGGCATTAATGACCACCTTCCAAAGGGACTAAAATGTTATCCGAGACAATTTAGTAGGTTTCCCTACTACGAGAAGCTACAAATTGTGCATTTGTTTGATACTATGCACATTGGAAAGAATATAATAGAGACATTATGGAAAATATTGGAGGGAAGGCATGACAAAGAAAAAATTGTCAAAATTTGTAGTGACATTCAGGAATCCAATCATACAATGAAAAATGGTATTCAATCAAATAGAAATGTAGACCAGATTAATGTAAGTGCCCTTCCTTGGTTATCAATGGATCAACAAAGTAATGTTATAAAAGAATTCAGATGAAAACTTCAATTTCCGACAGGATTTGCTATGAACATAAACAACCTCATATCAAAGAAAAGTGAATTTGGGCCAGGGATGAAAACACATGATTGACATACCTTCATTAAGGAAATTCATTTTCTTATGTATTTACTAAATATTTGTATACTACATATGTACTTTTCATGGTATTATGTTAGAAAACAATGAAAAAGATCATTTGATAATTGTTGCGATACGTTCTACCTCTATCTCTCCCAGACAACTTTGACAATAATGTCAAGCAAGTCATATATGATCTTGGAAAATGCATGAGGCATGTAGTGATCTTTGTTCAATATGTTGTATAGATAATATATTTGTGATTTGTTTTACTTATTATGTAATATATTGTATATTATTTTGTAAAGTCTTGTTTATATATTTTTGTGTCTTGAATCTCTTCTAGGTGGTTTTTCATCTAAATAAATCCATAAAGAAGATACTAAATATGGGAAGAGAAAAATTTCTCATTTAATGTGTGAAATGCAAAAGTGTCTACCTTCAACTTTTTTCAATGCACAAGAACACTACCTCATACACGAAGTTGAGGAGATTGAATTGTGTGGACCTGTATACACTAGGTCAATGTGGATTGTTTAGAGGTACTTGAAATTTTTGAAGGCTTTGGTTTGACAAAGAGCACATCCTAAGGGTTCTATGGTGGAGGGATATATGGTATACCAAACTATAGTGTACATTGTTGAATATCTTCCTAAGTTTATAGCAAAGATCCACGTATATCGCATTTGGGATCCCAACCCCATTAACAAATTCGAAGGGGAGTACTTGATGGGGAAAGGTAGATTGAGGAAAGTGAGAGGTAATTATAAGATGTTATTGTAGTTAATTAATTCTTAATCTTCTAAATAAATCAGTTGTAAGTCATCTATTAATTATTTGTACAATTGGTCGGGAGTGGGATGGGCCACATTTGTATTTTGCAAACAATCTTGATTGGATGAAGGCGTGGATTGAACAATGTCAACATTCTAGTCGCACATTAACATGGGAAGGTGTGACTTCATTGGTTAAAGAAGCCCATCATAATGGAGATTCCAATGTTATGCAAAGGAAAATTAATTTAGCGTATGGTTTAAGAGATAAATAGGTATGTACAATTTTATTAATCACCCGTATGTTTATCAACTCACAATGCAATAATTTTAACATGTTAGACATATTGTAGGTCAAGCACCACAAGGCTATATTGTGTTGCAATGGTGATAAATTTCACATCAAAAAGTTGGATGACACAAAGAAAACTTGTGATTCTGGGATAACTGTAGTCTTTGAGGTGACCAATATTTCATCTAGAAATGACATACATCTTCAAGAGTCTCAAAATTGATACTATGGCATTTTGGATGATATTCTTGAGTGTGACTTTAATTCCTTCAAATTAGTTTTATTCATCATCAAATAGTATAGGCTACGATTGAATAAAAATGATCCTGATAGAATTGTTATTGAACATGATAATGGATTTACAATGGTTAATACAAGGTCATTTGAGCTAGTTGGGGATGAGCCATATGTTCTTCCAAGCCAATGTGAGTAGGTATTTTACTCAGAGGTTCCACATAAACCGAGTTGGTCATTTGTTGTTAGACATGATCCAAGAGGAAGGCTGATAAAGTATAATGAGAATCTAGATGGAAGAAGAAGATACTGAAGAAGTAGAAGATGATGATGATGATGATGATGATGATGATGTTGTTGCTCCTGCTACTGATGATGGTGGTGATGGTGATGATGGTGATGATGATGATGATGATGATGATGATGATGATGACGATGATGACAACGACGATGATGAGGACGACGACGACGATGATGATGACGACGATGATGATGACGATGAAGACGATGATGATGATGATGGTGATGATGATTATGATGATGATGATGATGATGATGATGATGATGATGATGATGATGATGATGATGATGATGATGATGATGATGATGATGATGACGATGTTGGTGGTGGTGGTGATGATCATGATGATGGAAATGATGATCATGATGGTCATGATGATTAGCTGCATAAAGAAGAAGATTAATGAAATGTATGAAAAAAATTTAACTTTGTGTGTATTTATGGAATTTGGACTGTTTATTAGCTATGTGATGGATGGTGATTTAAAATACATGTGTGATGGATTACATGTTTATGATGATGCATTTGACATTTTTTGAACTTTGTGTGTATTTATGAAATTTGGACTGTTTATTAGCTATGTGATGGATGGTGATTTATGATACATATGTGATGCCTATGATGCTCAATTACATATATGATGATACATATGTAATTATTATGATGCTCATGATACATGTATTTATTGTTTATCAAATAACAAATGTAATGTTTATGATGCTCAATTGTTGGTGCTAATTTCATGTATATATTTTGTGTGATGTTGCCACCCTTGGTGTAAACAGGTAATTGACTATAGACATCGTCAACCCTTTAGTTGAGGATCCTGCACAGTCTAAATAAAGTAAAGGTAAGGAATAAAGAAATATACAATGATTATGATGATTGCATATTATTCATGTTGTGTACTATGTAATTTTTGGTATACATATCATGTAATTTTTAGCTAACATAAGATAATTGAATTACATATGCAAGAACCTGAACCCCTTTGATGAGGATCCTGCATAGTCTCATGGATCAACAAGTATAAGTCAATACACCCTATAGAAATAGTTTATTTTAAGAAAATTACTAGGAAAACAAACTTCCTCAGTTCTTCAAACCTTGACATTAGCAAAAAATCTAATACAGTTATCAACACTTGAGGCCCTAGTTGGACTTATTCAATTTTTAATCTCAATGTCAACTTTAGGGTCAACTTCTTCATCAACATTGCCCTCATTTTCCAAATATCTCTCTCATTACCAACTAACTCTCTCATTTGATGGAGTGCAGGTACCACCAAATAGGTATTTGTCAAATGTGTCTTCCTCGAATGAGGGAAATGTAGGAATAGTCGATGAAAGTGAGACATGTAGTAGGTCTAAAATAAGGAGATCAACTAGAGGTTAAAAGATTAGAAGAAAATTCAATAAATGCATGGAATTTTTCCTTTCTCAAGGGGGGTCATGTTCTTATGATGATGAGACCAAAGGTGACATCTAGGTACCCTTGAGGTACAAACATCTAGAGAAACAATGGGTACCCAAGGAACTTCCTTGAATAAACACTGATTTTTGTGTTAACGAGAGGATATATTGCATCGTACCTTCATCATTTCATGGTTTGGGCCTATTTTCCATGGACAACATAAAGGTCTATTACAACAAAGTTGCTGAATTGATGGAGTATGTCAGACCTTGTTACAATTACAAAAATTGGATGCAGATTGTTCGATATAAAAAAAGTATGCTTAGGTATGCACTGTCAACAAATTATATACAACAAAAAGATAATGATCAAAGTAAATGAGTGGTTGTATACATTTATGGAAGGCCAAAAGCAATAGGGAATATTGTAGGTTTTATAAATAGTACGCGACCTGGGTGAACTAATAAGAAACCCAATTGCATATTTGAGGCGCGCGAGGGAAATCATGTATTCGTATGTGCAATAAAATCAATGAGTTAGGGGAAGAGCTACTAATCAATTACGATTTGAATCATATAGATACAAACAAAGTTACTAATATGGGGTGGTATGTACTATATACCATTTAAACCAACCTCCAATTAATGACTCCAATATACCATCTTATTATTAAGTTTTTTTGCTAAGTCTATTGGTTTCATTTCGCTAACATGTTTATATTTTTTCTTTGTCACATGGTGACCTGGATCCATCACATAGCACAAACAAGGATGTAGGTCTCGAAACTTCTACCAAGTAGGTAAACCTCATTGTAATTGTACAAATTAGATAGAAGCAAACTGTTACATTATTATGTTATTTTCTTGAGTGTTTTGGAGTAATTTTGATAGTGTTAATAATATTCTTGTCATAGATGAATGTTTGGGGAAAGGGAAAGGAAAATCCCTTACATCAGCACCTCAGCACAGTATTAAGCAATGAGGACTACACAATTTCCATAAACCCTGTAGAAGTGATATAATTTCTATTACAAAAAATAATAAAGAGATTGTTTCTTTGGTATGCATGACCCCTCAGACCGATGAGATAAAAAATAGGGTGAATCAATTGATGCAAATAGCAGAAAACATGTGAGTAAATAGTAATGAAAGCTTTAATTATAGCAAAAGTTCAATAATGGTTTATATTTTATACTCTTTTATGTACTAACTTGTTTTGGACTAATTATCCCATGATTTTTTTGCAGGAAATGATTTTTTTATAAAAATCTAAATGACATTGCGTTGCAGATGTTTGGGCCCACCATATGTAAAAGATGGAACATCACATGTGAACTAACCCTAATCCACTATTTTTTATTTCACATCATTTCTAGAATAGTTTTCTTTTGATCCATTTCTTGAACTATATTAAATGTAGCTTCAGTTCATTTCTGAATCTAATATGTTTGTTTTTGCTTAAAAGGTGGAATGACCAAGAAAATAGGTTAAAAGATGAACTCACAAACTGTATCGTTGAGTTGTTCAGAAATGACACATTCGAGAAAACCAAGCTCCTTGAAAAAGTTGGCACATATCTAAAGTATGTGAGGGACCAGTACAGGACACATTTAGAGAAGAACGTAAATTACGAGCGTCCCCCCATGATTCTAGAGAAGGAGTGGAAGGACCTAATTTTGGATACGAAGGAGAGAATTGAAAGGAAAAAAGGAAATATGCCAATAGACTCCAGAAGAAGGTATGTGATACTGTTAAGAATGTAATTATGTACTAATTACTCTTTATATTTATATAATCTAACATATTTCAAACTTTTCATAGACTGAGTGACATGTCAAAGGAAACAAAGGCAAGACAAGAAAAGCACAGGCAACACAAACTCGGCTCTGGTGGTTATATGAAACTTGTCACATCAATTGTAAGAATCAGTAAATGAAATATCGCATCAAAATATTTATAAACTACAAACAAATATTTTTGATCAAACAATACAAGAAAAATTCATGATACTAAGCAAAAATGCAGGGCTCTGATTTCAATAGAGTACCCACAAAAGATGACAAGAGAATTGCCCACCAGCAAGGCTATACAGTCGTGGTTGAATAGCTATGAGAATTGAGTGGGAAAACATGAGATTCTGGTGCATCTGTCACACACGTAAATAAGCTATATGAAAATAATTTTAAATTGAATACCTTACCAATAATCTATTTGATGTTAAGTTCCAACATAAAGTTAATTTATTTGTTTGGATTAAGCAAGCAATTATAACAATGTGCATGACATTGGAATGCAGCCTGATAATCGTGGAACACAACCTCCACATGAAGGTTCGGATGTGCATCCCAGTAGTGGAGGTATTCATTTTATATTCAATTTTTTTAATGTAATTATTTATACAAATTAACATCTTAAATTATAATTGGTGTAGAAATTAATATAACCTTTTATGTTAATATTTTAGAGCATGTAGTCGGTGGTGACCAAGTGGAGCATGATCCAGGTAGACAACATCAGGAACATGATGTTCCCCAATCAGGTAAAGAGGACCATTGTTATTCCTTTAAACATATTTAATTTCAATTGGTGTATTGATTAGTGTAACCTTTTGTATTCCAACTCCAGAGGATCTAGAGGGTGTTTAGCATGTTAAGGTTGAGGCTAGACAAAATAATTTCAAAGATGATGTGGCCCCATCAAGTAAAGAGCGCCACGGTTATGTTCTTTAAATTAATGAAATAATTGTAACAAAAATAAAAAATGATTTGAATTTAACCCATTTCTTTGTTATTGCAAAGGAACCCCCTTTGCATTAGTCTCCTCATCCTCAGAAGAGGACTAGGCATACATCGAGATCACGAACATAGGGTAGAACAACTGAAGAGGGGGGAAGAGATGAAGAAAAAGATGCTCCACTTAGACTTTTCATAGTGTCAAAAAAAAGAAAAAAAAAGAAATTATTGTTATCTATATTATTTGATAATGACTGATTTTTATGTGTTAATGAATGTAATTATGTGCTAATGAATGTTCATGAATGATATGTGTTAATTAATATTGATGAATGTTGCATGTTAATGAGTGTTAATGAATGGTATGTGCTATTCAACATTATGTGATAATGAATGAATGTTATATTTTATTAACAGATGAAACACTGAATGAATGTTAGATGTTAATGGGGAATTTAGAGTGATGTTAGGGGGAGGGCGGAGGGGCCAAATGAGCTTCCACCTTCATGTGGTTAGCCCTATTAAGTAGAGAATATTAAACTATTCTTAAAACCAAGCGAAGCTCAATAAGATAACACACTTTTCAATATTTCATTATGTTGCATAGTTAATCTTATTGAATAATGTATATTGAATCTTAATTGCAGGGTCCAACAGAGCCAACACAAACAACAACACCACAAGTAAGTGGTTTCTTTTTAAAGTTTTTTTTTTATGATAATCTAGGAAGGTTCATCTACAATGTTATGTGTAATTGTGAAGGTGAGAAATTTTTTTTTGTGTGTTATGACATTTATTTTTTGTTCCAGGTGGTTGACTTGGAAGAGGTCAGTGATTACTATCAAAATAGGGGTCGCTTTGATGAACTCATATCCGTGTTTGTGATGAGCAACAACACTAGAAGGAACTTACATATTTATATATTCAAGATGATGAATATGATAATGCTGCCACTACTATCATGAACCATTCTCTATAGGAATGGGATCATATGCAATTCAAATATATTGTAGTTAAAGTGGCCAATGTTGAATTGTACTACAAAGTTGTGTGTGTGTGAAAAGTGGACCTGTATTTGCAATACACAACACTTCAATTAAGTCATTACATGCATGGTTAAACAGATATAAACATGAATAATAAAACCATAACAAACCGACCCATTGCCTTCTAAACGATGCGAGTATAAGATTGCTCTTAGATTATTAGCAATACCAGTGACTAGACTATACCAAGACGAAGGATTTAATCTATATGAGCATGATATTAGCTAGATGGATGCAATATTGATCTAACAAGATTTAAGCATATTAAGCTAAATGATTTAAGCAATGTGAAATGATTAATATGCAATATATCACTGATCCTAGAGCAAAAATAGTATAATAACGATATATTCTCCAGCCTCTTTTGAATGAGAGATGAGCCTGAATTTATAGAAAATTCAGAAAGAAATCAACAGCTAAGATCAAATGATGATGAGCGGTCAAGATTTTCCAAGAGGAAGCACAATCCATGTAAATTGATGTGATTGGATGCTTTTATCAGTTTTAAAGGAAATTGAGCTAAATTTAAGATTATAATCAGAAAAAACTGATTTATTCTCTTTTTCATTCAATTTTGAGATTTAATTGTTTTAATTGCTTTCTTTGAGATTATTTATTAATTTTTAATTTGTTTTTCAAGATTGTTTCCAATTGATTTCTTTTCTCAATTTTTGGTCAATTAATTCCTTTTTTTGATTTATTTCCATTTTTGAAGATTTGTGCTCAATTGATTTATTTAAATTAATTCCTCTTTTTGATGATTTAATGGCAAATTGATTTATTTAATTAAATATACAAAAGGTATTTAATTAAAATAAATAAGATAATTGTTTAAAATGATTCACTTGGAATGATCCATTAATTAAATAAATATTGAGTGATTAATTTTGCCATGTGACATTTGATGATTAAAGAATTAATTGTGTGCTCAAGATTGATTTAATTACCTTTGGTTAGGACCTTGGTGATGTTGTTGAGATTAGGGGCTCATGGTTTAGATGACCATTTTCAGGGTATTACATTTTCCCCTCTTTGAATTAATGTGCGAGCAGGACGTTCGTTCAAAGAATATTTGATGTCTAGGAGATACCAGTTTTGAACTTGATTGAACACAAACTATATGAAAGTGAGGTGTTTAGCTTGATTCGAAGCAATGAAGCTAAATGAAGTCTAATTAAAGCGATACCATTCTCAAACTTGATTGAACTTAGGAATGATAGAAAACAAAGATACCAAACTTGAACTTGATTGATCAAGAAGCAGATCTTATTGATCTAGAACTTGATTGATCTAAACACAGTGAGTGATGATAAAAATCAATCTTGAACTTGATTGATCAAGATACGATGAAGATAAACTGTTTAGCTTGATTAATAAATGAATACTGAACACCTGCTTTGATTGAATGTGATCGAAGATACTCTTTAAACCCTTGATTGAGTTTAAGCAAATAATCAGCTTGATGAAAAGCAATGAAACTGATTAACGTTAAGAGATTGATTCAGATGAAGACAAATATCAGCTTAATTTGATTCAAATGATCGAGAGATCTTAGCTTGATATAAAGTGATGAAGTTGAGATGCCCCTAGCGATGAGGATTTGATTGGTTTTCTTTAGTTGAAAAAGATGTTTTGCTCAACTTTCGATGAAGATTTGAAAATTTTCTCAACATTTGAAGATGTGAGATCATAAGGTCACAAGTATGCCCCCTCGGGAGTGAAATTGAAAGATAGCGAGGGTACATGATGATAGGCAATTTTGAGTGATGATAATGATTTGAGCACAAATTGATTCAGATGAATAAATTTAAGATTCAACATTGACTGACAAGAAATTGAGCACAAATTGAAGAAGAGAATTAGCAGTTGATGAAAGCGCTAAGTGGTCAACGTCGTGAAATTTTGATGAGAGAATTGACATTAGATTTTGATTTCGATCCCGAAAATGGACTCAGGACAACCGATTTACAAGCTCTTGATTTGATTTTATTGTACTTGTGTTGATTGATTATTAGATGTTGTTCTATATGCTTTATTCTATATGTATGCATATATTTTCAGTATAGATGAATGAATACAAATGAAATATGAGTGTTTATTTTTGTTTCTTTTTATATGCAAATAATTGAATGTGAATGAGTAATGAGTAATGCAATTTTTTTCATTTTTCTATGCAATAAGATGAATTCAAATGAATGATAGTGAATGTATGAATCTATAGAAGATGCTTATGTATACAGCTAACATCTCAATCCACAAGTACTCGATCAGAGAAACGATGATGAAAAAGAGACCACTTAGCTAAGAAATGATGAAGCTTCCAACTCTCATTCAGAAGATAAAGAGAGCATTGTTATTATACCGAAATCACTCAAAGTTCACAAAATACAAAATGAAATGTAAGATGAGATGCAACCTAAACCTAGTCATTGGACTTTGAAAAAATTAATTGTCATCATTGAGCATTTTACAATTATTGTTGGCAATATTGCATTATAACAGACAACGAAAGATTGTTGGCATTTCAATAAGGATATTGAGAAGGTTGTTGATGATTATGGATATAAATGATTAAAGATGTTTTACTATCTTGATATTATTATTTTGTCATTGATGTCAAGAAATTGATTTTCTAATTTTGTATGATGTTACCATATCTTGAGAAGTATGATATGAATATTATGAAGAAGTCAGTAAAAGACACAGGAAAGAATATGATGAATAAAGGGATGAATAAGGTATTCAATGGGCAACTACTACCAAGTCAGACAATGATGAGATCATGATGTTTTAGATTGTTTTAACATCATACATATGTTGTAAAATGTAAAGGTTAATACTATACTATGTTATCAAGCAAATAACCTAGTTGGTAAACCCTAAGAAACCTAGTTGGTAAACCCTAAGGTTATCGCTATCGGTTAATGAAGGCAGAATGTCTACCGAGTGAAGTTTAGTATTCATTGAGTTGTTACCGAGTTGTAACCGAGCTATAACAGAAAGCAGTAAATGTTTACATGTGGTATTTAATGAAAGAAGCTAATGAGCTGGAGTGGATCAATGATTGGTAAGCCGTGGAAGAATTTTGTTAACGAATCTAAGGCAATGGAAAGTCAGCATGATGATCTACAGCTCAGATTGAACTGCAATACCTTAGCACAAGTTCCAAGGTGGGGTAAAACATTTTTAGATCGAAAGATGCATTGAACCTGGACAAGATTGAAGATTTGGTGGCTATGATTGATCATGGGAAATGTGATCAAGGGCCTAATTGTTTATAAATAGGAAACTGTTGATAAACAATGTATGTGGGCAAGTGTATGCACAGGGATGCTACATAGCGATTACCGAGCACAAAAGCTTGAAGACTTGTTAGAATAATAGAGTACAGAAGCCCAACAGATAGACAAGATTAGTTCTATGTCTAGATTGTATTGAACAAATAAGAATCTGCTTTAGCATTTTAGATGTGAAGTTGCAGATAGATTTTTATTATTGTTATTTTGTGAAAGTGATAGAAAATCTCTTAACTGAGTGGACTTAACAGTCTAAAATGTAAATCCTCTAGCAAGGTGACATTTTGATTGAGTGTTTGAAATCGTTTGAAAAGGGCACTTCTAACAAAGTGAAGATGCTAACAGATCTGAGGGAAATCCCTTAACCGGGTCACATCTAGCAATGTGTTTGTAATCTTTAACAGGATTTGCTTTTAACCAAGCATACTCTAGAAGAGTATATTTCTTAGTGGGTCCAAAATCCCACAGTGGTTTTTCCCTATTTGGGTTTCCATGTTAATTCTAGTGTTATGAGGTTTATATTGTTCATATGCTTTTGAGTTTGCATGTTTGACATTTTTGGATATATAACTAATATATATGTTAGCAAGGTTGAATATGATGTTTTTATGGATGATTAAGTTTGTATGATTCATGCCCCCCCTCTCATCTTGTTGGCTATTGGATCTGAAATAACAATGATTGAAATAACATCTACATTGACCGATTCAAAGTGTAATGTTCTAGAAGGCTGCAATGATGCAAAGGCAATGTGGGATAAGCTCATATCTGTATATGGAGGAGATGAACATGTTCAAAGAGAAAAAGTAGATAGTTTAAGAGGACAACTTGAATCTATGAGGATGAATGAAGGTGAGAACATAACTTAGTACAATACAAGACTAAAGGAGATTATCAATCAAATCAAAGGAGTAGGTGGAACTATTGAAGAAAAAGATATAACAAGTAAATTGTTAAGAACCCTTCTACCAGCTTATGCAATTCGAGTCTCAGCAATCAATGAATTGAGGTCTGTACCTAATATGTCAGTTTCCTTGGATGCTACTATTGGTAAGCTACATGCATTTGAGTTAAGTAATTTTGATAACAGTGGATCTTCGGTAAATAAAGTTGATTCTACATTTAGTTCTTTTCATCTTGATGAATCTACTGATTACAATGAAAGAAATTATAAGTACTCTGAAGGAGATCACAGTGGAGCAAGTGAAAGATTTCGGAAGAACATGGAAGCAGTACACAAACTGTATGAAGAAATCAGAAAGAAAGAAGAGTTTGAAGCACTATTAGCCAAAAGGTTACCAAGAAGCAAAGGTAAGTATAAAGGAAAACTACCTTTGAAATGTTTCAATTGTGATAAGATTGGACATATGGCTTCTAACTATCCTGACAAAGATTTTACTGAAAAGGAAGATTATCAAGATGACAGACAGAAAGATAACCATTATAGAGGACACTGAGACTTCAGAAGAAGAGATAGAAAGACATGCTTAATAGTTGATGAAGAATCTAATGATGATAAATTAGATGAGACTGATACAGAGGAAGTTGTTTATGTGGCTATCAAGGATGGATCAGATGAAGAAAGGTATGAAGAAAAAGCCCTAATATCTCACATAAACACTAATGATTCTTGGATTATAGATAGTGGATGCTCACATCATATGACAGGAGATAAACACAAGTTTGTTATGTTAGAAGATTATGATGGAGGCTATGTTAGATTTGGTAATGATACACCATGTCTGGTAAGAGGTAAAGGATCTATAACACTTCTTGATAATGCAAGATGCAATGATGTTTATTGGGTTGAAGGTTTGAAATACAATTTGTTGAGTGTAACACAGCTAAACAACACAGGTTATCGAATAGAATTTCAGGAAGGAATTGTCAAAGATCATGACAAGAATGGAAAATCAACTGCTATCAGGACACAAACAAAAGGTAATACATTTCACCTTGACTCAACTAGGAATAAGTGTTTGCATGCAAAGATTGATGATACCTAGCTATGGCATAAGAGGTTTTGTCATGTGAATTTTGATAATCTAATCAAGATAAGTAAGAAGCACAGAGTAAGAGGTCTACCGAGTCTTGAAAAACCTAAGAATGCTATGTGTCAAGGATGCCAGATGGGTAAGATGTCAAGATCAAGTTTTACAAGTAAGTCTTACACTTCTAAGGGAATTTTAGATCTAGTGCACACTAATCTTTGTGGTCCTATGAAAGTTCAAAGTTATTATGGTGATAAGTATTTCATATTATTTGTGGATGACTATTCAAGGATGACGTCAGTAATGTTTTTAAAAGAAAAATCAGAAGCTTTTCAAATGTTTAAATGGTACAAAGCAAGAGTTGAAAATGAAATAGGAAGACAAGTCTCTGCACCGAGAACTCCACAACAGAATGGAATAGCTAAAAGGAGAAATAGATCTATTGTGGATTGTGCTAGAACATTAATGATTGAGAAGAAGGTGTCACAAACATTTTGGAGAGAAGCAATAAGCACAGCTATTTACACCTTGAACCAAGTTCAATTGAAGAAAGGTACTTTGAAGACACCATATGAGATCTGGTATGACAAGAAACCTAATGTTAGTTATTTTAAAATCTTTGGAAGTAGATGCTATGTTCATAAAGATGATAGAAATGGCAAGTTTGATCAGAAAAGTGAAGAAGGAACATTTCTAGGTTATTCTTCAAGAAGCAAAGCATTTAAATGTCTGATCAAATCATCTAACAAAATAGTAGAAAGTGCAAATGTGAAAATTGATGAATTTGCAGAAAGAAATGATGAAGGAAATTCCAAAGAACCAGAAGACTGATGAATTTGTCTATGTGCAACCAAGAAGTCCTACTGAGAAAACTGTTGAAGAAAATGAAGAAAATATCCAATTACTGAGTGATGAAGAAGATCATACAAAGCCTACCGAGCCTGTATTAGCCAAGTACGTCAGAAGACATCAAGCACCAAGTCAGATTATAGGACATAAGGATGATCCAGTGGTGACAAGGGACAAACTGAGATAGAACACATGTTTGATATATAAATTTGAACCAAGAATAGTAAAAGAGGCATTTAACAGTGAAGATTGGGTAAATGCTATGATAGAAGAGATTGATCAAATCAAGAAGAATGACACATGGACACTAATCCCAAGACCGAAGGACAAAAATGTAATCAGTACAAAGTGGATTTTCAGAAACAAGCTAAATGAAAAAGGGGAGGACATTCGAAACAAAGCAAAATTAGTTTGTAAAGGTTATGCACAAGAAGAAGGAATTGATTATGGTGAAACTTTTGCACCTGTTGCTAGACTTGAAGGAGTAGGAACATTGTTGGCCTATGCTGCTTTCAAGAACTTCAAGATATATCAAATGGATGTCAAATCTACATTTCTGAATAGAATACTAGAAGAAGAAGTTTTCATTGAACAACTCGAAGGATTTGTTGAAGATAATAATAAAGATCAGGTATGTAAGTTGAACAAAGCTTTATATGGTTTGAAACAAGCACCAAGAGCATGGTATGAAAGATTGCACTCTTATTTGATTAATATTGGTTTTATAAGGACAAATGAGAACAACAACATGTACATGAAGAATGATGAAAATGGAATACTGATCTCAGCCATATTTGTTGATGATATTATATTTTGTGGAAATGACTCTTTATGCAAGAACTTTGGAAATGAAATGAGAAAAGAATTTGAGATGTCATTAATCGGTGAGATAAAGTATTTTATAGGTCTACAGATACTGCAAATGAAAAATGAGATTTTCATTACTCAATCCAGGTACATAAAGGAAATCTTGAAGAAATTTGGAATGGATGATTCAAAACCAGTAAGTACTCCTATGACTACCAACTATAAATTATCAAAGAATGACGAATCTGCATCTGTTGATGAGACACTCTACCGATCCATGATTGGAAAACTACAATATGTTGTTCATAGTAGACCAAACATAGCACATGTCGTAGGTATAGTTGCAAGATTCTCTGCAGATCTTAAGGAAACACACATGATAGCAATCAAAAGAATTTTTAGATACTTGAAAGGCACAGAGGATTATGGCTTAGTATATCAGAAAGGAAATGATTTTGATTTAAAAGTTTATACTGATGTTGATTGGGCAGGCAACATTGATGATAGAAAAAGCACAAGTGGTGGAGCTTTCTTTTTAGGAGAAAGATTAGTGAGTTGGCTTAGCAAGAAACAAGGATGTGTTTCACAGTCAATAGTAGAAGTTGAATACATTGCTGCAGCATTGAATTGTACCAACATTGCATGGATCAAACAACTATTAGAAGGTATAAATGAGAAAGTTACCGAGCCAGTAACTATAGTCTGTGACAATACTAGTGCCATTAATATTTCAAAAAATCCTATTATGCACTCTAAGACAAAGCACATATCTATCAAATATCATTATCTTAGAGAAGAAGCTCAAGAGAAGAAAGTGGTGTTGGAATATGTTAGCACAAAGGAGAAAATAGCAAATATCTTCACCAAGCCACTACCAAAGGACACTTTTGAATATCTTAGAAGTAAGTTAGGGGTCCTACCCCTATCTTCTACTCACTGATCGAGTTCGGTGAAAGCATCAATCCGATGACTCTATTGAATATTGTAGACACCTAAAATTGTCCAGTCTAATTAAATAAATATTTTATTTATTTAATTATCTAAGCTTAATTATTCTATTAATTAAATAAATCTTTATTTATTTAATTAATTCATTTATCCTCTTCTAGCCTTATTTCTCATTTAAATAAATACATTTATTTATTTAAATTATCCTTTTCTTAAATTAAATAAATATTTTTATTTATTTAATTATCCCACTTCTTCTATTAATTAAATAAATCTTTATTTATTTAATTAACTCATTAACCTTTTCTACCCATGACACATGTCATTCATCTCTTAATTCATACACTACCTACCCCTTTCATTATTGTATTATTTCTTTTACCTACCCTCTAATTATAGCCGACCTCCTTTTACACCTCTCAATCTTATCCCTCCATTTCATATTGTGTCTTCTATATAGGGAGATGCTTCCTTCATTATCAAACCCTAATCACTCTAATGATGCATCCTAACTACTTGATCAATTGACTACACTACGATCCTACTTGCAACCACATTCCATTCTTTGTTGAGCTCTTATGCATATAAAATCTGAGAGCAAATATATCAAGCAAGATCAATGGAGATAGGAAGAATGGATCAAAACCCTATTGAACATGTGATGGTATAATCTTTGTGATTTCATTTGATTTGCATTGTCTTAGGTAATCTTCATATGTTATGGTGGATCTTTGTTGTTGTTAGGCTAGGGTTTTATGGTTGAATTAATTTAGCCTTTCAATATTGTTATTATTGTTATCCATTTTCACCATATACATTTTGGCACGCCCGGTGGGACTCTTGTCCCTTTTTGCATTTAACATCTTTGTTGCAGATT
Organism: Cryptomeria japonica; assembly: GCF_030272615.1. Taxonomy (NCBI): domain Eukaryota; kingdom Viridiplantae; phylum Streptophyta; class Pinopsida; order Cupressales; family Cupressaceae; genus Cryptomeria; species Cryptomeria japonica. The sequence continues at coordinate 734,288,181 of NC_081415.1, read as the reverse complement.
TTGCATTTTGAAGTTGCAGATCCGACGTTTTTGGCAGCATTTTTGATATTTCCGCGTCTGCATACTTTCGGATCACATTTTTGATTTTCTGGCACGTCTGAGACATCTGGAATCACATCTGTGTTATTGGCAATATTTTATTTTGTAGGTTCCAAGAAAGCGCGTTTGTGTTCTAAAGTCATGTCTGTGATGTTTTTTGCGGCGTCTGTGTCCAGAAGGCACGTCTGTGTTCTGTAGGCACGTCTGTGCTTCATAGAACCGCGTCTATGTCACCCAGGTGAGTTTGTGTTGAGGGTAACCACGTTTGTGTTCACCAATTCAAGTTTTGGGTTTTTATTGATTCATTTTTTGGATTTTTTGCATTTAGGGTTTCAGATCTGGTTTATTTTGAGCTAACATTTTCAGATCTAGCTAACAAAATTGGTACAACTTGTCTTGGAAGCTAAATCATTTGGTTGAAGGCCCCTATTTTCACAAAGTCTTTTGGGTTTAAAATTTACCTAGCTTGTGTGCTTGCAGGTAGGGGTGATCATTTGAAACAATCCAAACTACTAACAAATCTTTGTTGCAGGACCTTGGCAAGGGTTTTTTTGGATTTTTATTGTGTGCCTTGTTTTCATAGACTAGAAAACACTTCAATTGGTGCACTAAAATTGAATCATTGTCTTTTGTGTCTTGAGCAATAGGCTCTTTTTGTTTAATCTTTAGAGGGCCTGTCTTCTCGTGTGGTCATTAAGACTACTAGTGAGAAGAGAATGACCCAAGTGGTAGCAAAAGAAAAGTCATCTTCTTCCAAACCACTATAAATAACTGTATCCATGGTGAAAACTATGAATAACGTGTGCTGATTAGTTCATACCGACACTATGTCTCCCCATAAACCCATTTGATCAAATTTATTTGATCAGTTGTAGGGCGTAACCCCTACCGGTTGGGAGCCTTCTATATTTACAGAGCTAAAAGTGTCGCATGTATGGCCACACGAGCAGATGCCCTTACTAGCACCTTTTTGTTTTAGAAGCCCAAATCCTTCTAGTTGTTGGGGTAGGAGGTCGGACCTCTGGTAGCGGCCCACACACATACGGTTCTTAGTAGAGATACAAAGTTCACCACGGGGAGTTTTCGTGGGGACAGATGCTTGGCTGACCTGAGAAGTGAGTGTCAAGGGTGGAGCTAGTGAGGTCAAGCATCTAAGTATCCGCTCTGAATAGCGTAGCCTCGGGGGTAAAACCCCATGTAGGATCAACAACTATTGTCTTGGCCAGCCATAAGAATTGTGCTTGACTTATGTTAAACATTCAAAACATTCAAGACCAAACAGCAAAAACATTGTGTCTTTTGTGTCTTCAAGTGTATGCAAAACATTTTTACATCAAACAACACACTTTTCTTGGAGTCATTTTGAGTCTAGACACTTGCAAACATTGAGTCCTCATCAACATTGTGTCCTCTTGTCACAAACAATCAAACAGTCAGATTTGGTCACAACAAAACAACTTTACAGATTGGAAAAATTGCACAAAATTTGCAGAAACACGTCTATGTAGGGCATAATAGTGTCTGTGTTGTTTAGCCGCATCTGTGAAGGGCAGAATCATGTCTATGTCCACAAAATCAACATTACACTTTGCAAAAAAGTCTCAGAAATGCATCTGTGTTAAATAGAGCAGCGTCTGTGTCGGGAAATCACGTCTGTGAAGTATACAGGCGTGTCTATGTCCAGAATTGAAAAAACTATTATAGTCCAACAAACAAACACAGTCAGTTTCAAAATTCTTGAGCTTCCTAGGTCATTTCTCCAGGGTTTCATTTAGCATTCAACCTGTCCTTGGGTCTCACAAAGTCCATCATTGCTTTACATCTCTCATTACATTCACAATTGTCTAAACTTGAGTCAAAAGGTCACTTGCTTGTCCTCATCATACTTTGTCAACACACTACATACAACAACACTTTGCTAAGTGGTCCCTCATCAAGGTTTCTTACCTTTGGGTCTCATTTGGTCTTACTTAGAGTCAAGGTCAACTTACCTCATCAAGAGAAACTATCCTCTCTTTGGAAGTCACGCCTACTCTACTACATACATACTTGGTCTTATACTTTGAACATTGCAAGTACACCTCAGATTCATTTACATTCCATCCAACTCTTGGTCTTCCATACTCTTTCCATTTTTCATCTAGTCTCACACATCTCGGTCAATACCTAATTCATGGTTGAAACCCGTCTTCAAAAGTCTAGGAGAGAAACCAAAGAGGCTGAAGAGTCTGCAAACATGAGTTCTTATGAGTATGACAATGATATCTTTTTCAATTCTAATCATACTACATTACCTGACATGGCTGCCTATAGAAACATTCCAAATGTTGAGAACATGGACACTATAAACAACAATGCTACACACAATGACAATGTGGACAACTTTTTAGTACATTCAGCAGATGTGGAAGAATCCATTATGAATCCCCATTTCAATCGATTGGTTGAGGAAATAATGAGGAGGGATAGACAATACTTCTTACAAATGATGGCACAAAGTGGAGCCAAGATACCTCATGATTTTGACATGTCTCAAATAATGGAACATAGACCTTTGCAACAACCTCACTCCAATATGGATCAAAGGAGACCTAATAGTGGAGGAAATAGAGGACCACATATGGTACCTGAATCACCATCAGCTTTGCTTCAAAAACCAGAGGTCCCACATACACATGGTCAAGCATATGATACTCACCTTCGTAGACCGTTATGGAAGTCTTATGTAGACAGATATGCTCAATCACATACTAATGCTAAGGATCAACCACCAAAGCAATTGGATATTCAAAGGCATGCTCAAAATTTGGACACAAGGAAACCTCATGTCAAATTTGGGGGCAACACATTAAAACATGACATGCCTGTAGAGTATGGTATACATGCACAAAATAGATATGGTGTTCCTCAACATGAATCTATACCAAGTGGTCCATATATGCAACATCACTATAGACCTCCTCCATATGAACATGTGTATGATCAATATCATCCATATATGCAACATGTTCCTCCTCCAATTGGTGCCTCAAGCATGGGGTATGGTCCAAGAAGTCGATCTCCACCTACGAGCAATTTGGAACAACAAATCAGGGACTTACAAAAGAAAATGGAGGACATAAATACACCAAAGCCAACATACACAATGAGAGACATATGTCCTTATCCATTTGACAAGAGCATTCCAATGCCTCCTTTTCCTACACACTTTGTGATGCCTAAATTTGATAAGTATAGAGGAAAAGGGGATCCTAAGGCACACATAAGATAGTTTTTCATAGCTTGCATTGAGGTAGCAGTAGAAGAGACATATTTGATGAGATTATTCCCATAGAGCTTAGGTGATCAAGCTATGGAATGGTTCTCCCAACTCCCACTTGGTATTAAGTCATGGGGTGATCTAGCAGAGGCATTTATTCAACATTTCTCCTACAACATAGAGACAGACATATCAGTCACTAATTTGTGCAACACCAAGCAAAAAGAGGGAGAGTCTTTTGCATCATTTTTACAAAGATGGAGAAATCTAGCCAGCAGATACTCTTGTGAAATTCCACAAAAACAAATGGTAGAAATGTTCACCCAAAATGTTAACAAAGACATTGGCTATGATCTAAGGAAAGCTTGTTTCTCCACCTTCAAGGATGTCATTGAAAAAGGCTTAGTGACAGGAAACGTCCTAATTGAACAAGGGGTCATCAAGATATTCAAGGAAAACAAAGATGACTTTAAAGGAAAAGACAAGCCAAGATTTTGGAATAAAAACAAGAACACAGTCAATGATGGTGTTATTGATGCCAACACAGTATGACCCAAATTCATTTTTTATGGATCAAGTTCTACAAACAATCAAGTGAATACTCAAACAACTTCTAGATCACGAAGGAAGTATACTCCATTGGGAGAACCACTTGAGTTAGTTTTCAAGAAGCTAGTGGCAAACAAGGTAATCACAGTTCTAGATTTTCCTCCATATGAACCAAAGGTTAAACCAAATTGGTGGAATGATGATAAATATTGTGAATTTCATAAGAGCAAGGGTCATAAGATAGGAAATTGTCATCGACTAAAGAACATCATACAAGATCTCATTGATAGAGGTGACATTGAGATTGAGGGACATTCGTCTGATCGAGAACATGAGATGTTTAATTAACCATTCCCAAAACATGACAAGGGAAAAGATAAAGCCATAGAGGATCAAACCAACTATACCAGAGCATCTTACAACTATGATTCAACTATCAATCACATCTTGATGGACAATTACATCTCTACTATTATCATCAAGGACAAAGCGTCTGAGAATTCTACCCAGAGACACAAGATTGTCCTAAAAGGTGTTGTATCTTCTTCGGAACCTACCTCTGAATGTCATGTTACAACCCGTCGAGGTAAAATCACTTTGCAAGGGGCTCCAACCAAAAACACCACGTCTTCATCAACCAAACCTGAGTATGACCTTGTAGAATAGTTAGGGAAGACACCAGCGCTCATTTCAATCCTTGAGCTATTACGCATATCTCCCGCACATAAAGCCATTCTTGACAAAATCTTGAGAGATATTGTTGTTCCTACTGATCTGAACATGGACCAGTTTCAAGCCATGGTGGGATACCTTTCCATTCCACACTCCCTTACTTTCACAGAAGCCAATGATGCCTCCGTAAGTCAGCCACATAATGCACCATTACACATTGAAGCCTTCATACACAAACATCAAATAAAAAGAGTCCTGATAGATGGAGGAGTAGGTCTAAACATTTGCACATTAAGAACTATTACACAATTGGGATATTCTGATAAAGCTGTGAATTCTACAAATCAAATCACCATTAAGGCATATGATGATGAAGAGCGTTCATCCAAGGGCACAGTCACCTTACCTCTCAGAGTTGGGCCAGTTATAAAGGATGTGGTTTGTCAAGTCCTGGATTTAAATCTCACTTATAACATATTGCTAGGACGTCCTTGGATTCATGAAATGAGGGAAATCCCATCCACATATCACCAATGCATTAAGTTTCCTCACAATGGAGTGGAAGTAACAGTTAACGGTGATCCTAATCTATTCATATACTGCAATAACCTGAAATCAAAGACTGAGACCATCATTCCCAGTAATCGTGAGGCTGTTCCTTCATCGGCATATATTGATCTTGAGTCATTAAAACCTTTGACATCAAAACAAGGTGAGCTTAAAGGCAAGTTTCAGGACAAAGGCATGGGGGAATATACTTTAAATCAAACCATGTACTTATGACAAGTCATGAGTTCCCCAAAAGAATATGGAAGACCACATCCTAACAAGCAAGTATCCATCATGATGCTCAAATGGGACCCTACTACCTTTCAAAGATGGGGTGAACTAGAAGAGGAAGATTTATACAAAATGCTTTTCAGGGAAAATGAAGAGGAAACACAAGACCACATCAACCTACCATGTGAGAAATATGGCAAAGGCTTCAAAATTCTACAAAAATTTGGGTATGATGGAAAAAGCCCTCTGGGGTTACAAAAGGAAGGCATCATGGAACCTTTACAACCCGAATTGACCTTCAAAAAGGAATGCTCGTAAGGACTTGGTTTCTTAACTTCTAAGGTCCACACCCAAAGGACAGAAGAAGACTTGAAAATCAAAGCTACCAAAATGCAACAAGAGGATCACTATTCCACAGATTCTAACGAATGGGAATGGGGTTCAGACAAGTCTTCCAGTGACTATGAGCTCAACGAGATATTCAGAGAGACATATGAACCCACAGAAGAAGAGGAATTTTATAACAGGTTCAGAGTTAGTCAAGAAACAACCCAGGAGGATTCCACACAGTCCTTGTCTCAAGGTTCTAGGTTGAAATCACATAGAATGAGAACACTTGTCCCAGAATGCACTACTAGTGATGATAATTTGGATTTTCTTGTGATCGAGACTGATGAGGAGAGTGCCATCGATGACCTCGATAATTACCTTGACATACCTGAATATAACTCCATCTTCACTCTTAGCTCCTCTAACTTTGAAGACATTAACGGCCTTCCCCTTGTTCACCACCAACTCATTGACTGGGATCATGAAGGACCTGCACAGTTTGATACATTCCAAAATGATGAAGCTTTTATTGACTATCTAGGCATACGAGATGATCTTCCCCCTAGAGACCATAAAGTGGGATACACTATAGAACTAAATAGCGTGGCATATTTTGGTGAGGGTGTCGGACCTTCCAGTCGCAAAAATGTGAAAATAAGAACAAATCAAGGGTCTTATGGCGAAAACCACACTGTGGAGCTGTTTGACCCCAAAAAAGTAAAAAGAAGGACGTATCTGAGGGAAAAAACCTCTCTGAGGCACCCGAAGATGGAAGGCTCGACATTCTCCCAGCATCATATGAGGAAAAGGCATCCATGTTGGTAGAGGAGACTATCAAAACAAACATTGGTACAGAAGAGGTTCCACACAACATATTCCTAGCTCAATCATTGACAGAGTCCAAAAGGTCAAAATTCATAAGTTTCTTCAAAGAACGACAAATCAACTTTGCCTGGTCATACACTGATATGCCTGGACTCGATCCAGATTTGGTAATGCATCATTTGACAGTTAAACCGAGGGCAAAACTAGTAAAATAGAAATTAAGAAAAATGCATCCATAAGTGGCATTACTAGTTAAAGCAAAACTTGAGAAGTTATTGGATGTCGGATTCATATGCCCAATCAATTATCCTAAATGGATCTCCAACTTGGTACCTGTTAGCAAACCAGATCGCAACATTAGAATATGTATAGATTTCAGAGACATCAACAAAGCTTGTCCAAAGGATGACTTCCCATTACCAAATATTGACTTCATTGTTGATCTCACAACAGGTCATGAAATGTTATCATTGATGGATGGATTCTCTGGTTATAATCAAATAAGGATCGCACCCAAGGATCAACACAAAACATCATTTACTTGTCCGTGGGGAACTTTCTGCTGGAATGTCATGCCTTTCAGGCTAAAGAATGCAGGTGCGACATATCAAAGAGCCATGACTACTATCTTTCATGATCTCATGCATGTAACCATGGAAGATTATGTTGATGACCTCTTGGGAAAAGCAATAGATAGAAATACACATTTGGACATACTTTCAGTCATCTTTGATCGATTGGAAAAATACAAAGTAAGATTTAACCCCAAGAAATGTGTCTTTGGAGTAACCTCCGGGAAGCTCCTAGGATTCATTGTATCCAAAAGGGGAATTGAATCTGATCTAGCAAAAGTCAAAGCCATCTTGGAAATGCAACCACCAAGAAATATCAGTCAACTTCGATCCTTACAAGGCAGACTCCAGTCCATCCGAAGATTCATAACACAACTTGCAAATAAGTGCAATCCTTTTCAGCATCTGCTACATAAAAACATCAAATTCAAATGGGATGATAACTATCAATAGGCTTTCCAGATGCTCAAAGATTATCTTCTAAATCCACCAGTTCTGATGCCACCAGTTCCAGATCAGCCTCTGTTACTATACATATCAGCTACTCCAATAGCACTGGGGGCACTCTTAGCACAACAAATTGCTGAGGGCAAGGAAAAAGCAGTATTTTATATCAGTCGCACATTGGTGGGATACGAGCTAAAATACACACTAATTGAGCGTGCATGTCTTTCCATGGTCTTTTCTTCGCAGAAATTATGACATTACATGCTCACTCATAGGACTAAGTTAGTTGCAAGGATAGACCCATTGAAATACCTCCTCAATAAAGCAACACTTACTGGGCAACTGGCCAAATGGGTAATGATCCTAAGTGAATTCGACATCGAGTATGTGGACATAAAAGCAATAAAAGGACAAGCCATTGCAGATCAATTAGCAGATGCTCCCATGATAGATGATGTTCCTCTAAGTTCAGAATTTCTAGATGAATCCATTTTGACAATGTCACATGCAAAGCCATGGCAACTGTACTTCGATGGCCCATACACACAACATGGGGCAGGAGCTGGCATCCTCTTTATAACTCCTCAAGGGAATTCTATACCAAAATCATACCACTTATCATTTCCTTGCACTAACAATATAGCGGAATATGAGGCATCAACAACAGGATTACGAATTGCAGTTCAATGGAAGATCTAGGAACTTCGTGTTTTTGGGGACTCCCAACTTGTCATCCGTCAAGCAACTGATGATTACCAAACAAAAGATGAAAAATTAATGCCTTATAAACAAATGGTGGATGACCTAAAACAACACTTCACAAAGATAGACTTTGAGCAGATACCAAGAGAGCAGAATCGCGCCACAGATGCCATGGCTACAATTGCTTCCTTGATTGATTTACCTCCAAATGAGACCCGCTATGAGTTCTTGGTGGATAACCTTTTGGTCCCTTTCATATGAGATCATGCCTACTGAGAGGATATGTGTTGTCGGTCCCGAGTCCCAGTTATATGGTTCCATTTTCATATACCTATGTGACAATACTCTACCTCCTGATCTATCAAATAACCAACGTCGCACTTTCATTCAACAATCCTCTCAATATGTCATTTTAGCTAATATCCTATACCGGCGAGGTCTAGATGGCACTCTTCTTAGATGTTTAGAAAGTGACAAAGCTCAGATTGCGTTACGGGAAATGCATGAAGGGATATGTGGTCCACATGCTAGTGGTCCTACCTTGGCCAAGAAACTCATCAGGACTGGATATTACTGGCCCAATATGGAGAAAGAGTCATATCAGTTTGTCAAGAAATGTAAGCAATGCCAAATTCATGGAGACCTCATACATGCGCTAGCACAAGAACTTCAACCACTTGCATCTCCTTGGCCCTTTTGTCAGTGGGGACTCGTTCTCATAGGCAAGATTCACCCTCCTTCTTCCAATGGTCATAAATTCATTATCACTACCATAGAGTATTTTACAAAATGGATTGAAGCCATGCCTCTCACACTAGTTACTAGAATTTAGATTGCTACATTCATCCTCAACTATATCATTTGCCGATACGGTATTCCTGTTTCCATTATCACTGATAATGGGCATCCCTTCAAAAATCAGGATGTTTGTGAACTCTGTGACTGCTTCCATATTTCTCATCATTTCTCCACACCATATTACCCCCAAGGTAATGGTCAAGCTGAGGCGTCTAACAAAACAATCCTTAAAATCCTAAAGAAGACAATCGACGATGCTGGCCGTAATTGGCATATCCAACTTAATCCTGCACTTTGGGCCTACCACACAAGTGTCCGCACACCTATAGGAGCTACACCCTATTCACTTGTCTATGGCATTGAAGCTATCTTGCCTATTGAGGTCGACCTACCTTCTTTACGGGTTTCTTTGCAGAACATCACCAGTGATGAAGACTATAGGGTCTCTCGCTTACAAGAGCTAGAACTACTGGATGAACAAAGACAAACTGCTTTTAATCATCTCAAGGCTTATCAACAATGAATGAGTCGCAGCTACAATCACAAAGTCAAGCCTCACACATTTGAGGTAGGGGACTTAGTTCTTACAGAAAATCCTAAAAATCAACAAGACAGAGAGAAGAAGGGCAAGTTCGAACCAAACTGGCTTGGTCCCTACATTATTACAACAGCATATGGATCTGGTGCATATCAGCTCTCAACTACAGAAGGTGAACCTTTGGAGGATCCTATCAACAGCATGCACCTTCGCAAGTTTTACACATAGCTCTTCAAAGTATCCTAATTCAAAAATACAAAAAAATTCAAAAATTTCAAAAATACAAAAAAAAATTATAAAACAAAAAAATTGGTACTTGGTGAAAACCTGGCAAACAGGCGCCTTGTGACACAAAAAACATTGAAAAATTGAAAAAAGTAAAGAGAAATAATTTCATCCAATGGTGAAAACCACTTCGGTGGCACCCTGGGCAAGTGCCATGGTGAAAAATGGGTCACCAGCGCCATGCGTAGAGACATTGCTCCTCCCTCCTTCAAGATTCACTTTCATCCTTTCACTTTGCATGAACTCACAACCTGCTCGCTCATAATAAACTTACCCATTCCCATCATGGCTTGTTATTGATCTCCCTAAGATTGGTTAGCCATTCATAATAAACCTCCCTTTTCATCCCTTTCCATCCATAATAAATCAGATCCTATCTGTGGCTAAGGCAAATCCTATGTCTAGTGATGGGTGTGGAACTAAGAGCATCACATGTTTCGAGGAGTATAGTTTCTTCTAGCTTCCTTCAGTCTATCCCCACACAATCTGTAATAAAGCAACATTTGCATCATAGATCCATAATAAAGTTTCATCTTCTCCACAATAAAGTATCAGTTTCATGGATTCAGTCAGTTTCAGATGAGACACAGCAGCAACAATGGGCTTCAACAAATCAAATCTTTCAACAGACTCGGACAACATTATGGTTCAGTGCTATCTATCCTTTCTGTGAAAGTTAACATTATGACCATAATCAAATAAGACTTATACAAGTGACAAGAGACACTAAACTTGAGGACTACAGTGGATGTTGGTGTCGAGTCTTGGTTTTCTTTTGATTTCATCTTTTTTGGTGACATGTCTTTTAGCTTTTCCAGGATGTCTCTGACTAGAGATTCTATCTCTAGGATGTCTTTGACTAGAAAGGAAAGGATGGGGTATCATCACCTATTTGTATTTGCTGTCTGTGGATTGTCTCTTAGTAATGCTATGACTTGTCCAAGGATATGAGGACATTGTGAGTCTAGTATGAACTGGGGCATTCCTTGTTTGTGACTGTCTTATCTCCATGCAAATGGGTAAAATGACTTTCTGGGTCGAACATATGCCTCGATTGTCATATCCTACTTGCCATAATAAAGCTCAATGATGATAACGCTGTAAAGCAGAAAATCAAACCCTAGGTGTTCTCCTCCACTCCAAGGAGAAAGGGGGTCACTAGGATTGACAGTTTTCACTTAGGAGGGACTTTACATTCAAAAGAGGGGTTGAAACTCACAAGATCCAATCCCACACAATGCAAGACTGGATTCTAAATGAGTTTCAAGGGTTGAGACATCAAGGATACCCTCTTTTGTAAAGAATGTAGATAGAAAGGTTGGACTTGGAATGCATGTAAAGTAAGAAAGATTCACTTATAAACAGAGATAGGGATATGGGATGAAGCTGTGGACCTAGAATTAGCAGTAAAATGTTGAGATGATGTTGTTCTGCAAATTCGAGTGAAAGTTGATGGGACGATGGCGCCCGGCGTGCACACGGTCCTCCGAAAAATCTGCGAAACGAAGGGGGATCTATTCATCTCTGCACAAGGATTCCAGATCTTCAATTAAAGCCGTGTACCTGCAACCTACACATAGAAAAGAGAGGACGATTTGGGGGTTAGGGATTAGGGGTTTGCCTTTAGGTCAAACCCCGGTTTTGGAATTGACCAAGAAATGAGAATGTTGTAAATGTAAATGTTTGTAATGTAAACAAGTACTAATACCTTGTTGTAAGAATGTTTGTATTCTTACATGCGAAGGTGTAATGAATATTGTATTTTGTATGTTGTAAGTGATCTCCTCTTCAATGGTTGAATCCTTGTCTTGAATGCAACACTTAGCCTTGAATGGAGACTTAGAATGCTGAATTGCTTGAAGGAATGCTTGAATGCTTGAATGTTTGAATGTTTAAATATCGCTTCCGCCTCTTGCTTGCATATATTTTTCCTCTTTTTCCTTGCCTCCTCAAATGGGAGGGGAAATGTAGTTTATATACTTGTCAATTAGGGCTGATAGACTGATTTTTTCGACCTTAGGCTGACCAGGAAACATTAGTTTTCAATTTGCAAACTTAAAGACCTGATGCCCAAAAGAGACTGGGCCCAAAATAGGGTCAGGGACCAGGGTGCTGGGCGCCATGGTCCTGAGGAACTAGGGCACTGGATGCCATGGTCCTAAGGGACCAGGGTGCTGGGCACCATGGTCCCACCTCCCGGGACAGTAGGGTGCAAGGAAGGATCAGGCCACGGTGCAGAAATATGCAGTTTTTGGTGTTGTAAACAGGTTTTGGGGGTCTCCATTCAGGTTCAATGTTGCGCCGCCATCATGAAGACCCAAATGCAGTCGAAATTGCAAGTGTCATAATTTTAGGATGCTACATGTAGCCCCCACTTTAGTGGGAGTATAAGCGTACGCCCATACTTGCGGTAAAGTACAAGGAAACAACATTAAAAGACTTTCACCACGTCAAGAAGGCAAGACACACCAAGCCCCCAGTGGACTAAGGATCTTATGACTTCGATTGACAAAGTAAAAGAGAAGATCACGAGGGAGAACCATGATTGTCAGTAGTAAGGTTCCCTCACTATGAGTCATGTAAGAAAGGTATCAAAAAATTTCAAGGCAAAGCTAAATTTGTCAAGAAATTTTCAAGTATCTTGAAGGGATATGAACGGGGTGTATGCCCCCCTACATTAAAGCAATCGCACATGCCTCATCGGGGGTGATTGCTTTAAGGTAGTGATACATATAGGAAATGAGAAGGGAAAGGAGCATGTTATCACAAGGATTTAGCCCCCAAGTGTGACATAAACCCAAGGATAATAGACACAAAACACAAAGCACGAGGTGACTTCGCTTTCCTTGGGGTCAGTATGTTGTATGATAGTTCATGTATATCATATGTATGTATGCATAATTGTTCTTCATTCCCCAATCAAGGAAGGTCACCTAGAAGAAGGGAACACATGTGTCTTTTGAGTCAACATGAGAGAGACCAAAAAAAAAAAAATCTCAATGTTTTGCATCATCCTCAAGTAGACAACACTAAGGACAACAAATAGAAGAATGAGAATAACACATAGAAGAAGTAACAAAAAGGATCAAGAGAGGAGGAGAAAGTCTACCATGCTAATGAACTAGTCTAGCACGTCATCTACCCCCCGATCTTGCTGATCAATATTTCGGGAAGGTAGGAAACACGCTAGAGGAGGAACATCCAACATAGCAGACGGAGCTATCACAAGATCCAAACAAGGGCTATGTTCATATTCCAAGCCACGTTGTTCTTGTCTAGGAGCTAGGATAAGTGCTTTAGAAAATTCATTAGATAAATGGTTATCAACATCATCATATTCATATTCACTATCAGAATGAAAAGAAGTAACATTTTCATCATGAATAACATTTTCATCTATATCATCATCAAGATTTATAAAAATAGGATCTTTAACTCGCACAGGATCAAGACCATCATGCATCTTATGTTTAGGAGATTTTGGCTCAATTTTTGGCTGAAGAGAAAATGGAATAATACTAGCTAAAGGTGTTTTTGGGGATTGCAAAGTTTGAGAAGCAGCTGCATGAGCTCTAAGATGACGCTTTCGACGGCGTTCACGTGCAGAACGATTTCATCTAGTCTTAGTAGGAAGTTGAGAAGATTGAGGAGGAGGAATGTTCTCATCCTTATCACTTGGGTGTTTGGGTTGTGATTTCTTAGGTTGGATAATAGGAGAAGAAGAAGGTCTCTTCTCTCTATAAGAAGAAGGAGGAGGAACTGCTCCATATAAAGGATGAATATTTGGTTTAGGAAGGAGACCAAGTCCATCATGACGAGGAGGTATAGGTCTACTTTTAGAAAGTTTATTAGGCATAGACATAGTCACATCCATAGGGATGGGTTGGGAATCTCCTTGAGGAAAGACTTTAGTTTTATCTTTCAAAGGAAGAACATCCTTCTCAAGAACAATAGGAATATCAAGTTTGGGTGTTCTAAGTTCACTTAGAGATAGGATCATATCTTTTTTCCACTTTTGATAAGATTTGAAAAGATGATCACTCCACGGTGGAAGAGATTGGAATTGTTTAGGCCAAAAGTAATCAATAGGAACGCTAGAAGTTCTTTCAGCTGGTTTAAAGAGACTATGATTGACAGTAACAACTTCACCATTATGGGAAAATTTCAAACACTTGTGAATAGGAGAAGCAATAGCTTTCATGGAAGATAGCCAAGGATAGCCTAGCTTCACACGAAATTGTTCGGATGATGGAATAATAGAAAAGCTTACATCAAGGGATTTGTTATGGACCTCAATAGGTAATGTAATAGAACCAATTGCAGGAGAAGAAAATGCATCAAGTAATTTCACAACCACATTTGTTTTGTCATAGATCACTTGATTCAATTGCAAAATAAAAAGAAATTCTTCAGTAATGACATTAACCATACAAGAAGGATCAATAAGCACTCCATGACAAGGTGTATTCTTGACTTTTGCAACTATATATAAAGGACCATCAGGTGCCCTGATAGTTTCACTGGAATCAAATGTGATGGAAGGTTCTTCAGGGATTTTCTGCTGCTCTACAAAGTTAATCACATTCGGAGTCATAGAGACAAGATCATCAGGTGAGACAAAGGAATCATTAGTATCGATTGCATTAGAGGTATGAGAAGGTAATGGATCAGTAAAAATCTTGAGATTTTGATTAGGAGGAGCTACAGATGTGTTGCCTTTATCATTCACACTAGAAACAAAGATAGTATTATTATCAATCAAATCTTGAATTTTACCCTTTAAAGCAAAACATTTTTTAGTATCATGCCCAGGTTGACGATGAAATTGACAAAAAGATTTGTTATCAAAATAGGGTGAATTAATCTTTGTAGGATCTATTTTCTTTATAGGAGGGAGAGTAAGCACATTTTGTTCCAATAACTTATTCATAATACTATGCAATGATTCGTTCAAAGGAGTAAACTTTCTTTCTTTCTTGAAAAACTTAGAAATAGGAGGCACACCTGATGCTGCATTCACATTGTTGTTGATGATGTTTTCATTGAACTTAACGGACTCTCTATTCGGTTTAAACTTCCCAAATGGTTGTTGACTACTATCACCCTTATCACTCGGAGCCATAGGATTTGCTTGTTCCATTTGACTCACAGTTAGTTGATAATTGTGAAGAGTTGCGCACAACTGTTGGAAAAAAGTAAACTCAAAAAACAGAAGTTTTTCTCTAATATCTTTTTGCAAATTAGAAATAAAGATTCTTTGAATATCATTGTCAGGCACTGGAAAAGAGATTTGAGCATACAAATTCTTATATCTACCAATGAAATCAGTCACTTTTTCTTTAACACCTTGTTTACAATGCATTAAATCAATCAAAGTAACTTTAGGACTTATATTGTTTTGAAATTGTTGAATAAAAGCATTTGCAAGTTGTTGGAAAGAAGTAATAGAATAGGAAGGCAACGAGCAATACCATTGTAGAGCCTTGTCTCTTAATGTTCTAGTAAACAGTTTTGCAAGCAACCTTTGGTCATGAGCAAAATCAGTACATATTGTTTGAAAAGTCTTAACATGTGTTAGAGGATCACCTTTACCATTATAAAGTTCCAATTGTGGGAGTTCAACATGCTTACGGGGAATAGCTCGAACAATGTCAAGAGAAAGTGGGCTCGCAACATCAAATGTGGGCACACTAAACTTAGATTGATTCATAGAGGCAATTTGTTGCTGTAAAGAAGAGACAGTTTGTGCAAGATTGTTAATGGTCGCTTCAGTTGAAGAGTTCATATTAGACGTGTTAGATTGTGATGGATGTATTGTGTTATTGAAAGAAGGTAATGATTGAGAATAAGGTGGTGGGACACTATGATAGTTAGTCATAGGAGATGACTGGAAAAGAGGAACACTACAAGGAGGAATGGAATGGTTAAATGAATTGCCCCCTTGCGTCAGGTTCATTTGCGGAGATGTAATAGGAACACTTATTGAAGGAATGAATGAAGAAGAAGGATTGAATGAAGGAAGAGGGTTGATTGAAGAAGAAGGATTGCCCCCATGACTGGTGATCATAGGTGGAATGTCTTGTACTGAAGTAGTCATTATGTTTGATGTAAAAGTAGGTATACTAGCAATAGAAGTTGTCAAAGGGATAGAATGATTGACTTGAGTAGGAGGTTGTGTATAACCCAAAGTTTCAGCACAACTCTTCATAGGCATCACATTCAAATCCACAATGTGTGCAATACTACACAAAATATCAATTCCATTCTTATCATTTTGAACCATACGTTTTAAACCCTCAATTAAGGGAAGAGCTTGACTATCAGGGTATTCTTGAGACATCCATTGTCGAAAATCATCAAATTGGTTATCCAATTTCGAAAGTTGTTCTATAGAAACCTCATGGAGAGCTTCTTCATCATTAAGAGGATTAGAGGAATTACCCATGTCCTCGTTAAATAGGCCGTTCAAATTAGGTTCCATCTCCTCGGTAATTAAACCTTGGAAAGACTTAATTCTAAGGCTTTGTCTAACGGGAATAGTGTAAGTAGGGCTTATTGTTGTAAAACTCATGCACTAAAGAGAGAGAGAAGATTTTGAACTTAGAGGTAGCAAATTTCAATAAAACCAGCCAATCTCTTAGATTTAAGCTGTTAAATGCAATCAGGACAATCTCCCAAAATTTCAGAAAAAATGTCAGGGACCGTGGCGAACGGAGTGCACACGGTCCTCGCAACTTTTTTTGAAATTTTCAGGGATGACAGTTATGATGATTTTAAAGCTAATCTAAAAAAATTGAGTGATTTTACGATCTATAGATAGGCCAAATTAAAGTTGCAATCTCAAAATTGAACCCTACCAAGATTGTTGAAAAATGCAAAATTTGAATTTTGAAAAAGAGTGGGAAACTAAAAATTTTGAATTTTATGATTTTAGAAGGAATACTAAAAGCAATGCAGGTTTTGAAATTTAAAAGTTGACTCAATTTCACACAAAATTCAATTTTGAAAGTGGAAATCAAGGTTGTTGCAATTAAACATTTAATTTTAAAAGTCACAAATTGCAAAAATTTGAATAAGGCACTGAAATTTTAAATGAATGCCAACACACTTTTCAGATTTAGGATAGTAAGAAACACAATTTTGACATGAATTTCAATTTCAATAATTTTTGAATGATTAGAAGCCTTAATCCAAGCAATCACTAGACCAACTTTGACTTTAATTTTGAAAGTGTTAGAATTGATGAAATCAGCCAAGATTCTGGATTTTATCAGAAAAATACAGTAAGATCTAGCTCCCGAAATTTTGGAAAAAATGTTGGGGACGATGGCGCTCGGGGTGCACACGGTCCTCGCAACATTTTTCCAAATTTTCAGGGATGAGAGATATTATGATTTTGTTGCGGAATCCAAAGTTACAGTCGATTTGGAGATGTTTTGACCAGTAAAATCATCAGTCAAAGGCTGAATCAAGAGGGTTTTAAAAATTAGGGTTTTTACACTCAACCACTTAATTTTCAGAATTAAAGCACAAATATGATTTGACAATTTGTAGTAGGAGGGTAGATCTGAAACAAGCATTAACAATTAAACATTTCACAAGCTCAATTACTAAAAAGAAAATTTAGGGTTTTGTGCAATTAACCTCTAAAATTTGTAAAAGATCAAACATGAAAATGTAATTAAGGCAGCAAATTTTTTCAGATCTAACCATGAATAATCAAAATTAGGATGTTCACGTTGGGTTCACCAAAATGTAAAGTGCAAAATCAAACCCTAGGTGTTCTCCCCCACTCCAAGGAGAAAGGGGGTCACTAGGATTGACAGTTTTCACTTAGGAGGGACTTTACATTCAAAAGAGGGGTTGAAACTCACAAGATCCAATCCCACACAATGCAAGACTAGATTCTAAATGAGTTTCAAGGGTTGAGACATCAAGGATACCTTCTTTTGTAAAGAATGTAGATAGAAAGGTTGGACTAGGAATGCATGTAAAGTAAGAAAGATTCACTTATAAACAGAGATAGGGATACGGGATGAAGCTGTGGACCTAGAATTAGCAGTAAAATGTCGAGATGATGTTGTTCTACAAATTCAAGTGAAATTTGACGGGACGATGGCGCTCGGCGTGCACACGGTCCTTCGAAAAATCAGCGAAACGAAGGGGGATCTGTTCGTCCCTGCACAAGGATTCCAGATCTTCAATTACAGCCGCGTACCTGCAACCTACACACAGAAAAGAGAGGACGATTGGGGGGTTAGGGATTAGGGGTTTGCCTTTAGGTCAAACCCTAGTTTTGGAATTAACCAAGAAATGAGAATGCTGTAAATGTAAATGTTTGTAATGTAAACAAGTACTGATACCTTGTTGTAAGAATGTTTGTATTCTTACATGCGAAGGTGTAATGAATGTTGTATTTTGTATGTTGTAAGTGATCTCCTCTTCAATGGTTGAATCCTTGTCTTGAATGCAACACTTAGCCTTGAATGGAGACTTAGAATGCTCAATTGCTTGAAGGAATGCTTGAATGCTTGAATGTTTGAATGTTTGAATATCGCTTCCGCCTCTTGCTTGCATGTATTTTTCCTCTTTTTCCTTGCCTCCTCAAATGAGAGGGGAAATATAGTTTATATA
Organism: Cryptomeria japonica; assembly: GCF_030272615.1. Classification (NCBI taxonomy): domain Eukaryota; kingdom Viridiplantae; phylum Streptophyta; class Pinopsida; order Cupressales; family Cupressaceae; genus Cryptomeria; species Cryptomeria japonica. Next base: position 734,269,751 of record NC_081415.1, on the reverse strand, counting down.
CTTGTCAATTAGGGCTGATAGACTAATTTTTCCGACCTTAGGCCGACTAGGAAACATTATTTCCCAATTTGCAAACTTAAAGACCCGATGCCCAAAAGAGACCGGGCCCAAAATAGGGCCAGGGACCAAGGTGCTGGGCGCCATGGTCCTGAGGGACTAGGGCGCTGGGTGCCATGGTCCCACCTCCTGGGACAGCAGGGTGCAAGGAAGGATCAGGCCACGGTGCAGAAATATGCAGTTTTTGGTGTCGTAAACAGGTTTCGGGGGTCTCCATTTAGGTTCAACGTTGTGCCGCCATCGTGAAGACCCAAATGCAATCAAAATTGGAAGTGTCGCAATTTTAGGATGCTACAAATGCATAAGAAGCTTTTTCATTTTCATATCTTCTATCTTTCATCCCCCTTTCTTGATTGACTTCCATCATCCTTCTCAAGTTCGCATAGCCTGCTATCACATGACTGAGTATAATGACACACCAAAAATATTTGCATTTCATGTAGTTGCACCTGCATTACCACATATAAGCATTTCATACATACACATAGATATCACAACTGCATCACATCCTGCACACAACACTTGTTAGCACAATTTACATTTGCATTGTCATATTCATCTGCATTACATACATTCACATTTGCATCATGCATACACATATAAAACATAAAAGAACAAAAAAAAAAATATATTGCATTGCATCATATACATATTTGCATCCATATCATAAGCATCACATAAGAACATCTCATCACATAGGTACACATGCATATAGCTGCCGCAAAGATGAATCATCTCATATATATATATATAAAGTGTCATGATACAATGATGTCAAAATCATATGGCTACAAAAGCACCTGCAGGTGTCTACAATACAAAAATGGTACAATACTGATACAAAGGGAGGCCCTCTATGGCTATGATGAACTCCCTCCCTCGGAGCCACCTGGCCTCGACGAAATCTGAGCCCCTGAAGGACCCACCCTAGGATCATCCCTCCTGTCTCCTCTATCTGGTGGTGGTGGCGGACCCATAACCCCACCACTCGATGTCTGTCTCCTCCGACTCCCTCCCGTAGCTGTCACTATACGTGACGGTCTATGGAAGCTCCTCGCCCGCTGATCTGTTGGCACTGCACCATAGTAGAGATCTCTCCAGTAGGCTATCTCCTCCCCTGCCCATAGGACATAAGCATATCCTGCCCCTATATCCTCTGCTTCCTATCTCCCGACCCTCAGTGCTGTCTCAGCCTCTGTATAGCGCTGGATAGCTTGATCTTGCTCCCGCTCAGTATCTCTGAGCCTCCCCCTGAGTCGATCCCTCTCCCTCTCTAGCTCTTGGATCTCATCTGCCTGGCCCAAGTAGATCTCCCTTAGCTCTAGCAGCTCATCCTCCACTGGGTCAGCCCCCTCCACCTCTGCTTGTGGCTCCCTCTGTACGGGTGCCTACCCTTGTGCCTATGCCTGTACCTTACTGGTACCTGTCTCTATCCTTGTCCCTGTATCTGTACCTATTTGGGACCCTATGCTGCTGGCACCTGTAGCAGCAATCCACCGCGACCCCTCACTACCCAAGCCTACCTCTCCTCGCCACCCTCCCTCCGAGGTGCAACCCTCCTCTCTCCAACTGCTCCCCTCCTCCTCCATTGGCCTCTGCCCCCATCACCTCCACCATCATCATCATCACCACCCCCATCTCCATCCAATGCCTCTCCTAGATCTGTCAAGCGTGGGAAGGGATGCTTTGCCCAGTAGGCTGTGTACTTGGCATCCATGTCAGCATCCTTGATCTTTGGCCACATGTCCCAGGGTAGGGGCATCATCTCTACCAGGTGTGTCACTACCTGATCATATGATAGCAAAGGCCCAAACTATGCCTGATCTCTAACTGTCCGGGCATACATGCTTGAGCCCCATGGCATCCTCTGAATCCTGCCAAACTGTCGGCCAACCCTATCCATGAGCTGTCTCTCTAGCACATAAGGCATCTGCCCAATCAGGTACCTACTCCGGAAGGTGTAGGGAAGCTCAACTGCATCATCCTCCCATTACTCGCAGCCTAGGTATGGTCTCCATATGACCACATCAATATCATCTATCACTCACCGCCAATGCTCTAGCCTGCCAATTCATGGGTGCGATGTGATCATGTCATACAAATGAACAAAACTGCGTCCATGACCCCTGCCCCTAAAGTGTATCGATTGAGTAACTGGCAGATGCTCATAGGCCCATACTTGCACCAATGTCACTCTGCAGCCCAATCCTATGGATCCATGATACACAAATTGATGAAGCTCATAATACAAGTGTGCTAGCACACATGGTCCCCAGGCATATCTGGTGTGTTATGTCACCAGTGTCTCTAGTGCTCCTCCCTAGCCCACAGCCAACCCCCGTGTCGCCCTATCCGGACATAGGAACCCACTGATAGCTCCTCCTATCACTGCCGGCAATGCTAATCCTATGGCTGTCATGGTATCCCATGCCACGTGTCCTGCCCTCATCTCCAGTCCAGGGTCCTAGAATACTCGTCTCAAGGCCTCTCTGTCTCCATCTCGATCGTATGGGATCAGCTCCCCATCGATCAGTATCCTCAATATCCTGTATACATCCTCTAGGGTGACTATCATCTCACCCATCGGCAAATGAAACGTGCACGTCTCAGAGTGCCATCTCTCAGCTAATGCAGTCAGCAAACCCATGTTTGCCTGAAACTTAGGCACATACAACACATGTCTCAATCCCATCTCCTTAATGGCAGCTCTATCCTCGAATGACAACTCAGGTTGCAACCTCTGAGTAGACGGGAATCTCTCTCATGACTCTAGCATCGGCAAATACTCCTGCAATCAAGCAAATCAATCATGTCAGTCATAGTGGCATTCACTGTTCATCACAAAATGCTACTTTTTATCCAAATGCATATGGCTATCTATCCTAGTGACACTCACTGTTCATCACAAAGTGTTGCTTCTACCCTAGTGACACTCACTGTTCATCACAAAGTGTTGCTTCTATCCTAGTGGTACTCCCTATTCATCACAAAGTACTATGTGTGGGGCACTCCCTATTGATCACAAAGTGTTACTCACAATTGCACTCCCTGTTCATCACAAAGTGCTGCTCATATTCTGGTACTCCTTGTTCATCACAAAGTACTCTATCTTGGTACTCACTATTCATCACAAAGTGCCTTGATCTATCCTAGTCTTCCTAGAGGACCTGCTTGAGTGTATCCTCTCAGCAGCTTATCCAATCGACAGCGTATGTTCATCACAAAACTGTCGATTTGACCTAGAAGATGCAAATTCACACCTTTTCAAATGCAAACGCACTTACCTGACATAAACATGCTTAAAGACTGCACAGACGCGCCTGGAAAACACAGACGCACCTGACAAACATAGACATGCCTATGCTCTACACAGACGTGCCTAGGTGACACAGACATGCCTTCTTGACACAAACGCACCTATACATCACAGACGCGGCTGCAATTGACGCAAATGCGGGTTCAAACGTAGATGCGCCTGGCACAAACACAGATGTGCCTAGCGAGTACAGACGCGCCTGGCACTAATGCAGATGCACTTAGACATTTTTTGACACTTTTTGGACCCTAGTCTAAGCGCATTTATTACCCTATCTAGCATGCATTAATGAAAAAATTAAATGCATCAAAGTACGAGGAGGTTTGGTGGTACTTACCGGCTCTCCTGCCTTTGTTGGCCTCTGGAATCAGCGAACACGGTCGAATCTATGAATGAAGGCCATCGCTGCTGACAGCTCCTGCTTTATTTTCGCTCTGCAATATGCTCTCATGGATGTGTAGATGACAATGAGGATGTATTTTCCCCCATGGTCTATCTTATAGCCTACCCTAGCCCTAGCCCTCGCCTTCGTTTCCCGAGTCAGTCTTCTTTGTCCCGTGACTCTGTCACTTTATCCGGTCAGTCCATTCTATCCTGTCTTTCTTATCAAGAGATTGTCTGCAATCTTTTCAGACATTTTCATCCAATCTCTCGAGGGGGCATATCATTCCCATCTTGGGGCAACTCTGTATCAGTTCATATTATCTTCTTTGAAACAACACGACAAGCCACATTGTCTCAAAGAGGGGCAAAATGTAGACACCTAAAATTGTCCAGTCTAATTAAATAAATATTTTATTTATTTAATTATCTAAGCTTAATTCTTCTATTAATTAAATAAATCTTTATTTATTTAATTAATTCATTTATCCTCTTCTAGCCTTATTTCTCATTTAAATAAATACATTTATTTATTTATTTAAATTATCCTTTTCTTAAATTAAATAAATATTTTTATTTATTTAATTATCCCACTTCTTCTATTAATTAAATAAATCTTTATTTATTTAATTAATTCATTAACCTTTTCTACCCATGACACATGTCATTCATCTCTTAATTCATACACTACCTACCCCTTTCATTATTTTATTATTTCTTTTACCTACCCTCTAATCATAGCCGACCTCCTTTTACACCTCTCAATCTTATCCCTCCATTTCATATTGTGTCTTCTATATAAGGAGATGCTTCCTTCATTATCAAACCCTAATCACTCTAATGATGCATCCTAACTACTTGATCAATTGACTACACTACGATCCTACTTGCAACCACATTCTGTTCTTTGTTGAGCTCTTGTGCATATAAAATCTGAGAGCAAATATATCAAGCAAGATCAATGGAGATAGGAAGAATGGAGATCAAAACCCTATTGGACATGTGATGGTATAATCTTTGTGATTTCATTTGATTTGCATTGTCTTAGGTAATCTTCATATGTTATGGTGGATCTTTGTTGTTGTTAGGCTAGGGTTTTATGGTTGAATTCATTTGGCATTTGAATATTGTTATTATTGTTATCCATTTTCACCATATACAAATATCTTTTGGGAGTTGATGCTGAGTTATACACTTTAGGATGCTTTCTAAAAGTGTACTGGAATTAATACTACAAATAATACAGAGAATATTACAGGGAACAGGAATTGAAGACAAATGCTCTGACCGAGACTCAGTTGATACACAACAGCAGGAAATAACTTCTTACAGAAACAAATTATGTTTTAGTTCTTTTCTTTTTGGCATTGTTGTCAAAGGGGGAGAATACCTATGAAAGGGGAGAAGAGAAGACTACAGATTGGAAAGAAGATTGAGAAAATAGGAGAAGTTTAATGTATGGGGAAGAGCATTTTAGCATTTTTAGAATCACAGCAATCCAAATCTACTAAGGTCAAATCAATTGGTTTTGCCATCAATGCCTTAGGGGGAGATTGTTGGCAATATTGCATTATAACAAACAATGAAAGATTGTTGGCATTTCAATAAGGATATTGAGAAGGTTTTCGATGATTATGGATATAACTGATTAAAGATGTTTTACTATCTTGATATTATTATTTTGTCATTGATGTCAAGAAATAGATTTTCTAATTCAATATGATGTTTCCATATCTTGAGAAGTATGATATGAAGATTATGAAGAAGTCAGTAAAAGACACAGGAAAGAATATGATGAATAAAGGGATGAATAAGGTATTCAATGGGCAACAACTACCGAGTCGAACAATGATGAGATCATGATGTTTTAGATTGTTTTAACATCATACATATGTTGTAAAATGTAAAGGTTAATACTATACTATGTTATCAAGAAAAGAGCCTAGTCAGTAAACCCTAACGAACCTAGTCGGTAAACCCTAAGGTTATCGCTATCGGTTAATGAAGGTGGAATGTCTACCGAGTGAAGTTTAGTATTCACCGAGTTGTTACCGAATTGTAACTGAGCTATAACAGAAAGCATTAAATGTTTACATGCAGTATTTAATGAAAGAAGCTGATGAGCTGGAGCGGATCAATGATTGGTAAGCCATGGAAGAAGTTTGTTAACGAATCTAAGGCAATGGAAAGTCGACATGATGATCTATAGCTCAGATTGAACTGGAATACCCTGGCACAAGTTCCAAGGTGGGGTAAAACATTTTCAGATTGAAAGATGCATTGAACCTAGACAAGATTGAAGATCTGGTGGCTATGATTGATCATGGGAAATGTGATCAAGGAGATTAAGCAGTTACCTAATTGTTTATAAATAGGAAACTGTTGATAAACAATGTATGCGGGCAAGTGTATGCAAAGGGATGCTACATAGTGATTACCGAGCATAGAAGCTTGAAGACCTGTTATAATAACAGAGTATAGAAGCCCAACAGATAGACAAGATTAGTTCTATCTCTAGATTGTATTGAACAAATAAGAATCTGCTTTAGCATTTTAGATGTGAAGTTGCAGATAGATTTTTATTACTGTTATTTTGTGAAAGTGATAGAAAATCTCTTAACCGAGTGGACCTAACAGTCTTATATGTAAATCCTCTAGAAAGGTGACATTCTGATTGAGTGTTTGAAATCCTTTGACAAGGTCACTTCTAGCAAAGTGAAGATCCTAACAGATCTGAGGGAAATCCCTTAACCGGGTCACATCTAGCAATGTGTTTGTAATCTTTAACATGATTCGCTTTTAACCGAGCATACTCTAGAAGAGTATATTTCTTAGCGGGTCCAAAATCCTACAATGGTTTTTCCCTATTTGTGTTTTCACGTTAAATCTGGTGTTATGAGGTTTATATTGTTCATATGTTTTTGAGTTTGCATGTTTGACAATTTTGGATATATGACTGATATATATGTTACTGAGGTTGAATCTGATGTTTTTATGGATGATTAAGTTTGTATGATTCACCCCCCCCTCTCATCTTGTTGGCTATTGGATCTGTACTTATATTAAGTATCAAAATTGTCAATTATAGCAGGCAGAGTAGAGTTCCTTTCTTTTTATGTGCAGTATTAATGATCTTGTCCGCAATGACCTTTTTTATGTTCATATCCTTGGATAGATTTTGCAGGGACTTGGATTGCATGATAAAGAAATTCCCTCAAAATGAACAAAGGAATGATGGGAACCTCCCTGTAGCATTCAAATATGCAGAGTCAAGGTATGTGAGGTGATTCCACCTTGATGTGAAGGCTCTTATCACAGACATCTAGCTAATTTAGATGTTTCCAAATCATTGGGATCATTCCTACAAGCAGAAAACAAAGAAGATATTATGCCCCCAATCCTTGCTCCTCTTAGTCAAAATAGACTTCCTCGAGGTATGGAAACACAAAGTTAATCCAAGCACAGGGTCTAGATATAGCAATGTAAACCAAGGATTTTAGCGTTGTAAAGAAAGGATTTTAGCGATGTAAAGCAAGAATATAGCGTAGTGAAGCAAGGATATAGCCTAACGAAGACATATGGTCCAAAGAAGTGGCCATGTCAAGAGGTTTGTGGAAAGCATGTTTTTACATTTTGTCCATAGTGTTGATCAAGATCAAGGGATGGATTTGGATAGGAGGTAGATATGATAAGCAAGATCAAAAGGGAGTAATGAACAATGTAAGTGAGAAATGGATAGGAGCTAAAGGATTTGGATCAAGTGCAATATATAGACCATAGAAAACTTGTAAAGATCCTTAGCCATGTCAAGATCAAAGGTGGAAAAGGGATATGAAGGTAGATAGAGTGAATGAGGGATAATGAAGGATGAAGGATAATGGAGGAAGAAGGATAATAGATGGATGTACATGGATGTAACTTGCCCCCAGTGTAAAGTGCAAAAGGATAATGGATTACGTATGACACCTATTTTCTTGGTTTTCATCATGGTACTTGCCCAAGGCGCCACAAGAAGTGGTTTTCACTCGTGGACAAAATTATTTCTCTTTACTTTTTTTTTCTAATATTTTTTTCTTTCACTTCTTAATCAATTTTTTTTTTTTGGAAGATAATGGAGGCATGATAGGGGATGGAAGAAGGACCTCAATGTCTTGTTGTTTTGGATGGTACCCTTAGAATATGAGTTGCAATAGACCATGGCTATGAAGGTGTGCTCAAAGATGTTGGCAGGATAATGAAATGAAACTAGGCCAAGGATTTATGCAAAGGATTGGATAAGAGGGATGGAAGGGTCAAAAAGAGGTGTTGGATAATGGATGGGATGTTGGAAGAATTGTGTATGGCTAGATGGAAATGTTGGAAAGATCAACATTGGCACACGCCTTGAGGGATGGTGGACATATGGAAGAGAAGTGAATCTCAAATTTTAAGATTTGGATGGAAGAAAGGTTACAAATTTTGGGGCATAAGAACCCAAAATGGATGAAGGAGGTGATGGAGAAATAGATTTGGAAAGTTTAGATGGAGGAACAACAATTTTGGATGCCAATTTTGATTTGTCTTTAGACTGTTGTGCTTCAAGAAGCTGCTTAGGGATCCACATAGTTTTTTATTTTTCATGCTTTTGTAGTTCCTTAGAGCACATTGCTTGTACAAGTGCCTTAGGAACCCATATAACTTTTAACTTTTCTTCTTTCTTTGTGGGCCTTTGTGACATTTTGTATTTTTCTTTGTTTTGACATATCGGTTAGATGGGACATATTGATCCTTGAATACACGTGGATTGATTGGCTTATGACTTTTATGCTTGGCATCCAAATTGCTTGGAGGGAGATGTGTGGATAGATAGGAATGATATTGAGGTCTTTTAGATGGATGGAAGGTACTCAAAGATGTGTGCCTTTGTTGATCCTGCATAAGGGATGGAGGGATATAGGGACCTAGAATGGATAGAAACGATGATGGGGAAGGCATGTATTTGGATTTAACTGGAGAATTGTAGGATTTATGAGGGATACCAACATCTTGAGAGTGAGAAATATAGCCATTATAATCAAGATTTTCTTTTATAGCAGGGGGATCTAATATACCATGTTCATGAATATCTAACCCTTTTCTTTGATAATGCATGCTTTGAAAGATCTTTTTAACAAAGGGTTTCTTCTTACTTTTGATGCTAGAGGCAAGTTCATTTTGAGGTGGAGGTGTCTTGCAAGGAATAGTAGGATCGCGAGAGGGCTTTATAGGCATGATGGATCCTTGAGCTGAACATGGAGGATTATGACAAGGAGATGAAGGGATACTTTTATCTTGACATGGAAGAAGGCTATTGGATAGAGTAGGAAGGGTGTTTGACTCTTCATTTTGAATAGGACCATTTGAAAAGGTGGAAGAGGCATCATGATATTTCTCAGGAAGGATGCTTTGCTCTTGAGATGGAAGGGGATCTTCTTGGAAGAAATGGAAAGGTATAATGGGATCATCATGCAATTCTAGTGAAATAGGATCTATTTCAATCATGATGAGGAGGGATGATAGAAGGTTAGTCTTCTTCTGAGGTTGGTGGGCTTTGTTCTCAATGTGCAATTAATCCCTAGGCACAAATGGGATTCTTCCAAACCTTTCTCCTATCTCCTCCTCTCTAATCAACACTATTTTCACCCTATTGTATTAGACATCACTCCTCCTAACCTTCCATGCTAAGGCATTCAAGTCTGAAATGAGGTCCTCTTGTGTGTCACCAAAAATGAACAAGTTTGGTTGTCCAACTGGCTGAATCTCCTCTCTTCCAGGAATGGGCAACTGTTGGAGAACCATGGTTTACCTAACCTTGTTTGCACCTTTAAGGATTTAAATCATATTAATGTGTTGACTGAGCATCTAAACAAGTCTGCAAAGTATGATGATTGTCCTTTACCCTTCAATAGTGAAAATATCCAAATTGGATGCAAAGAACGTTGGTTTACTCAAGGCAACTTCTAGGTTCAAGTGGTCATTTTGATAAAATGACTTAATGAAATGCTATGGAGCTTGTAGTAGGGTGTCTCAGGTCTTAACTAATCAGTTTTGATGATTTGAAACAATCATTTACTTCTCCTTCCTTACCGATTTCATGAAATTGTCAAATTTGCTCCAAAAAGGCTACTAGAATTAGCCCTAGTTTTTAGTGAAATTTGTTCACCCTGCTCAATCTATTGTACTTCATGGAAAACCATTGGAGATGTGGTAATTTGATGTTGAAAGCTCAAGGATTTTTGCTATGGAAAGTACTGTATGGACTGTTTTAGTGCTGTCCCACAAAATAGGCACTTTTCAAGGGTTTTTGAAAGTTTTAGTGAGGGTTTGCAATTTACAAGTTTTCTTCATGATACTAGGCCAAATTAAATTCTTCAATCCTTGATTTAACATATTCCAAACACCTCCAAAGATTAAAATATTATCTTCTAATATTGTCATTATATCAAACAAGTGCCACATTGCTGCCCTTACACAGAAAAACGGTCTAGATGACTGGGACAGCAATGGTTTTAAGATTTTGCATACATTTTGAGCCTTGATAAACCAAACACAATTAAAGTATGATAATTAGGGATGTAAAAAATGGTTTTACATCAGTTGGAACACCATGCACAGCAAATAAGAAAGGATTTTATAACTGCTGTTCATACACAGTCAACACTGCATTTTTGACAGCAATAAGGTGCATTTTTGACAACAACTTCCTTTCTTTGTTTTGTTTGCTTCTTTACTCTGTCCCTAGCCTGCAAGAATGTGTTAAAGGCATGATAGAATAATGCATTTATCCTCTTCAAAGATCTTGAAGGTTTGAATACTTAAAGGATGACACAAATCAAGACAACCTTATATGACTGTGACAAAAAGTACACTGTTTTAGGATCCTTATTTAGGTCCTTTACAATCAATTTGTGTAACTTGTCATCTCAACATTGAAACCACTTGCAAATACATTTTCATGATGCAAGAAAGAGGAATGCATCATTTCATACTATCCATTTAGAGAGGTTGGCAATGAGGATCTAACAATGAAACAGTGACTCACTGTTTTGCAGTCCGTTTTACACCTTTGCCTCTTGCTTCCAACCAAGTCATGAGAGAGAAAAGGATGGTAAAGCACAATGCTGTCTCTTGCCAACTTGTTTCTTCTTTAACATTTCAAAGTACAGTGCTATGAACAACAAAGTACCATTTAAACAAATTTGAGAATACCCAAGCCAAGTTGCTCACTTCACACACTTGCCATGGGCTTACAAACACTTGTACATTGCTAGAAAAGGAAAATGGATGTATGGTACAGTATGTACAGATCCAACAAATTCCCTCAAAGCCATGGATGAAGAGACTTTGAAGAAATTAGTTGGACCATGAATGATCTTCCATTGGAACCACAAAACAATGCCTTTCTCAAGAGCACTTCAAACAAAACTTGTTCCAAACCCTAAGAAAAGATCAGAGATCACTACTAAAACATCAAGAGAGATCACAAAAATGAAAAATAGGAGTAGTATGGACTCATGGAGCCATGGTATGGACTGTACTCTCAAAAGTACAGAAAATTAGTTAAAAACTCACAAAAATGAGAGCAAAATAAGTATTTCTCTTAATTTTCCAAAATGAACAACCCATAAAATGATTGGAACATGGTTTATATACATGTTCCAACTTGTTGAAGCCCTTGTATGGATAGGTACAGGCTGGAACTAACCAAAACCACCAAAAACCACTTTTTTGACAACTTTTGACAACTTTTGGACAACTTTTGTTGCTCAAAAATTGCATTTTGACTTCTGGTGACTTGGCACTCAAACCAATGAATCAAAATCATTTAGAAAAACTAAATAAACATTCTCCAATGCCTTTCAAGGCTTTACAACATCAAAAAATTCAAAAATGCTCATTTGGACCCGAAATTGACAATTTTTGGCCCACTGAGCAAAAACCAAAAATCTTGGAAACTCTTGAACAAAATGAGTTCCAAACCTCATTACACCACAAAACAAACCTATTAAACCTACTAGAAGCATAAAATAAACACACATGCTTAATTTGCAACAAAATGCTATACCTGCTGTGATTTGAGCATTCAGGTGCTCAGGTGCTCCTGCACCAAATCATTAGATGGGATTGAGGAGTTTTGGTGTCTTGATCTTGATTTATGGTAGGACTTATTTTTTTCTTTTCTAGATTATACTCTTGACATGGAGTCACTTCTAAGGAAGGGGTAGGATTTTTCATAGACATAGGGGATTCTTGGAAGGTCTCCATATTTTGGCATGATGGGGAAGTATTTTGAGTGGGACTCTCTGGAGTGGGTATGTTTGGAATTGAAGTGTATGATGGCTTAAGAGGAACTTGTATCAATATTGGCATTAATTTGGATTTCCATAGGAGATAGCCCTTGAAGGTCAACATGGGAAGTTTCATTGTTTGAAGGAGATGGTATGGATTGTTGCTGAGAATTTTTAGAAGATGAAGGCATCATGGAAGGGATGGAGGCCACATGTGGAGCTTTGCTAGACATAGGTTCATGATTTTGATTATGCTTAGAAGTAGTTCCTTCTTTTTCTTTAGGTGAGTCATTAGGATCTTCAATTTCAATGACACCATCATCAAGGAGATCTTGAATCTTATGTTTTAATTCCATACACATTGAAGTCTTATGTTTGTTATGCCTATGATATACACAATAACTACTCAAGACTGCACATCCCCATGTGGTCTTTTTAGGCAATATGATAAGATTGTTCTTAATAAGCTCTTCCAAAGATGACTCAATAGATTGCCCCAAAGGTGTAAACTATCTATCTAGGGAATAGATGTCTTTTTGTCTTGGTGAAGGTGTCTCATGAGCTTGTTTGAGATTTGGCTTTTGATTGTCAATCATTTGTTGGTATTTGCTTGTCAAATCACATAATCGTTTTAGCATTTCTTGAAGTTTCTCACACTTGATATCATACATTTGTTTTTCAAATGGAGTCATTGATTTATTTTGTTGGATTTCCATGTCATATATTTCTTCCTTTATATCTTGAAGCATTTGAGCATAGGCAACCATGGGAATTGGAGCTAACGTATCCATGAGATTCTTACTTTTGTCAAAAAAATTAGAAGAGCTTTTGATTTGAACAGGCATTTTTAACCGACAGGACCGAGAGCGAGACATGTTGCAGAAATCAAGATCAAATTGTAGCTAGTAGTTCGTTTAACATAGTGATTGAGAGAAGTAACTAAGATCTGGTCTAGTTTTTGGAATGATCTATCCTGTGTAAGACGTTATCTAAGTTAACTTAGGTTTGATAAGATGTTTGTTTGAACTAGCTTAAAGATGATTGACAAAATCGTGCAATGCAACAGTAGAGGTACACTATCAAGGTTGTTTATGCTCAGGAGGATGATAACCAGTTTTAGGCTCGTTGTAGACTATTTTGGACAAGTTTAATTGTTCTGGACTGAAAAAATCAGAGACTCGTATGACATAATTTCTGAGACCGTACGACAGTTCAACAAGTTCAGGATGACAACAATTCAGTTTCGTACAAGTTGCTGCCTAGTACTGTATGACAAATGGGTAGGTCTCGGATGACAAATGATTATGTTTGGTTCTGTTTCGTACGACACATGATTTAGCTTAAATGATAGACTATTTGGTTTCGTACGACACAAGATTGGACACAGGATGATAATTTAGTATACTTGTATGACACAAGATTTGGTGGAGGACGATAATTCAGCAAACTCATACAACTGTTCACAGAGCAGAGACTAAAATTCTGAGTTTTTAAATGACTAAGCATGATAAATAAGTACAACCAATTTCTGAGATGGACTGATTTTTGATAGGGATAGGCCAGTTTTGACACAGACAAAGTTTATCACTGAGTTGTTTGATATGTTTGATTTGTTTTCTCTAGTTTTGGTATTTCATTTTTAATTCCAGGGATGAAAACACAAAAAACATGCAAGATATGTAATATTTCAAGCATAACACGCTAACCCTATGGAAGTTGTCTTAGAGAAGAAAACCTTTGCTTGCTGACTTAGGTACACACCCAATAGCTAATCAGAATATGGCCATCGAGTTTCAAGCAATGGATTCTCAATGTTGTATTATCCGACTCCAAATGCTAATGGGGGCACGATATGGCAAGTGTCTTGGGAGAGTTACTATCTCTCTTGCACAAAGATTATCAACCTTTCGGAGGTGAATCGGGTAGCTTCTATTTTATAGTTCTTAATCAGGAATTCCATTTGAAATTACCCCTTGAAGTCACACAAGAAGATTGAGGCCTATAGCCCAACAAGGTACTAAAATAAGTTGTAGTCACGTAAACGCGATTGAGACCGTAAGGCCCTACAAAATGTCCGATATGAGAGATCTCAAAGAGAAAACTCAAATAATCCCATCCTCTGAGACTTTAATCATCAGAGACCTATTTATTATAGTGAGTTGGAATGCTCAGGTCTAGATGTACTCACTTGGGTCGTTCTCACAGGGTGATTACTATTTCCCACTGTGACAGGCCTGCTAAAGATACACAAATCTCAAAACTTTAAAAAAAGCTTCAAGGGTCTAGATTTTTGATTATCTGTAAAAGACAAGAGCATACTCTCCTACCTTTTAGAGTTTTTTGAAAACATGAAAAATAGATTTGTTCATTAGCCAGATAGCAATTTAAGTGCCTAAAAAAATGAATTTAAAGAATACACGATATTTGGTCAATTTTCTTTAGGCAACCTGCAAAAAACAATGCATCAGTAGTCATGTTATTTTTATTCTTTGACAGGCGTATGTTTGATTTGATAGATTCTTTGACAAGCATCCTGCAAGAAATTGGTCAGGCTGTAAAAATCTCAAGCAGACAGAAGACAATCCAAGGTTAGCGTTAGCATCATCAAAATTTAAGCAAAAATCCTGAAAGGTAATCTGTTTTTAATCTATCAGAAAATAGAATCGTACAACAATATTCATAAAACAAAATGACACAACAGTTTTATTGTACGAGTTAAAAACCAACATAGAATGACAAAAAGATAGCATAAGCAGTATGTCGTACGAGTTAGAAATCAGCATAGAATGACAAACTATAAGAAAATCAGTATGTTGTACGAGTCCATATTCCAATTCATATGATAATTTAAAGGATATGATCTTGTTTCATACGATAAACTACAGGCGTCAATATAATGTCATATGATGTAGTGAACTTGCTCGTACGATATTTTGCAGAGGCTCTACGAATGAAACCTGCAGGATAAAAAAATGATTTTGAGGCCAAAAAAGTAGTTTTCTGCCCCACGGTGGGCTCCAGAAATGTGTGTGTGAAAAGTGGACCTATATCTGCAATACACAACACTTCAATTAAGTCATTACATGCATGGTTAAACAAATATAAGCATAAATAATAAAACCATAATAAACTGACCCATTGCCTTCTAAAAGATGCGAGTATAAGATTGCTCTCAGATTATTAGCAATACCAGTGACTAGACTACACAAAGACAAAGGATTTAATCTATATGAGCATGATATTAGCTAGATGGATGCAATATTGATCTAACAAGATTTAAGCATATTAAGCTAAATTATTTAAGCAATGTGAAATAATTAATATGCAATATATCAATGATCCTAGAGCAAAAATAGTATAATAACAATATATTCTCCAGCCTCTTTTGAATGAGAGATGAGCCTAAATTTATAGAAAATTCAAAAAGAAACCAACGGCTAAGATCCAATGATGATGAGTGGTCAAGATTTTCGAAGAGGAAGCACAATCCAGGTAAATTGATGTGATTGGATGCTTTTATCAGTTTTAAAGGAAATTGAACTAAATTAAAGATTAAAATTAGAAAAAACTGATTTATTCTCTCTTTCATTCAATTTTGAGATTTAATTGTTTTAATTGCTTTCTTTGAGATTATTTATTAATTTTTAATTTGTTTTTCAAGATTGTTTCCAATTGATTTCTTTTCTCAATTTTTGGTCAATTAATTCCTTTTTTTGATTTATTTCCATTTTTGAAGATTTGTGCTCAATTGATTTATTTAAATTAATTCCTCTTTTTGATGATTTAATGGCAAATTAATTTATTTAATTAAATATGCAAAAGATATTCAATTAAAATAAATAAGATAATTGTTTAAAATGATTCACTTGGAATGATCTATTAATTAAATAAATATTTAATTAATATCGAGTGATTAATTTTGCCATGTGACATTTGATGATTAAATAATTAATTGTGTGCTCAAGATTGATTTAATTGCCTTTGGTTAGGACCTTGGTGATGTTGTCGAGATTAGGGGCTCATGGTTTAGATGACCATTTTTAGGGTATTACAAGTTGTACACTTTTATTTGCAAGAACACCCAGATCTTATTAATGACCTCTTGAATGTCCTTTCCCTTAGGGTAGACCACACATGAGTGGTTGACATCATGTGTAAGGTATGGCTCTATACTCTTTTATTTTGTATTGTTTTTTGGATTACCGAGATATCTTTCACTTGGGTATTAAGTTTTTCTAGATTTTCTCTTTAGAAACTATTTGGTTTGGAAAATTTTCATGAGTGTCTTTTGTTCTATTGTATTTGTTATCCATGTTGGACATCTCCATCTTGTGAAGCCGTACATGGTTGCAGTATAGAGAAACCGTGTAGCTATCATTAATGAGGCTTTGAATGAAATTTATGTAGAAGAGGAAGATTATGTGATGCAGAGCATCTATCACAAACCATAAAACCTTCATTCAAGGGTAGACTTTAAACTTGAATCAAGAGGCATGCAAAAAGATCAATCACTCTTCTCAACTCCAAACCAATTTCAAAGGTTATATTACATCCCTAAAAAACTTAATTCAAGATTTAAGATCATAAAATTCACCATAAAATAAGAGAACAAATTCTTATTTGCCATGGAATACCCTAGTTCAGGGTTTCATCCTTTAACAACTATTTTCACCAAAATAATCATAAAATATTCAATTCTTAACCAAATTAAGTAAGACAAAAAGAATTGGAAAGAAGATTCATAGAAATTTCCAACAAATATAGTATTTGTTCATTAATATTCTTCATGTGACCACACCAAATGCTGCAACCGGACTTCTACTACCTTCACCAGTCTGCCTTTCACCATGAACTGTAACAAACAGTCATCAATAACATTTTACATATTTCTCATAAAGAAAATTGCTTCAGTCAGATTTTATATTACTTAGTCAAGCAAGTTATCTCCAAATTTCAGCCAGATCGAATGGTTAAATAAAAAGTTATGATCATTTTCCCAAAAACGGGTAACCCTTGGTAGGGTTTTGACAATTATTGAAAAAACAAACATATCTTGCCAAATACTCCACAAAAATGCACAAGAAAGGATTCATCTGAAATATATTTCATCAATATATCATTAAATAACATCTACATACAAAAATTACATCAAATGTGATCCTCCATGGATCTATGACAGTCACAAACTCCTTAAAACCTCATGACAGTTGGAGGGTTTGATGGATAATCTTTGTCAAATCCCCTCCAAACTTATCTATCTTCTTGATTTCGACCAAAAATGGTTTTATAAACCATTTAAAACTCCTTTCTAACTACTCCAACCACCTCATAACCAATGGATTTCATTTTTATACTTTTGTTGCACTTTTTGGCAATATTGCAACTTTACAATTTTTACAATTTTTGACATAAATGATTCTAACTCTTACATGGACACTTTCAAAACTTTAATATGGACCAAATATGATATCTTTGGACAAAATGGCTCATTTAGCCTTACATATTATGATTCAATTGACTCAAATAACCTTAATACATTATGAATAACTCAAATACAATAAATTATTCATATTATGACTTTTGACCTCTTGGTATGCTTGTGTGCTTAGGTGCCTCTATACCATTATGATAGGCTTCGAGAATATATAGATATGGATGATAACTTTGATCAGATAGGGCTTGATTAGAGGGTGAGAGGAACTTCTCTATTAGTTCTTTCGTTTAAGTTAAAGTGGGATGTAATTTAGCATTTGAATAGTTTTCTAATGATCTTCAATTAAAAATTAGGTTGAGAAACATGAACTTCTTGAATTCCAGTTAAAGGCTTTTCTATAGAGAATTTTTTGAGGAAAATGATTCTTAAATTCTATTTGGTTATATTTATTGCTTGCTGAAAATTATGAAATTCTTACTTATAAATGTTTATGAAGTTGTGACTGTATAAATTAAAAGTATGATTCCTTGATGAAGATTGCTTCTAAAAATACTTGATTTAATTATATCAGATCAACAACAGACTAGTGCCTTCATCCCATACTGATTTCATACTATTTCAAATTGAAAGATCCTACATATAACCATGGAGATATTTTTAATAGCTTGTTTTTAAAACAAGACCATCACATCAAAAGCATCTACATGGATTGTAACTGAAATATAAAATGTAGTTAGTCTAATTGAATTTTAACTTTGCTTTGAAAGACCAATAAGACAATTTGAAAATTTTCAACCAACCTTTCAAACTGATGCTCAAACTAGAAATTAGTCTCAATCACAATAGCGTAAGATAGCACATTGACGCAATCTAATAAAATAGATTATCACATGAAACTAATCAATCAATTGAAAAGAATATACCATTCAGAATGAAGAACACTTGAAATTAAAATAGATAATCAAACCAGTTGATTTCAATATGTATCATCCATCAACTTTGATATTTCCAGAAAACAAACTGCATAAGTGTTGTATAAAATTGTCTTGATAAGATCATAAAACTTGAGGTATCTCCCCTACGTGCTCTAAAAGATCCTCCATTTATAGATGAGTATTTAGTTTGAATGTGAAAGGCATAACCTTTCATTAAAACAGAAACTAACAAAAACTAACTAAAAACTAACTTCCTAAAAATTATCTTTACAATATGAACATATTATAAAAACATAGAAAAACATGACTCTGAGCTCCAACTTAGATATTAGGCCGAGTCTCCTAGCATCTTGCCACACTTCTGGATATGCTCCAAGTACTTCTTTGACTTATGTGTGTCTGCATCGTGGATGATATCCTTGACAATGACTTCTAGCGTGACAAAGTTTTCCATCTATTTCACACTCTCTTTCAATTCAATTCCATCAATTTGGGAAATATCAAGGGCGGTATTGAGAAGACTATGACATTATGAGATCCATACATCTTTATCCTTTATCTCACCCTTCTGATCAATTAACTTTGGGAAACCATGTTGAATAGTGTCTTTGCATTCATCATATTCAAATTGTAATTCTTCATAAAATTTATTGTGTTTAGCTAGCAACCTCTTTATTTTTTCAGTTTCTTTTGTTTCCACTTTGGCCATTGTTTTATCATGCAACCTTGTTCCCAATCTGTTTGAAATTATGTTATGTGAAACTGCATTGTCCATGTTCTTTTGAAACACTGTCCAGAATTCTTTCAGAAAGCCTTGTGTTGAGCATCAAATCTGAATTAAGTAAAATATCTTGATTTGAAAAATTAAATCTTAGAAGCCATGTACCTTTGGAGGAAATCATAATTTTCATTGATACCATAATAACCCATGAGTTATCGAATAAATTTGATAGCATTCTATCAAAATATCCAAAATCCAAATAATATTGATGAGACCCAGTGATGCCTCATCGATATAAAAAGGGCATCGAAGGAAAGGGAACACCGATGGACACTAGAAAGGACTCATCGAAAGCAACAATTTTATTGACAAAAGATATCAAAGAAAGAAAAGACATTTTCATCGATGGGAGAAAGATTTTGAGGAAATAATACCATCGGAGAAGCATGAAGGAAACTCACCAAAAGAAGCTTTCTTATCGAAAGAGTGATATCGATAAAACAAAAGAAAACTACATCGATAAAAGATATCGATAAGGATATGAGTTTCGAGGAGGCTAAAAGGTATGTTGCTGATATGTGTGGTTTCACTGATGTAACTTGATCGAGGAAAATTACTAATGAGATCATCAATGAAAGATGATAGTGGAAGCAAATCATCAAAAGAAAAATGGCTTCGATGCAACAATAGACCCAGTCATCGAAGGAGTGTAGTAATGCTGATAGAAAAGGTGTTTTCGATGGAAGGATAAAAGAAGTCACCGAAGTCCAAAGTTTCTTCGACATGAAACCCGATGGACATCAGATATATATCAATGAGGAGATGACAATAATGATCGAATGCAGCATTTCTATGAAGGGAGAAAATACCTAGTCAAAGTAATGCTCGGAACAAAAGTGTCGTATATAGAAACAAAAAGATCGACGAACTAAATGATCCAAAGAAATATTTTCATTGAAATGATTATGGATTGTTGTGAAAATCAGAGATGAATCCAGGGGAGGTCACATCGCCATTATTTTCAAACATGTGCCCAGGTGACGAACTAGAAGCAAAAATTGGGTGAATTCGCAGATAAAGCTCAAAGGAAAAACTCAAGAGACAAGAAAGGGAAGGGTGTTCCTTGGCCCAGGACTTGGATCAGGACAAAGACTTGTCACATTATGTGAATCAAATTCTCTCCAAATATTTCCTGATGAAAAAGGACATGAGGATGCTAAACAAAGATATTGTAATGTATGAAGATGACAAGTACATCAAGCACATGGGGGTACTCAATTTGTTTATCTTCCAGTTTGTTAGCAAAAAATGTTAGTTAACAGTTATATGTTGAAAATCCACAACACTTGGTGATAATGTATACTCTCATATAAAGGAAGGGAACTTTGGTAATATACAAGAGGAATTAGAGAAGGAGTAGATTATAGCCTTAGGCTTACCATTGTAATATTTTGGCAAATATATATGATATAATTAGTTGTTTTCCTTTGTGTTTATGTTGTGGATTATTGCATTTTCTGTAGGCAGTTACTTATGATATTATCTAAAAGGAGATAAGGTTATTTGTGTTCTTCTAGTGAAATTTTGTGTTTCATATTAAAGATTTACTCGCGAATTTTAATTGTTCCCTGTATTTCTTCCTTGGATGGTCTCTTAAAAGTTAGGGTTAAATTCATTCAAGTAGTTTACAATATAGACACTGAAGTAGAGCTCATAAGAAACAACAACTGACAGACTCTTTGAGAGGGGGTGGGTTTAAAAACTATCTCATAAGTTTACACAATAAGTCCTAAAGAAATATAAAGACTTTGTAGCCCAAACAACAAAGAAAGGCATTGGTCATCTATAGAATACAACTCATCAGTTCACATTTTACTTTAAAAGTAATAGGAGTAGCTGAGTAGGAAATATAGAATAGACTAGAAATAGTGTATATACATAAATTTCAAGAACAAAGATTGAATAACTTCTACAACAACAATCTTGAACTCATCTGCTATATCCCCATCCTAGGAATTTATGCCATTCTGAGATAGGAGGAAATCAGATCAAGATACTTAATCTGCTATAAAAAGCATTAGTCATTGAAAATAACTAGTTAGTAGGTATACCCACCTAGGTCTTGCAGAGCCTAAAGTGAGAGAGTTAGTAATCAAATAGGTTCACTCTATAAGTTGGCCAAGTCAATTGGAAGGTTTGAGCATAGGAGTTGGCATTTCCTTAGAACCTATCCAATCTATTGATCTGAGACCCAATAGATTGGCGACTCTGTTGGGGAACATTAAAAAAAAAAGTACTTTGTTGTGGGAAAGAACTCGTATACAAAATACAATTTCCTTTCGATAAGAAAGGTGGCAACTCTAAAATAAGAAATTTTATGTATGGAAGGAGGTCACTAATACAAGGCCACCCCATATTCCAATTAAACTTTGATCAGAAGGGAAGTAGAAGAAATCCAAAGGAGAAATCAATAGATAGTCTGATGGAACCTAAAAATGACTTTATGAATGGGAAGTATAATCGACACTATTCTGAAAACCATTCACATCTAGTCTTGAGTAAACAGAATTATATAGTCCCCACATACCCCAGGGATGAGGATTTGGTAGTTGTGGATAGAGCACGGAAAGGGAAATACCCTCTTGGCTTTGAGAATCACCGTCGAAATTCAAAGGCAGGGGGTTCAAGTCCTCAGGCTCAGGCAAGATGGATGCATCAAATCATATGGCAGACTTGATGAGGCAAATGATGGAAGCAGCCATTGAAATGAAAGATGAAGGAAGAGTACAAGAATGTATAGAATCATTTGCTAGATTGGTTATAAATATCAGTGAAGATGATATTGATCATGAATTGGAGAGATATAGGGCAAGGTGTGAATAGGCAGCCCAAGGATCAAATAGAGGGAGAGACAGTACAGATAAAACCAATACAAAGAACAATACTTACAAGGTGTTTGAAAACCCTCTATACAATTCTAAGCCAAATAACTTTCCATATAATAATATACCTCCTGAGCATCAAAACAACCACTTCAATAACTTTACATATCAAAACCACTTTCAACCACAAAACCAATTTCCTTTAGGTAATAACAATGTGAAACCGAACTATGGAAACTTCTTCCAAGGTGGATACGGGCTGATGAATATAGAACACATCAGGCAATTCAAATTTTTAGGGATGATGGTGTATCCTCACCCTATCCCTAATGAAATTAGGACTGCAATACCAAAGTTCACTGGGAGTAACACCATCTCAAGGGAAGCACATTGCAAGGCTTTTGACAAAGTTATGGAGGATTTTTGTCTCCCATATGAGGATGTCAAGATGAAGTTGTTCATGCAGTCATTAATAGAGGATGCCTGAGATTGGTTCAGAGAACTGTCGGATTTTTCAGTAAACAGCCTAACAGAGTTCAAGAGACTTTTTCTTGAATAGTACAGAGATCACTGTCTACCCCAACTATAATGACAATAATACCTCTAATTGAAATCTCAATCTGAATTTTGGACATTCATATGGTAGAGTTTACTATTCTCATGGCTAGTGTTCATTTAGTTGTCAATCTAGGAATGTAAAACTTGAAATGGGTCTGCAATATATATGCACTAAGCTCCTTAAATGATTATTCTTAATTACTATAAGAAAGGTAGGAATGAAAATCATAAAGACTAAATGAAAGCTTTTCAAAACTCTGCTGAAATGAACTAATGGAAATAATAGGAATCACACTGTTCTGCCTTGGTTGCAGGAATAGTCAAAGGATCTATTTCCAGTGGCTGCAGGAACAACCTAGTCATGAACTTCTACTCCAACTAAGTAAAAACTAACTTCAATAATAATAAACATAGGATAACTCACCAAGTGGGCCCTCTTGGATGAGTGATATCAAACTCTTAGAAAAGAACTCTTAATAGATCAAAATAACATATTTTTATTCATTTCTTCCTGAAAAACGATTACATATTCAAAAAGAGAAAATTCAGAATACTTGACAAAAAACTCTGCTCAATCCCTTTCCATTCTGTCTAACTCTCAGAAAAGAAGGAAGAGCTTATTATAAAGAAAAGAAAAACTACAATGCATAACTCCAATTACACCCAGAAGAAAAGGCGGATCGCTATTAGATGAAGGGGATAACAAAGAGCTTGGCTGCAGGAACTGTGGATCTGAAACCGAACCACAATCTTTACATGCCAAAGAGATATTTTGTAGATTAAACATGCACCGGAGTTAAAATCCCATGGTGAAGTA
Organism: Cryptomeria japonica; assembly: GCF_030272615.1. NCBI lineage: Eukaryota > Viridiplantae > Streptophyta > Pinopsida > Cupressales > Cupressaceae > Cryptomeria > Cryptomeria japonica. The sequence continues at coordinate 734,246,344 of NC_081415.1, read as the reverse complement.
AAACTACTTTGATTATGCCATAGATCGTGCTCGCTTGAATCTCCTTCAATTTGACCTCCAGCTATCTGACAGGATTCTCCAGTCCTTTGGCACGAAATAGAATTCTCCACCGTAGCATCAATTATTATCTGCACTAAAACAGAAACAATATACAAGGACATGCATATGTATCTTACTTAACTAATACATTCATTAACTCACATATGAAATCATCCTAAATAATCCACATATCATAGGGACAAACCGTCTGGCTGTAGGAATAAATTGGCATGGCTGCAGGAATTAATAGACAAGGTTCAAACATGATTTCTTAAGTTCAGTTTTAAAACATGGATTACATATAGTCAATTCACAATATTTTACTATCACAATGCAACCCAAAAGATACCAAAAACCTAAGAGTCCTGATAAAAAAATATGTCAATACACTGACTTATCAATCACAATAGCCCAGAGTTTGCCTTACATGAGATCATAAGAATCAAGAAGGATATAAATGAAACAGTGGCCGATTTCAATAAGAGATTTAATAGAGTTATGAATAAAATTCCTAATAGAATAAAATTGGTTCCTGAAGTTGGCATTTTGTACTACATGAATGCTTTTGACAGTTAAAAAAACTATGAGCTCAGAACAAAGAATCATACAACCCTTCAAGGAGTCATGAAAATGGCCATAACTATATAGAATAATAGAAAAGAAGATGGAACTATAGGAAGAAGGGAGGATGCAAGGTTGTTCAATCCAAAAGCCCCTAAACAAACAAAGGACGATGACAAGTTGGACAAGGTGCTGAATGTCCTCAAGGATTTGTCTATCAAAGTAAACAAAACTGAGAAACAACAATTCTATCGCCATGACAAACCCAGATTGCATGATATGCCTTATAACACCACATGGAAGGATGGGAAGCCAGTGGACAAGAATCTAAAAGAAGGTAACCAAATACTAGATCCTTTAAGAAAAGTGGTAAACTAGGTGGTTGATGAAGATATGTGGTGTTTAGCGTGTGCTATGCCTCATTCTCCTTACCACTATGCAGTGGCAATGAAGTTGTAGGGAAAAGAGCAAGAATGTGAAGAATATGCAAATGATCATGTGATAAACTTACTATCCTCTGATGACTGTGACTCATCCGAGGGGAGTGAAGGAAGTGATGTAAATTCTAGAAGGATTAATCAATAGTGTTGCATGCAATAGGTATTCTCAGATGAGGAAGATGAAGTCAGGCTGAGGATCCCTACTAAAGAAGAGCGAGAGAGGATTACTACATCTGCTATTGAACAAGCCAAAAGGACTTATATGCTAAGAAACAGAACCGTAGACCCTGAACAAGGAAAACCATTAGGCATTTTCATAAAGGAGAGTAATAAAACATCTAAACCAATAACTAAGCCAAGAAGACTCGGGGAGAAAACACAAATTTAATTAAGTAAAAGGAGTTGCAAGGTTATAGGATGCAAAAGGGTGATAAGGATGGGATGGTGAACACTTCAATACTACCTACTACAACTTCATTTGTTATTGCCAACACCTTGGCATAGATGAAGGTCTTTGTTCCACTACTTGAGATGATGAAGTTTCCAGAATACCGAGAAAAAACCTTGAAGGTGATCAATGGTGTATCTAAGGAAGAGACCAAGGAACATAAACAAAATAGCCAAAATAATGATAACCCTATTCCAACCATATATTTAGGGTCAACAATAACAAAAAATCCCTCTCAAATAGACCCATTTTATGTAACCCTGATGATCAATAACAAGATGATAAAAAATTGCATGATTGACACAGGAGCTGCTATAAATGTTATGCCAGTAGGAGTCATGAAAGAACTTGGAATGTTAGTGGACACAAATTTTGGTAAATGCTATGCCATGGATAACCATTCCAACCTAGTGGTTGGTGTCATGAAGGATGTTGAATTCAAATTGGCAGCATGTCCAAAAGCATCTTATAAAACAGACATCACTATGGTTGATGTCTCTCCTAACTATGGTATGTTATTATCAAGATAATGGTCAAACCTAATAGGAGGCCATGTCTAGCTAGACTTATCATGTCCTACTATACCAGTAAATGGATAGGAGGTAAGGATTGAGAGAGAACCTCGCTCTGAATACATCACCGAGGAGGCAGAACCTATTGATTCGGTATGTTTCATCCAATCAGATATGGACAACTTCAAAGTAGAGTTGATGAAAACAAAATTGAGAGGATTGAACCCGATAGAGTCTACAGTTAAGAAGAGTAAAGATCAAGTATGGAAGATGTACTTTGATGGATCATGCAACAAGGAAGGAAGTGGGGCTGGAATTGTATTTATCTCACCAAATGGAGAGACATTCAAGTATTCTTTCAAACTGATGTTTGAGTGTACAAATAATATTGCAGAATACGCTGCCTTACTCACTAGACTTAATGTGTCTACCAAGCATGGAATTAAATTGCTTAGTGTCTTTGGGGATTTAGAACTAGTAATATCTCAAATCAAACAAAAGTATGCCTCCAAACATCTCAGGTTGAGACAATACAGGGATGTTGTATGGGATACCATGGAACTGTTTGATGCTTTCTAGATAAGTTGGATTGATAGATCAAAGAATATCATGGTTGACTTCTTGGCCAATGTTTCTTTGAAGGTAAATGATATAACACTGAATGGAGTCTCAGAAATGGAAATAAAAGTCAGACCTTTTGTTCCAGATAACTTGTATAACTGGCAAGTTTTTCATGATGACAATGATTTGTTAAAATTCTTACACTATGTGGATCACTACCAAGCACAAGCTGTCAACTTAAATGATTTTGTAGAGATGACAGATGGGAAAGAGACTCTATTGGGACAAGAAATCATACAGTTAAAATCTAATAAAATACCTAGAGGACTAGTCACATTGGAAAGAGCTTTCAACATACAAGACAAGGTTGAAGTCAAAGGAACCTCAGTCAAAGAAAATGATGTTGAGCAAATTAATTTGGGAAGCAAAGAATCACCAAGACACATTTTTATTGGTAATAAATTGACTCCTAAAATGAAGCAACAATTAGTAATGTTACTCAGAAAATATAAGCACATATTTGCATGGTCTTATGATGACCTCAAAGCATACAAGGAGGATCTCTTCCAACATGAGATGCCTCTTAAGCCTAATGCTAAACCATTCAGACAAAAGAAAAGGCCTATAAACCCCACTTTACTCCCTAAGATGAAAGAGGAAATAATAAAAATGAAAGATGCGGGGATAATTAAACCTTGTAGATACTCTACTTGGGTTTCAAATTTGGAACCTGTCAGAAAGAAAAATGGAGACATAAGACTATGTGTGGACTTTAGAAATATGAACATATCATCATTAAAAGATAATTATCCTTTACCAAACATGGATAATATGCTACAGAAAGTGACTGGATGTGATTTATTGTCCATGATGGATGGGTTCTCGGGGTATAATCAGGTAAAAGTTAAAGAAGCCATTCGGATTAACAAATGCAGGGGCAACATTTCAAAGGGCAATGGATGTAGCATTTGCAACACTTATTGATGTAATAATGGTGGTGTATCAAGATGATTTAACAACTTATTCAAAAAGTGTTGAAGATCATTGCGATCACCTTGAGAAAGTATTCAAGAAAGCTCTGGAATATGGAATTTCCCTCAATCCGAAGAAATGTCATTTCGCAGTTGAAGAAGGGAAGCTCCTGAGACATATAGTGTCTAAGGAAGGGGTGAAAATTGACCCTAAAAGAGTAGCTACAATAAATGAAATACCTATCCCAAAGACTATCAAAGTTGTTCAATTGTTTTTGGGACAAATCAATTTTGTCAGAAGATTCATCCTTAATTTTGAAGATATCATAAAACCTATAGCGAGGATGCTAAAAAAGGAAGCTAAGATTGATTGGGATTCAGAGGCATTAGATGCATTTCTAGATATAAAAAAGGGAAATATCTGAGGTACCAGTATTGATATCCCTAGATTTCAATAAACCTTTTTTAATTTTTTCATTTGCATCTCATCATACAGTGGTAGCAGTGTTATTACAAAAGAACCAGGACAATTGTGAGCAGCCTATTGCGTATTTCAGTAAGTCAGTGAATTCATCCGAAATTAAATATGACCTAAATGAAAAACAAGCTTATGCATTGGTAAAAGCAGTAAAAAAATTCAGACCATATTTGGTAGGTGCAAAAGTTATAGAATATGTTCCTAATGCAACAGTGAAGGACATATTCAAACAAACTGAGGTCACAGGAAAAAGATGTAAATGGATCAACTAGATTCAAGAATTCAATATTGAGCTCAAAATTTTAGAAGTTATCAAAGGCCAGGGATTGGCTAAACTTATGGCAGGAGCAGGGGTTGCAGAATTTCAAGTAAATGAGGTTGGACTAGATGAAGCCAGTTTCAGTATTGAAAATACAACCTAGTATGTAGATATCATGTATTATCTCATGCACATAAGATGTCCAAAAGGTATGACTGATAATCAAAAGAGAACACTAAAACTGAAATCCGCAAAATATGTGATCATATATGGACACATGTATTGGAAAAATAGAGATGATATATTGTTGTTATGCCTAGATGAACACCAAGTAGAGAAGATCCTACAAGAGATGCATGAAGGGGTTTGTGGTGGTCATTTTTTAGCCAAAACTACTGCACACAAGATATTGAGAGTTGGATATTTTTGACCATGTGTCTTCAATGATTCCTATGCTTATGTTAGAAAATGTGAGGCTTGTCAGAAATTCTCAGGCAAAATGAAGTATCAAGGATCACTCCCACTAAGACCAATGAAGGTTGAAGAACCATTTCAATAGTGGGGAATAGACTTTAAAGGAGAGATATCAGAAAAGTCAAGCAGAGGACATAGATGGATTTTGCTTGCCACAGATTACTTTACCAAATGGGTGGAAGCAATACCTACTAAACAGGCCACAGTAAAATAGTGATAAAATTCATACTCGAAAATATCATTACTAGATTCGGTGTTCCTGCAAGGATCATCTCTGATAAAGGCATGGCTTTCAGGTCTGAAGAATTCAATACCTTTTGTGAAGAATATGGCACCACAATATCTCATTCATCCCCTTACCACCCTCAAGGTAATGGGCAAGCTGAGTCTAGTAACAAAAACATCCTAAAGATTATCAAAAGAGTGCTAGGACAAAATAAAAGGGCGTGGGACTCAAAACTGAATCTAGCATTATGGGCAGATAGAATAATAGTAAAAAAATCTACAAGGAGGTCCCCATATGAGCTAGTCTATGGTAAAAGGGCTAGACTCCCTTTGGATAACCTCCTACATGTACATAAATTCATAGCACATGAAGGGATAGAGATTGATGACCCTTTACAGGAGAGGCTGATACAGTTGGTAGAGCTTGATGAAGTCAGGACAAAAGCACAGGAGCAAAACATTAAAATTCAGAGTCAGATGAAAAAATTGTATGACAAAAGAACAACAAAGAGAAAGTTTAAAATTGGTGATTTGGTTTTAATGTGGAACACCAGGAGCCAAGATAAATAAGCATGGTAAGTTTGAAGCTGTATGGATTGGACCATATGTGATTATGGATAAAGCAGGGGAGGATTCTTATTTTATCCAAAGTGTTACAGGAGAAGTTCAAGAACTTCCAGTACATGGACAATTCTTAAAAAACTTCTTTTCTTAAAATATAGCCTTTTCCATGTACACTAGTTTAGATTTCATTGCCACTGTAAAAACCACATTTCCTTCAAGTCCTCTTTTCCTTATATAAATCAGAGAGTCTAGATTGTTGGGAATATCCGTAGCATACCCCCATCCCCAGTCAGAGCCACTGTTGAGCATCAAATCTGAATTAAGTAAAATATCTTGATTTGAAAAATTAAATCTTAGAAGCCATCTACCTTTGGAGGAAATCATCATTTTCATTGATACTGTAATAACCCATGAGTTATCAAACAAATTTGATAGCATTCTATCGAAATATCCAAAATCCAAATAATGTCGATGAGACCCAACGATGTCTCATTGATATAAAAAGGGCATCGAAGGAAAGGGAACACCAATGGACTCTAGAAAGGACTCATCAAAAGCAATGATTTTATCGACAAAAGATATCGAAGAAAGAAGAGACGTTTTCATCGATGGGAGAAATATTTCGAGGAAATAATACCATTGGTGCAACATGAAGGAAAGTCACTAAAAGTAGCATTCTTATCGAAAGAGTGATATTGATAAAACAGAAGAAAACTACATCGATAAAAGATATCAATAAGGATATGAGTTTTGAGGAGGCTAAAAGGTAGGTTGTTGATATGTGTGGTTTCACTAATGCAACTTGATCAAGGAAAATTACTTATGAGATCATCGATAAAAGATGATAGTGGAAGCAAATACTCAAAAGAAAAATGGCTTCGATGAAATAATAGACCCATTCATCGAAGGAGTGTAGTAATGTCGATAGAAAAGGTGTTTTCGACGGAAGGATAAAAGAAGTCACTGAAGTCCAAAGTTTCTTCGACATGAAACCCGGTGGACATCAGATATATATCTATGAGGAGATGACAATAATGACCGAATGCAACATTTTGATGAAGGGAGAAAATATCTAGTCAAAAGTAATGCTCATAAAAAAAGTGTCATATATAGAAACAAAAAGGTCGATGGACTAAATGATCCAAATACATATTCTCATTGAAATGATTATGGATTGCCGAAAAATCAGAGATGAATCCATGGGAGGTCACATCGCCATTAATTTCAAATGTGTGCCTAGGCGATGAACTGGAATCAGAAATTGGGCAAATTTGCAGATAAAGCTCAAAGCAAAAACCCAAGAGACAGGAAAGGGAAGGGCGTTCCTTGGCCCAGGACTTGAATCGGGACAAAGACTTGTCACATTATGTGAATCAAATTCTGTCCAAATATTTCCTGATGGAAAACGACATGAGGATGCTAAACAAGGATATTGTAATGTATGAAGATGACAAGTATAGCAAGCACATGGGGGTACTCAATTTGTTTATCTTCTAGTTTGTTAACAAAAAATGTTAGTTAACGGTTATATGTTGAAAATCCACAATGCTTGGTGATAATGTATACTTTCGTATAAAGGAAGCAAACTTTGGTAATATAGAGGCAGAATTAGAGAAGGAGTAGATTATAGCCTTAGGCTTACCATTGTAATATTTTGGCAAATATATATGATATAATCAGTCATTTTCCTTTGCATTTATGTTGTGGATTATTGCATTTTTTGCAGGCAATTGCTTACAATATTATCTCAAAAAGATTTACTTGTGAATTGTAATTGTTCCCTGTATTTCTTCCTTGGATGGTCTCTTAAAAGTTAGGGTTAAATTCATTTAAGCAATTTACAATATAGACACTGAAGTAGAGCTCATAAGAAGTAGTAACTGACAGACCCATTGAGAGGGGGTGGGTTTTAAAACTATCTCATAAGTTTACACAATAAGTCCTAAAGAAATATAAAGACTCTGTAGCCCAAACAACAAAGAAAGGCATTGGTCATCTATAGAATACAACTCATCAGTTCACATTTCACTTTAAAAGTACTAGGAGTAGCTGAGTAGGAAATATAGAATAGACTAGCAATAGTGTATATACATAAATTTCGAGCACAAAGATTGAATAACTTCTACAACAAAAATCTTGAAGTCATCTGCTATATCCCCATCTTGGGAATTTATGCCATTCTGAGATAGGAGGAAATTAGATCAAGATACTTAATCTTCTATAAAAAGCATTAGTCATCGAAAACAACTAGTGAGTAGGTATACCTGCCTAGGTCCTGCAGAGCTTAAAGTGAGAGAGTTAGTAATCAAATAGGTTCACTCTATAAGTTGGCCAAGTCAATTGGAAGGTTTGAGCATAGGAGTTGGCATTTCCTTAAAACCTACCCAATTTTTTGATTTGAGACCCAACACCTTGTAAATCCTCAAATCTTTTAGTTAGTAATACACCAACAATATTTTTTCTCACACATTGCATCTATTTTAATATCCTTTTATTTTCTTGTTGCAACTCCTCACATTTTTTCTTCCATTGAGAGCTATCCAGAGCAAGAACCTTTGGCACCTGTTGCTCACTTCTCCTTAGTATTTCTTCATACAATGCCTTGTACTAGTTCATCTCCCTCACTACTCTGACCGTCTGTGCTTTATTGAATTTTGAAACATCCACTCTGATATCAGCAGAAACAATTGGATCAATTTCACCACCTTTTAGTTTCATCATATGGCCAAAGGCCTTGTCAACATTGATGATCTTTGGTCTCTTGTGGGGAGGGTAGAGATCTCATAACCTCAAATATTCCTCATTTTGATCAAATCTTGAACCAATAAATACATCATTTATACCTTGTCTATCCAATTTGAATTCCTTGTTTTCTGAATGCAATAAACTGTCAAAGATAAAAGAAGCACTCAGGTCCCATCCGGGAAACAAAATCACCCCAACCTCTGTAAGCAGTTGTCTCCCCTTTTGAGGGATCATTGTGGTTATCTTTGCATCAATTTCCTCTTTTAATTTCTTTAACAACCTGAGCCTCATTATCAGGAATTATGTTGGGAATAGAGTCCCTCAATTTCTTCCCTCTAAAATTGTACAAGAATGTTTTAAATTCTTTAGAATGAATAAAAACATCATCAACAACAAAAGAAGAAAACTCCTCTAACCGAGAGTCAGTATGAACTTCTAATGTTGTCTCTATTTGGCCCTACATGTCTGGCTCTTCTTCCTTCTCTGGCACTTGCCATCTAGAGACAACTACATTCTCATAAGATTCACTTTCTACCTCCTCCTCCTCGGTTTCAATTTCCTCAAGTATCCATCTCTTTTCTTCCAGTTCATTATTCAATTGATCAATTACCTCTTTGGCCTCTGCATCCTCCATGTTCTTGAAGATATCTTCAGCCTCAATACTGACATGCAGATAACCTCCCAAGTTCTAGCTCTTCTTGTAAGACTGAATGCATCCTTCAGGATCATAGTTTTTCTTGGAATAATGCTCATACAAATTGTATTCTTCTATCAGCTTCTTATCAATTATTTCATAAGCTTTGGTTGACACTATGGATAAATCACCAAAACTCAGTGTCCCAGGCAAGAAGGCTTGCTTACGCATATCTACAAAATGTTTAGCATTGGACACAATCAATTGCCTCACAATCTCTAGATAAGCTATCATGTCTAGTACTAGTTTTGGTAGCATGTAGGGGCTCCCCTCAAATCCATATAATCTAAAACATGTAAAATCCTTATTCACAAACCAATCCCCCCCAGTTATGATCAACAATGTGTCTTTCATCATAATCCCCAAGTCTTAGGAACCTCTTAATCTCATCAGAGATAGACCCTTCACATGAAATCCTATACATTCGGTACAATGACATCACAATAAGTTCTTCAAACTTAATATAGTTGGACCTCATATATCGAGAATCCCAAAGAGATGTCCACAATTGGACGGGATGCTCCTCACCTTCCCTATTCTTGGTATTTAATTTTAGGCCCTTAGGCCAAAAACCATTTACATATCCATAAAATAACACTAGATGCATCAATAGTGAATAAAATTTGAAATTGGGATGAGTATCATCCCTAAGGTTTGAAAAACCTTTGTGCAACCTCTCCACTAGATATGCTACATAGTCAAAAGGCCTAGGTTCATACATTTGTATATTAGAGGCTAACACCAATGACCCAGTGCTTTCTATATTAGGCACCTCCACCCCTCCTACTTCCCCACATGACATATATGTATACTGCAAGTAGTGTCTGAACAAATCAATGTTGAATGGTGGCCCGTCTTCCTCTATTAATTTTTCTGCCTGCCTCTTGTGAATGGCAAATTTCCAGTCGGTATATGTAGTGTCCATTTTGAGGTATTCTTCCTCCAACTCCCCAAAGGACAAGGGCTTATCAAGACTGGGGTCTAAATTGAAAACCTTGTATATGGTACCCATAGAAAATCTAATAAATGCTTCCTTATTTGGGAGATGAATGTACCTCTTCACCAAATTATAAATCCTCACCAAAACCTCTAGAACTATTATGTTTACAAAAACAAGCTTACCTAAATTTATCATCCAAGGATTGTAGAGAAACATCTCCTTGCTCCTTCTCAAATAGTGGAAAATAAATAGTTCATGTCCCCTTACCTTGGTCTAGACATCTCTAACCTCTCTATAATTGTCTTCTAATTGGTCTCTCCCTAGTAGGTGCTACTTCAACCTTCTAGATTTTGGGTTGGGTGCCTGCATTTGGTCTATCATGTCTTTGCTTAACTTCCTAACTAGAGGCACCTCTTTAGTTTTTCCTTTCTTCGCCTTAGAGTTAGGGCTCTTGGTCGCCCTCTTCTTTCTTATTGAACTTGAAGCTTCCATTTCTACAATTACAATCCTCTGCTTTGTTTGTCAAAGGTGCAATGTTTTCTATCTGTGTATTCTTCTTTCACCAACGTAGTATTTAGACAAGGCAATTTATAGTTCCGCCGTATTCTTTTGCAATAATGAACTTCTCATAAAATTTGCCTCATGCAAACCATAGATGCATCTACTACAAGTATTAAAGAGAAGACTTTTAAAAAAATTGGTTTTGAATTCTGATATGACAAGGGCTCGTCGGCATATGTCTTCCCAATGAATATTTCCCTTTTTGTGCTCTCTGAACAACCCTTTATCTTCTTTGACATCTTACTTTCTCTTATTGGAATACCCTAAGCTGATGACTCCTTTTCCTCCTCATCGGTATATCTCAAACTGATATTATCATCAGGCGTCGGGTGAGCTCATTTAGCATTATCATGATAGGCATGGTTTCCCCAATGGGCTTCACCATTGGCATAGATCTTCCCGATGCAACTGGCTTCAGCACCATGAGTCTTCCCGATAGTGTCTTCACTCCACTCAATCAGTCTACTCCTTCATCAGGTATCGGGGTAATCCAAAATGAAACATACAGATAAGAAAATTCTTCCCAATAGAGTATGTTCCATCGGTATATGTTTCACTGATGATTTCTTTGGGCGTCGGGTGGCTCAAAGTAACACATACGGGTTGCTTTGGTTATACCAATGCAACTGGCTTCATCACCATGAGTCTTCCTAATAGTGTCTTCACTCTGCTCAATCAGTCCACTCCTTCATCAGGTATCGAGGTAATCCTAAATGAAACATACCGATAAGAAAAGTCTTCTTGATAGAGTATGTTCCATCGGTATATGTTTCACCAATAATTTCTTCGGTCGTCAAGGTGGCTCAAATTAACACATACCAATTGCTTTGTCTATACCAATGGACTCTTCTTTTTGCCACTCTTATCAGTATAAGTCTTACCGATACCCTCATCGGCTATCAGCAAGACAATTCTCCACTGCTGCCACTAGTGTTTACTATGTTGATGGGTCATATCGGTATAGTTTTTACCGATGCATCAATTCTCCTAAAATTTTCTCCTTGATTGGTATAACTTATGCAGATGAGTACAACTCTAGCTTGCTATGCTCTCTCATTGATATATGGTATCCCGTGTTAGGTCTCGGAGACAACTGAGGGGGGGGGTAAATTAGTTGTCTAAAAATATTAAACCAAAAACAACTTAATCAAATTACTACTTAATATCGGTGAAACAGTCTGTTATACTGGTGGACAGAATTAACAGATAAATGCAATACCGGTAAAGATTAATGTGTGAAACTAAAAGAAAAAGTCATCCACAACACATAACACCAATGTTTGTACATGGAAACCTTGTAAGGGGAAAAACCATGGTGGAAAACCTTGCCCACAATCAGATGATACTACTGTAGATAGTAAGTGTACATAAATGGAGTCTGCACATGCAGACAAGCAAAGTGCTTAGAGCTCACTGCTCAATCACAAATGGGAGTCACACTAACTATAGTTGGATGGTTAAATCCAATAAGAATGTACTGCACAAAATAGCATCTTCATATGTTGGATTCAGTACTGGTGTAGTTCTGATATGCTATCACAAAAACCTGGTTTTACCTTGAAATGATGTTTGTGTGTATAGCTCTACTTAATCTCACATATACCTTCGCACAAAACCTTTTTCACATTCCTCCATCGATCTTACAATTAAGACCTTACATTTATACCATAACCTAAGACCAATTTGAGTAGGTCGGCTCTACATGATATTACAATAAAATCATTTTACAAACAATACAATAACCAATTGAACATGTTGGCTTAAAGCATTTACAACAATAATTAATCAACTCCATAACATGTCATGCTGATCTGGAAAAGATAAACCTGTCGGTGTAACCTTGGACCTATTTCCCAGTAACAACAAATATACAAATATGAATATGCCAATAAGAAATTCTCCAAAATAATATGTCCAAACAATGTCTTCGACATTACCAAGTGTTTTCCAAGTCATTCCAAATGCCGGTGATCATTATTTCTTGCTAGTGTGCTATGTACCGATGACTATGTAAAAGTCACTTGCTTGCCGGTGAATGTTGTTGGATCTCCAAAGTGCTAGAGTTTTAGTAGGTGTTGACATCAATGACAAAACCATACCAAAATACCATCAATCTCCCCCTTTGGCATTGACAACAACACAAGATGGAAAAACCATCAAAGTGCCAAAACATAAATGCCAGATACAAAAACCAACAATCTCCCCAAAGCAACAATCTCTCCCCCTGAGAGTAACATGTGTTTCCTTATGTTTTTCTGTACCAATCTCTTCCCAAGAGATAATGTGTTTTTCCATAGATATCTCTCCCCCTTTGACATCAAATGCCAAAGTTACAACAAAATCAGGTCCATATACAAAATACCAACCAATTACAATATACCAACTACTCTCCCTGTGAAGTAGCTTCCTCATCAAAGTTAGAGTAAGAATATATCTCTATTAATTTTGTCAGTTGATGATAGACATCAAATCTCTAAGTGTCTACTAGTGGGGGTATGACCCCAAGTTGTTCTCTAAGATATTCAAAGGTCTCCTTAGGCAAAGGTTTAGTGAAAATATCTACAAGCTGCTCTTTAGTATTCACATAAACTAGTTTTATTTCTTTTGCTTCAACTTTCTACCTTAGAAAATTTAGTTTGATTGAAACATGTTTTTTTTTTAAATGTAGTACCGGATTCTTAGATATATCAATTGCTGCTATGTTATCACAATAGATAGTTATAGGTTCCTTGCATTTTACCTTTAAATCTTTCAACATTTGTTTAAGCCATAGTACCTATGTGCAGTTAGTTGCTGCTACAACATATTCTGATTCTGCTATTGATAAAGATGTACAACTCTGTTTCTTACTCAACCAAGAAACTAATCCACTTCCAAGAAAAAATGCTCCGCCGATGGTGCTTTTTCTATCATCAATATCTCCTGCCCAATTTGCATCTGTGTATGCACATAGTTCAAAGTTTTCATCTCTAGGATACCATAATCCAAGATTTGTAGTGCCTTGTAAGTACCAAAAAATCCTTTTTAAAGCTGATTCATGGTTTTCTCTAGGATTACTCTGAAATCTTGAAACAATACATACTGCATTCATGATATCAGGTCTGGTTTGTGTCAAATACAGTAAACCTCCTATCATAGATATGTACCTTGTTGGATTAATAGGTGTAGATTCATCCCTTAAAGATAGTTTGTCATTTGTAGTCATAGGTGTGCTTACCGGTTTAGAGTTCTCCATCCCAAATTTCTTAAGTAACTCTTTTAAGTATTTTGATTAACTCAAGAATATACCTTTGTCAGTCTGAGATATCTGCAATCCTAAAAAGAATCTTATTTCACCAATCATAGACATTTCAAATTCTTGCTACATTTTAATAGAAAAGTCTTTACACAATCCATCTTCTCCTCCAAATACTATATCATCAACAAAAACTTCTATAGCCAAGATATCATCATTAGTCACTTTATAGTATAGATTACTGTCAGCATTACCTTTAGAAAAATCAATCTTCAAAAGATACTTATCTAGTCTTGCATACCAAGCTCTTGGAGCTTGCTTCAATCCATACAAAGCTTTCCTTAACCTGCAAACCATATCTTTGTCATCTGTTAAAGAAAATCCATCAGGTTGTTCAATGTAAACTTCCTCTTCAAGATCTCCATTCAGAAATGCACATTTAATATCCATCTAATATACTTTGTAGTTCTTGTGTGCTGCAAAGGCCAAAAATAATCTAACTACCTCAATTCTAGCTATCGGTGCAAAGGTTTCATTATAGTCAACTCCTTCTTTTTGAGAATATCCCTTACACACTAGTCTTGCTTTATTTCTGATAACCTTACCATCTTCATTTAGTGTTTTTGAATACCCATTTTGTTCCAATTACATTTTTATCTATAGGCTGGGGAACTAATGTCCAAGTGTTATTTTTCTCAATTTGCTCTAATTCTTCTTCCATAGCTTTAGTCCAATAGTTACCATCACATGCCTCATTAATTAATGATGGTTCAATTTGAGAAATAAGACATACCTCTTCATTTGCCAATCTTCCTCGTCATAACTCCTTTGTATTTGTTTCCAATTATCTGATCTTTAGACTGATTCAATCTTACATACCAGGGTGTCTTTGTTTGTTGTAGTTCTTCATTCATAGTGGAATTTTTAGATGATACCGGTGTAACTGGATCTTCACTTTGTACCAGTGGATTTAGTGTAGGTTCATTTGTTGGAATTTCTGTTGCCGGTTCAGAATCTTTATACCTTGAAATTCCTCTAAATTTTTCATCAATCTTTACATTTGTACTCTCAACAATTTTCTGCAATCTCTTGTTAAAACATCTATATGCTTTACTCTTAGATGAATAACCAAGAAATATTCCTTCATCACTTCTAGGATCAAATTCCCAATGTACTCATCTCTTCTAATGTAACATTTACTTCCAAATATTCTGAAATATTTAAGAGTAGGAGTAATACCAAACCATAGTTCATGAGGGGTCTTACCGGTTTCACCTTTGATGTGAACTTTGTTGAATGTATAGACCGTTGTACTTACTGCCTCTCTCCAATATACATGTGGTAGATTTTCTTCTGATAGCATACTTCTAGCTGCATCCAAGATAGTTCTATTTTTCCTTTCAACAACTCCATTTTGTTGTGGTGTCCGAGGTGCTGATAGCTGTCTTCTAATTCCATTCACTTCACAGAATGTATTAAATTCCTTAGATGTAAATTCTGCTCCTTGATCTAATCTTAAACATTTAATTTTCTTACCGGTTTTATTTTCAACCATTGCTTTGAATAATTTAAACTTTCCAAGTGCTTCTGATTTTTCTCTGAGAAAAGTAACCCAACACATTCTAGAGTAGTCATCAATGATTAGCATGAAATATCTATCACCTTGTAAGCTTTTAGTTCTAGCTAGACCACATAAATCAGTATGAATTAAATCAAGAGCATTATTGGATTTTTCTGGAATACTTTTGAAACTAGCTCTAACCTATTTTCCAAATTGACATTCCTTACATACTATGTTGTGAGGTTTGACAATTTTAGGTAAATCTCTAACTGCCTTAGTAGTACTGATTTTTACCATACAATCAAAGTTTACATGACAGAGTCTCTTATGCCATAGCCAACTTTCATCTATGTGTGCAATCAAGCATGTCTTTTCATTGTTATTCAAATGAAAGATATTACCTCTAGTCTGATTACCGGTTGCAATTTCTAAACCAGTTCTACTCATGATTTTACATTTTCCATTTTTGAATTGTAACTAAAATCCTTTCTCAACTAATTAACCAACACTCAAAAGATTATGCTTTAAACCTTAAACATAGTAGACATTGCCAGTGTTATGCTTACCATCAAAAGATATTGAACCCTTATCTTTGATTTGACAAGCTTTGTCATCTCCAGATCTTACTAAGCTGCCATTATATTCTTGAAAGTTCAAGAATTTACCTTTATCTCCTATCATATGATGTGAGCATCTAGAATCAATGATCCATTCATTCTTTACTTCAATTTTAGCTGCCAAGGCCTATTCTACCAGTTGGACTGCAGGTGCCGGTTGATCTTCTGTTATAGCAACAAAACCCATCCATTGTCTGCTGGATCATCATCAGAATCATCAGTCACTCCTTCATCAGCTACATAACAAGTCATGTTGATCTTGAAAAGATAAACCTACCGGTGTAACCCTGGACCTATTTGCTGGTAACAATAAATATGCAAATACAAATATGCCAATAAGCAATTCTCCAAAATAAGATGTCCAAACAATGTCTTCGACATTACCAAGTGTTTTCCAAGTCATTCCAAGTGTCGGTGATCATTATTTCCTGCCGGTAACTATGCAAAAGTCACTTGCTTGCCAGTGAATGTTGTTGGATCTCCAAAGTGCTAGAGTTTTAGTAGGTGTTGACATCAATGACAAAACCATACCAAAATACCAACATCCTGATGCCTCCTTACCTCAATCGGGTGATTGTGAACCTGCAGAGGAATTGCTAGTGTATTTTGTGGAACAGGTTTGCAATTGGTAAAACATATAGTTGGTTGTTCTTTCTCACAGAGTAAAGTATATTTTGAATTTTTATTTTGGATTGGGGCATTGAAAAGGGGCTTACTTTTTCAATTTGGAACTGCAAGGCAAGAAAGAATTCTTTGCTTCATGCTTGTTCATATGATATGACTTGATCAGACCAGATGTGGCTTTGGAACTTGCATGGATGAATAATATGTTTGACTTTGTGTTTCCATACCTACTTAATGTTCTTGATATACTTTGATGATTCTATGAATATTTTAAGTTTCTCTTTAATAAACATTTTAAATCTTCTGCACAATTAAATAGCTAATATTCAAAAAAAATCTTTTTCAAAGTTCACTCAAGAATACACGACAAAAGTTGATGAGCTTGTTAAGGACAAGTTAGAGGTTGTCCAATAAGATAAATCCAAGGAGAAATAAGAGAGAGATCTTGTTGCTCAATAGGTATGCATTTTCTTAATTGAGCCTCAAGGAGCACTTGTTCTACTCTACTGACAATTTTTAAAAATTCAAATAAATATGTCCCTATTTTGTTTACAGAATATGTATGCTCAGCTTCTTCCCCTTGCTTTGCTAGCACCTCCAATAGCATTTTAAGAGCATAATTAAGGAAATTATAGAAAATAGAATTTTTAAGAGCATAATTAAGGAAATTATAGAAAAATAGCATTTTTAAAGAAATTATAGAAAAATTATGTGCTAACATATTGCACTATCTAAAAAGGATAATCTTTACAAGGATGCAATGGAAACTAGTTCTCAATCAAGTGATCATGAACTTACAGAGGAATTGCTGGTGTATTTTGTGGAACAGGTATACAATTGATAAAACATATTTTTGGTTGTTCTCTCTCACAGGCTAAAGCATATTTTGAATTTTCATTTTGGATTGGGGCATTGAAATGGGGCTTACTTTTGCATTTGGAATTGTAGGGCAAGAAAGAATGCTTTGCTTCATGCTTGTTCATATTCTATGACTTGATCAGACCAGATGTGGCTTTGGAACTTTCCTGGATGAATAATATGGTTGAATTTGTGTTTCCATACCTACTTCATGTTCTTGATATACTCTGATGATTCTGTGAATATTTTAAGTTTCTCTTTATTAAACATTTTAAATATTCTACAAAGATAAATATTTTCATATTTTGTTTACAGAATATGTATGCTCGGCTTCTTCCCCTTTGCTTTGCCAGCACCTCCAATGCCTGGCATGGGAGTGGCCCTGGGAGGTTGCTTTCAGATAGGTATGAGTGGAATGGGAATGCCTCCCATGCCAGCTTATGGTATGCCACCTATGGGTGGCTATTGATGGGATTGAAGAACTTAACATGGGACACAATTCTTCAATCATACATGGTTTTTTGAGGCTGGTATTCAAGTGGAAAGATTAGATTGTGAAATTTTTTTTATTGTCGTTTGGTTGGTTGATACAAAATAATGAATCTTTAGTATTATCGTATTGGTCAATCCGTTCAAATATTTTCATCCACCAAGCATCTGATGCCCAAACTATTGCATGATTAGATTGTCAAATTATTTTTATTGTCATTTGGTTGGTTGTTACAGAATAATGAATCTTTAGTATTATCGTATTGGTCAGTAAGTGAAAACCTTTCCATCCACCTACCATCTGATGAGGATTTTTTATGTTCGATAGCATCCTCATCAGATAAGTAGCGAGGGGACGTCAAAATTTTGACGCCCACCCAATTTATTTTGATGACTTGTCGAGTTTTACCGATGGCTAAGTAGCGAGGGGGCGTCATAATTTTGACGCCCACCCAATTTATTTTGATGACATCAATTTTTTTCGATGGCTAAGTAGTGAGGGGGCATTAGAATTTTGACGCCCACCCAATTTATTCTGACGCTTGAACCATCGCACATACAACATCCTCATCGGTATGGATGCCCTCATTGCCATTGGAATTCTGATGGCTAAATAGTGATAGGGCCATCTGAATTCAAACACACGAACCGTCGCACATATAGCATCCTCATTAGTATAGATGCCCTAGTTATTATTGGAATTCTGATGGCTCATCAATTTTTACCAACGGCTAAGTAGTGAGGGGACCGTCGGAATTCCAATTTATTCCGATGCCTGAACCATCAAAACATTACCTAGAAGCCATTGGAATTTTGATAAATTATTGAGTTTTATCGATGGCTAAGCACAATCATGGTCATCATCAGAAGAGTCTTCGATGTACTTGGAATTCTGACATTTTTGAGCACCATCAGAATGTCCAACTACAAGTTTTCGACGACATTTCTCATCGATATTCCAATGAATTGTAGTCAGAATCTCGATGAACTGTCGTCAGAATTTAGCCCCAAATGTACTAGTGTGACATTGTACTCCAAGATGTCCTTGATAGTCATTTCTCTTTATCAAACTTAGAACCGGTAGTGGCTATCATTGTGTTATTCGATACTTTTCTTAGGCTAGGTACTTCACTGGTTTCACTTAGGTATGTCACAACTGAATTGCCTTCTTAGTGATCTTATGACGCCTATCAAGCCACATGAACTCATCATGGACTCGATTGAGGATATACTGGATCCATTATGCTTCATCGGATGAACTACAAAAAACCCTTGTCTTGAAGAACCTTATATTCTGGTTTGAGGTTTCCCAGGTTGTCCGCCAAATGTTTTTTATACAAGGTCAACATATCAACATTTCCAAGCTCCTCAAGATCACAATGGATGTATGACCGAATATCTTCATTGTGAAGAACACCATAGGGAACCGAAGAAAATGCTCCTTTTGGATCATCTTTAATAGACTTGAAGGGGTGTTTCTTGAAAACAGGTATAGCTCTATCCTTGATGTCAATGACCAACGGGGTAGAAATTTCATATGTCAATGCCATTTTAAATCTAGGGTTTGAAAATGGATAGCTTTGTGGAATAGATAAATACCTTTTAATTCAACTAGGCGCAAGAGATCACTTCTGAAACGTTGCAAGCTCAATTTTGATCGCCAAATTTCTTTTCTTTACTACACTGATCTTTTCTCTTGATCGCATTATGAAAAATAAACTATTGAAATGCCCTTTTTAACCTTTGAAAACCTAATTCTGTGTTGTAATAAATGCTTTAACCAGTTACCTTGATTTTCATGAAATTGCTTACCGGAGCCTCGAATATTCATCAGATCTTCTGGATATCATCTACATACATGGTTTAAACTTCCTGCAACCTACCAAAATTAGTTATAGTTCACCAAAGAGGGGGGTTCTGTGAATCTGCATATAAAAATCCCCCTAAGGCCAAAAATCCCTAGTTGTCGAATGAGGTTCCATCACCAGATTCAGGTGTGGATCCATTCTGCACATTGGAGTCTTCTTTCTTCACCCACATTTCCTTATGTTGATCTTTGATTTCATCTCCTTTTTCTTTTCCTTCCTCATCTAATTTGCCTCTATTTACCAAACAATTATTCTTGCTTCTGCAATATTTTGCAATGTGACCAGGCTTGTTGCATGCATGGCAAACAACATTTCTTTGCATAGGTCTGAAATTCATTTGATTTGGTCTCATCCTACATTGGTTAGAGATATGTCCAAACATAACACAAGCATAACATCTCATGTCCAAAAAATTATTCATTACTTCTCTACACATGTTTGACTTGTGACCAAAATTGTTGCATATAAAACATTGACCAGTAAAGGTAGGACCATTATTCATATTATTCAACGTTCCACTTTTCATCTTACTTCTACATTGATTTTCCATATGACCAAATTTATTGCAATTAAAACATCTAACATTAAACACTAATACATTTGGGGTCAAATTCCGACAGAGGTTTCCAACGGACAAGGAACATTGTGTGAAAATTTGATTTTTTTTTTTTAAATGCCCATGTTCGTCAGAATTCCAATGACCTCGGGCATTTTATTAAAAAAAAAAAAACACAATGCATTTTTATTTTGAAAGCAAACCGAAGCAAGCGGTGACCCGCGTCTTGCCTCCCTACCCGCCCCCCCACCAAAGCGATCTCTGCACAAGCAAGGTAAGGTTTTTTTTGCAATCAAAGGAACTCTTTGTTTTTCAATGAAGGGCAACTAATTTTTTTTCACAATCAAGGGCAACTAGTTTTTTTTTGTGAATTAATCCATTTTGTGCATATCCTATGATCTTAAAATTCCATGAAATGACATCTCTTTGAGGTATTCCATCATACAGTTCACATGTCGTGTGTATGCTACCCCATTTTGCAATTTTTGTTATTGGAGCATTTGCAACTAATTTCTGACAAAAAACCCCCTTCGATTATGCTTTGATGGATGTCCATACCTTGTTCCAAAGCTCCTATTTTGGCACACGCAAGGAGGATGCTGACAAACATTGCACTGAGATAAACATGACTATATTTCATGAGGATTTGAACTCAAAGCATTGGCACTATCACTTATGGCTATATTAGCTTTTTAAGACACTTTCATAGTGCACTTCACCTGTCCTAATAATGGACTATCATGAGATTCTTAAGAATGGAAATACTCCAAACATTCATGCCCTCTATGTTGTCATTGTGGTTTTCAATCATTGTGACTACATGCTTTTCAAGGACCAAGTAGTGTTCTTTTTTCATTCTTCTACTGTGCTTCTCAAGCTGCACCAACATAGTTTTATTTAATGGCTTTGTTTTGAGAGTGATTTCTCCATGGCTTCCACTGTCTTTTTCTTGGCACATTCAATGCATTTTCATCTATCACTACTATTTATTGTCCTTTTTACCTTTATTGAGGTTGTTCTCATACATGTCATTCACTTTGTCTATGAGTATATCTCAACCAATTCACTATTGTAAGTAGAAATAAAAGATTAGTCTCATCTCTTTTACTCTTTTAGACCTTCATAGTAATCTTTGCAATATATCATTTCCTTCCAATTATATGGAATAATGATTTTATTTTTATGGAATGTGATGAAGGCTTGAGTGTGTCTTCTTGAACTCACTTATTATCAGCTCCTCTATGATTACCTTAGATCTTTGTGGCTAAGAATTGTTCTTGATGAACTTATGCTCTTTATTGATTTCTTTTACAACCATTATATTATCCTAAAAAAGGCTTGTTCAATGCTCCCTTAGCATGCATGTGCTCTCTTTGTATTGATCTAGGGCTACTCATTAATGTATCTATGGATTTCCCTTATTCACTATGTTGTGACAGTCATTTGCAGATTTGGGACTATCATCTTTCATAATTTGATGTCTTTAAGATGTGGGTACATTGCTTGACAAGAAAAGCTCAAGAATTTGTGAAGTTCAAAGAGTTTAAACCCCTTGTTGAATGGTCATCTAGTTGTTCTCTAAATGAAAAATGCTCAAGTAAATGAGAAATTCACTCAAAATGGTTTATCCACAACTAAAAGAAAACAACTAACCACTACATATATGCATCAACAAAACAGTGTTGTATAGAGACCTAATCATGCCTTCATGGATATGTAGATCAAGTTCCTACATTTTGGACAAAATCAATTCACACAATAATATATTTTTTGAACACACCCACCACAAAGACTTGGTTATACAATAATATATTTGTTGTTAACTTTATCATGGAGGATTTGGTTATGCTTGTTACAATCAAGGTTTGACCAAACTAATTCTTAAATATACAAATGAAGAGTGTGGTTGGTTGGTGACTAATTACTCTTTTTAACACCATTTACAAGATCATATCTAAATCAAGTGTCTCAAGAATTAAGCTACTACTAAAAAGATAGTTTGCCTAAAGCAAATGGGTTTCTTGGGTGCCTATTTATTGTAGATAACTTAGTTCCTTCATGGGAATCAATCAATTTGGAACATGTATAACTCACATTTGTGACATGTCACTAATGCAATTCCTTAGTACTTGTTTGAGTACTATCTCCTCTATTGTTTTCTATCCACTTTTGTGTCCTTCTTAGAACAAATAATAGATTAATGAGAAGGTGGAAAAGGTGGATTCACCTAAGAGGGAGTGGATTTTCCCAATAATATGTTAGATTCTCCCAAGGATGGATGGACTATACACTTGAAAGGTAGATGATTAAGGATGATGACAAGGTGAATTTTCCTTAGAATGATAAGGTTGATTTTCCTAAGAACAAGTAGATTCATGTAAACTAGAGGATACAAATTTGGAAAAAATAATGGAAGGAGACTAAAACTAGATAGATTCACCTAAATGGGAGTGTAGTCATCTAAGGATAGGAAAAATTCACCATTTGCATAAGAAAGATGGATAAGATAAATGATTTATGTGAAATAGATTCACCTAAGAGAAAGTAGATTAACATAAGGATAGGTGGATTTTCCTAAAGAGGAAGGGATAAGACTTAACAAAAAGAGGACTTAGGATGATGACAAGGAGGATTCATTTAAGGATATGGCATATTCACCTAAGGGATAGTGTATTCTCCCAAGAATATGGAAAAATTATTGATTGGTGGAATGACATACTAGATCAAGGAATGATACAAGGGTAGATTCACCTAAATATAGGGTAAATTCAGCTAAATATAGGATAAATTCAGCTAAATTCAGCTAGAAAGTAAACTACAAACTTATACATTCACCATTTCAAAACATTTTATTGGGGAATAGTCAATTTGGTTCTATTTAATTCCTCTAGGAGAGACTAGCAATATGATTAATTGTTCCATTTTGATGTGATTGGATATGATTAGATATAATTTCATTGAAGATGCAAGAACTAAGTAAAATTATGCAAAATTAACAAGATTAAGCATAAACAAGCAAATAATAAAGCAAAAAGCTAACATAGAGGTACATATTTGAAAATAAGACTCTAAAATGAACCTAATCAGTTACCTATAGGGAAAATGAGGTTAGAGATAATCTACCTATATGGAAAGTGGTTAAACTCTACCTCTAAGTGGCTCATCTTGAGCATTGTCGGTATATGGGCATTAATGGCATATTATATCTGGTTCTATCATTTTTGTGGGTGCAAAATTAACAAGGCAAAATAGTATTAGTGGGATCATGATCTCATCAAAATGGTTTTGGCTTTGCATTTATGATAGCACATTGATCACACCTTACAAAAGGTTCCAATCTCATACATAGCATCCCAAAGTAAGGTCAATAATTATGTAACTTAATGCTTAAACTGGAGTTCTGGGTAGTCATATACCCATGGCATAGGGTAGGGGTGACCTACAAACAATGCTATTTCTAGATGCCTGTTTGGTTGGTGTATAACTTGTCAAAATTAGATCGATTGGCTACAGGTCTGCCATAAAGTTTCCAACTTATCACCAGTGAAAATACAAGAACCAAGGCTTAGAATACTCAAAAATGTCTCTCAGAAAATCTGCAACAGGCAAACTTTTAGTAAGAATTTGCAGACACAATGCTCAGAAATTCACACAATCAGCTACATTAAATACGTTCTCTATTAAGTTCAATGTTTTAAGATGAAAAAGAAGAGTTAAATGGTTTTGGTTTGATTTGCAATTTTTGTGAAGCTTTTGCACTAAAGTTTCCATAGCCTGATTTTTTTGCTTGTGAAGGAAGACCATGTCAGATAATATCAGTGAAGAACAAAATAAGGAGACAATTGCTAGATTATGGTCTAACTTGAAAAGAAAAGGTGATGGGAAATGTTATTGTCCCTGTAAAATTTGTAAGGGCTTAAAGACTAGAAGAAATATTCTAATCAAAATAGCTAAGAAACATTGTAGGTAGCATGGTCACATTGAAGGGGGACATGATTATCATCCACTAGTAAGGTGTTCATTATATCATTTTAACAATTTATATACATAAGAAATCACTTGATAATGAGATCATGATCATGGTTTATTTATGTTGATCATTTTTATATAGGTCGAGCACCCCAGGGCACATGGTATGGACCAACACAACCTGAAGAATATGGTTTTCAAAGTGGAGGAACATGGAGGTGTGAATATCAAAGCTGAAGATAATGATCCCATGGAAGATGACGATCATGCACCAGAAAACACAATTGAAGATGATGGCACAAATACATTGATCCATGACACATTTAGTACTGGCACAGCTGATCATGATGATCAAGATGACCTTGATGTTCATGATTTACCTCTTCTTGAGAAGGCATATGAGCCCCTTTACAAAGGCTCCCAAACAACTCTTCTCTCTGTTGTATTGTTGTTGGTGAACTTGAAGGTTATGAATGGTTTATCCAACATAACAATCTCACATATGTTAAGGTGTGTCATACATGTCATTATAGTTAATAAATGGTGAATCATGTACCATTAATATTCTTTATATTAACACCTCAAACTTTTTTTTTTGCTGTAGATTGATAGGTGAGTTTTTCTTACCACCATCAAATATTCTACCTCGCTCATATCGAGAATTATCTACCATTATGAAAGATATTGGAATGGAGTATCAAACAATAGATGCTTGTCCCAATGATCATATTATATATCATAAAAAACATGAATTTGGAACAAAATGCCCTGAATGTCATATCAGTAGATATCAAACAAATCAAATAACAAAAAAGGTGCCTCGCAAGGTTCTTCATTATATTCCCATTATTCCATGTATGCAACGATTATTCAGGTGCACTAGCTTGGAACAATTTATGGATTACCATGCATGCAATAGAAGTCAAGATGACATTATTCGAATGCTTACAGATGGTTCAGCATTTATGGACATAG
This sequence comes from Cryptomeria japonica, assembly GCF_030272615.1. Classification (NCBI taxonomy): domain Eukaryota; kingdom Viridiplantae; phylum Streptophyta; class Pinopsida; order Cupressales; family Cupressaceae; genus Cryptomeria; species Cryptomeria japonica. Next base: position 734,221,120 of record NC_081415.1, on the reverse strand, counting down.
AGGAAAAGTGGCCACACTTTAAAGAAGAACCTCATAATCTCAGGCTTTCATTGGCAGCGGACGGTGTCAATGTATTTAGAGAGTTGAGATCTGTTTACTCGGTGTGGCCTATTTTTGTTATCAACAATAATATTCCTCCATGGATGTCAATAAAGAGGGAGCACATAATGTTGGCAATGATAATTCCAGTTATTTTATTATTTAATAGTCATCTACATTTAATTATAAATATTGCAGTAAAATGGTCATAATAATTATGTAATGTTTTTGTTCATTCCACTAGGCAAGTACCAAGTTAAAAATATGAATGTATATATTGAGCCTCTTATCGATGAGTTGCTGGAGTTATGGAATGGTGTGACCATGTATGACATCTCTAGACCAATAGGACAAAGACAATTTCAATTCCATGCAATGCTTTTATGGACAATACATGATTCCCCAGGGCTAACACATTTTTGTGGTACGTTATAGTGTTCAAGTTGTGCATGATAATTATAATTATCAAACCAAGATTCATAAGATTGATTAAAAAACTTCTCCTCCTTATTTTCAATAAGAATACTAGATCCAAAATGAAACCTAGATTTAATAGAATTATATATTATCTTGTAGGTCTTCAAACAAAGGGAAAATTTGCATGTCCAGTTTGTGGTCCAAAGATGAAATCCCATCATTCAAAAAGTTTAGGAAAGCAGGTGTTTGATGAGTATAGGCACTTCCTTCACAAAAATCATAAGTACTAGAATACTTAAAAACATATTTTCAATGGGAAAGAAGAGACTACATCAAAGCCACGAAGAATTACTCCTCACTTATGGAAGTTGGAATATAATAGAATTAATTGTCAAGGTAATGTCATTCCATCTAATGGTTTATGTTTGGAATTTGAATTTTTCTATCGTGTTTTGTTTACTAATGATGTAATTGATGATACTAAAGGTCGTCAAGGCATGGATGGCCACCTTCAAAAGGGACTAAAAAGTTATCCCAGACAATTCAGTAGGTTGCCTTACTACGAGCAGCTACAAATTGTGCATTTGTTTGATACAATGCATATTGGAAAGAATATAACAGATACATTATGGAAAATATTGGATGGAAGACGTGACAAAGAAAAAATTGTCAAAATTTGTAGTGACATTGTGGAATCCAATCATGCAATGAAAAATGTCATTCAATCAAATAACAATGGAGATCAGATTAATATAAGTGCCCTTCCTTGGTTATTAATGGAGCAGTAAAGCAATTCTATAAAAGAAGTCATATGAAAAATTCAATTTCCCATAGGATTTGTTGTGAACATAAACAATCTCATATCAAAGAAGAGTGAATTTGGGCCAGGGATGAACACATGATTGGCATACCTTCATTAAGGTAATTCACGTTCTTGTGTATTTACTATATATTTGTATACTGCGCATGTAATTTTCATTATATTATGTTAGAAAGCAATGAAAATATCATTTTATAATTGTTGCAGTATGTTCTACCTCTATCTCTCCCAGACCACTTCGACAATAATATCAAGAAAGTCATATATGATCTTGGAAAATACATGAGGTAAGTAGTGATGTTTGTTCAATTTGTTGTATAGATATTCTATTTGCCATTTGTTTTACTTGTTATGCAATATATTGTATATTATTTTGTAAAGTCTCATTTATATATTTTTGTGTCTTCAATCTCTTTTAGGTGGTTGTCATCTAAAGAAATCCACAAGGAAGATATAAAATATTGGAAGAGAAAAATCCCTCATCTAATGTGTGAAATGCAAAAGTGTCTACCTTCAACTTTTTTCAATGCACAAGAACACTACCTCATACACCAAGTTGAGGAGATCAAATTGTGTGGACCTGTACACACTAGGTCAATGTGGATGGTTGAGAGGCACTTGAAATTTTTGAAGGCTTTGGTTCGACAAAGAGCACATCCTGAGGGTTCTATGGTGGAGGGATATATGGTATACCAAACTATGGTGTACATTACTAAATATCTTCCTAAGTTTGCAGCAAAAATCCATGTAGATCGCATTTGGGATCCCAACCCCATTAATAAATTCGAAGGGGGGCACTTGATGGGGAAAGGTAGATAGAAGAAAATGAGAGGTAATTATAAGATGTTATTGTAGTAAATTAATTCTTCAACTTCTAAATAAATTAGTTGTAAGTGGTCTATTAATTATTTGTACAGTTGGTCGGGAGTGGGATGCGCTACATTTGTATATTGCAAACAATCTTGATTGGATGACAGTGTGGATTAAACGATGTCAACATTTTGGCCGCACATTAACATGGGATGGTGTCACTTCATTGGTTAAAGAAGCTCATCATAATGGAGATTCTAATGTTACACAAAGGGAAATTGATTTAGCATATGGTTTAAGAGATTAACAGGTACATATAGTTTTATTAATCACCCGTATGTTTATCAACTCATGATGCAATAATTTTAATATGTTAGACATATTGCAGGTCAAACACCACAAGGCTATGTGCTACAATGGTCATAAATTTTGCATCAAACAGTTGTATGACATGAAGAAAACTTGTGATTGTGGGATAATTGCAGTCTTTGAGGTGACCGATATTCCATCTAGAAACAACATACATCCTCAAGAGTCTCAAAATTGATACTATGGCATTTTGGATGATATACTTGAGTGTGACTTTAATTCCTTCAAATTAGTTCTATTTGTCATCAAATGGTATAGGCTACGACTGAATATAAATGATCCTAATAGAACTATTATCGAACATGATAATGGATTTACAATGGTTAATACAAGGTCATTTGAATGAGTTGGGGATGATCCCTATGTTCTTCCAAGTCAATGTGAGCAAGTATTTTACTCGGAGGTTCCACATAAACTAGGTTGGTCATTTGTTGTTAGACATGATCCAAGAGGAAGGCTGATAATGTATAATGTGATGGAGGAAGAAGATACCAAAGAAGTAGAAGATGATATAGATGATGATCATGATCGACATTTAGTCAATGATGTTCCTGACGGAAATGTACATGAAGAAGAAGCTGATGATGATGATGCTACTGTTGCTGATGGTGATGGTGATGGTGATGGTGATGGTGATGGTGATGATGAACACAATGACGACAACGACGATGATGACGACGATGATAATGACAATGACGACAACGACGACGACGATGACGACGACGATGATGATGATGATCATGATGATGATCATGATCATGATCATGATTATGATTTGGATGAAGAAGAAGATCAATGACATGAATGAAATGTATGAGATGCGATTATTATATTATCTATTTAATATTGATATCTTGATAGAAATTGATTTGACTTATATGGTTACATAAATAATTCATATGTTTTGAATTCTAATGCCATTACTTAATTAATTCATGATGCACCTCTAGCTATGTGATAGATGGTGATTTAAAATACATATGTGATGGATTACATGCTTATGATGATACATGTGACATTTTTTGAACTTTGTGTTTATTTATGGAATGTGGACTACTTATTAGCTATGTGATGGATGGTGATTTATGATACATATGTGATGGATTACATGTTTATGATGATACATATGTGATTCTTATGATGCTTAATTACATATTTGATGATACATATTTGATGCTTATGATGCTTACGATACTTACGATACTGCGGTATTTATTGTTTATCAAATTACAAATGTAATGCTTATGATGCTCAATTGTTGGTGCAGGAACCTAAACCCCTTTGACGAGGATCTTGCATAGTCTCATGGATCAACAAGTATAAGTCAATACACCTTATAGAAATAATATATTTTAAAAAAATTACAAGAAAAACAAACTTCCTCAGTTTTTCAAACCTCAACATTAGCAGCAAATCTAATATAGTTATCAACACTTGAGGCCCCAATTGGACTTACTCAAATTTTAATCTCAACATCAACTTTATGGTTGACTTCTTCATCAATATTACCCTCATTTGTAAAATATCTCTCTCATTACCAACTAACTCTCTCATTTTATGGTGCACAAGTATCACTAAATAGGTATTTGTTAGATGTGTCTTCCTCGAGTGAGGGAAATGTAGGAATAGAAGAGGAAAGTGAGACATGTAGTAGATCTCAAATAGGGAGATCAACTAGAGGTCAAAAGATTAGAAGAAAATTCAATAAATGCATGGAATTTTTTCTTGCTCAAGGGGGGTCATGTTCTTATGATGATGAGACCAAAGGCGACATTGAGGTGCCCTTGAGGTACAAACATCTACTAAAACAATGTGTACCCAAGGAACTTCCTCCAATAAACACTGATTTTTGTGTTAATGAGAGGATATATCGCATAGCACCTTTGTCGTTACATGGTTTGGGCCTATTTTCCATGGACAGCATAAAGGTCTGTTACAACAAAGTTGTTGAATTGATGGAGTTTGTTGGACCTTGTTACAATTATAATGATTGGATGTAGATTGTTCGATATAAAAAAAGTATGTGTAGGTATGCACTGTCAGCCAATTATATACAACAAAAAGATAATGATCAAAGTAAATGAGTGGTTGTATACATTGATGGAAGGCCAAAAGCAACAGGGAATATTGTAGGTTTTATAAATAGTACATGACCTGGGTCAACTAATAAGCAACCCAATTGCATATTTGAGGCACGTGAGGGAAATTGTGTGTTTGTATGTGTGATAAAATCAATAAGTGCAGGGGAAGAGCTGGTAATTGATTACAATTTGAATTGTATAGATACAAACAAAGTTACTATCATGGGGGTGGTACATACTATATATATACCATTTAAGCCAACTTCCAATTAATGAATCCAATAAACCATTGTATTATTAAGTTTTTTTACTAAGTCTATTGGTTTCATTTCGCTAACGTTTTTATATTTTTTCTTTGTCATAGGGCCACATGGATCCACCACATAGCACAGATAGGGGTGTAGGTCCCGACACTTCTATGGAGTAGGTAAACCTCATTGTCATTGTACAAATTAGATAGAAGCAAACTATTACATTATGATCTTTTCTTGAGTGTTTTGAAGTAATTTTGATAGTGTTAATTATATTCTTGTCATAGACAGATGTTCGGGATAAGGGAAAGGAACCTGCATTACCTCAGCACCTCCATAGGGATGTGGGGCGCTCGACAGTGTTATGCACTGATGACATCGCACTTAGCGCAAACCCTATACAATTGGTACAAACGAATATTAGAAAAATTAGCCAAGAGATTGTTGATTTGGCAACCATAAGCCCTCAAACTGATGAGATAATAGAGAGGGTGCAACTATTGTTGCGGATAGTGGAATACTTGCAAGTAAGCAGTAATGAAAGCTTTAATCATAACAAAAGTTCAATAATGGTTTATATTTTTTTCTCTTTTATGTCATTAACTAAAATATGTATGTGTTGTTTTTACATAAATTTATAAGGGCTCATCATCCTAGTGGTGATGATTAGGGTATTGTGGGTAGTTTAGGTGATGACCATGTTCTATATATTAAAACCACTCCTTTGGACTTGTGAACTTGCTTTTTTAATGTTTTATATATTTAATGTATTACTCTATAGGTGCTGACATGGGTCCGAGGTCAACCCCAACTATATTGCCGACTGTAATGTCGGCAACACGTAGCATGCAGACATCATCTGTTGCACCAGCTCATGTTGACCCGCCCATTGGTGGTAGATCCCTCTTTTTCTCTCTCTTTCGTTATGTGTTTATTACCCTTGAAGTGTTCTTTCTTGGAGGCATTTCATAGTGGATTCATTTACTGTGGCAGGAGATGCACATGAGGATGTGCCAGAGGCGACTATTGGTGATAACATACCATCATTTCTTGGATCTTCCCGTATTGCTAGTACAGGAACATTCTAGGCCACATGGATGGTGAGCGATGAATAATTGATTCCCTTGAAGATACAGAAGGTTCCAGGTACTTTAAAATTATTATTATATATAGTCTAATTGTAATTTACTTACTGATCACTCATTTTGGACTAATGATCCCATGTTTTTTTTGCAAGAAATGATATTTTTTATAAAAATCTTAATGACATTACATTGTAGATATTTGGGCCCACCATACGTAAAAGGTGGAACATCATACGTGAACTAACCCTTATCCACTATTTTGATTTTATATCATTGCTAGAATAGTTTTCCTTTTATCCATTTCTCGAACTATATCAAAGGTAGCTTTAGTTTCTTTCTAAATCTAACAGGTTTGTTTTTGCTTTAAAGGTGGAATGACCAAGAAAAAAAGTTAAAGATGAACTCACAAACTGTATGGTAGGGTTGTTTGGAAATGACACATTCGACAAGACTAAGCTCCTGGAAAAAGCTGGCACATATCTAAAGTATGTGAGGGACCAATACAAGACATATCTAGAGAAGAACGTAAAGTATGAGTGTCCCCCCATGATTCCAGAGAGGGAGTGGAAGGACCTGATTTTGGATGCAAAGGAGAGAATTGAAAGGGAAAAAGGAAATACACCACCAAACGCCAGAAGAAGGTATGTGATACTATTAAGAATGTGAATATGTACTAATTATTCATTATATTTATATAATCTAACATATTTCAAACTTTTCATAGATTGATTGACACGTCAAAGGCAACCAAGGCAAAACAAGAAAAGCATGGGCAACACAAATTCAACTCTGGTGGTTATATGAAACTTGCCGCATGAATTGTAAGAATTAGTAAATTAAGTATTACATCAAAATATTTATAAATTGTAAACAATTTTTTTTTTATCAAACAATACAAGCAAAATTCACAATACTAAGCAAAAATGTAGGGCTCTGAATTCAATAGAGCGCCCACAAAAGATGACAAGAGAATTGGCTACCAGCAAGGCTATATAGTCGTGGCTGAACGACTACGAGAATTGAGTGGGCAAACACGAGATTCTGATGCATCTGTCACAATTGTAAATAAGATAAATGAAAATTATTTCAAATTGAATACTTAACCAATAATCTATTTGATGTTAAGTTTCAACATAAAGTGACTATATTTTTTTTAAATAAGCAAGCAATGATAATACTGCACATGACATTGGAATGCAGCATGATAATCATGGAACAAAACTTGTACATGAAGGTCCGAATGTGCATCCTAGTAGTGGAGGTATTCATTTGCTATTCAAATTTTTTTATGTAATTATTAATACAATTAAACATCTTAAATTGAAAATTAGTGTAGTAATTAATGTAACCTTTATTGTTAATATTTTAGAGCATGTAGTCAGTGGTGACCAAGTGGAGCATGATCCAGGTAGACAACATCAGGAACGTGATGTTCCCCAATCAGGTAAAGAGGACCACTGTTATTCCTTTAAACAAATTTAATTGCAATTGGTGTATTGATTAATGTAACGTTTTGTATTTCAACTCCAGAGGATCTAGAGGGTGTTCACCATGTCAAGGTTGAGGCTAGACAAAATGATGTGGAAGATGATGTGGCCCCATCAGGTAAAGAGTGTAACGGTTGTGTTCTTTAAATTAATGAAATACTTGTAACAATAATAAAAAAATGTTTTGAATTTAACCCAATTCTTTGTTATTGCAGAGGACCCCCCTTTGGTTCAGCATCCTCGTCCTTTGTATAGGACTAGGCATACATCAAGAGCACGAGAAGAGGGTAGAACATCTGAAGATGGGGGAAATGATGAAGAAGACAATGCTCCACTTAGACTTTACACAGCTTCAAAAAATAAATAAATAAATAAATGATTGTAATCTACCTTATTTGATAATGACTGATTTTTATGTGTTAATGAATGTAATTATGTGCTAATGAATGTTCATGAATGATATGTGTTGATGATTATTTATGAATGTTGCGTGTTAATGAAAGTTAATGAATTTTATGTGTTAATGAATGTTATGTGATAATGAATGAATGTTATATTTTAATAATGGATGAAAGAATGAATGAAAGAATGAATGAATGTTAGATGTTAACGGGGAATTTAGAGTGATGTTAGGGGGGGGGGAGGGGCCAAATGAGCTTTCACCTTCATGTGGTTGGCCCTATTAAGTAGAGAATATTAAACTATTCTTGAAACAAAGCGAAGCTCAATAATATAACACACTTTTCAATATTTCATTATGTTGCACAGTTAATCTTATTGAATAATGTACGTATATTGAATCTTAATTGCAGGGTCCAACAGAGTGAACATGAAAAACACCATGGTGCGATTGCAAAAGTTGTGAATATGCCTCATCATGAATAAAGCTGAATTAGCGCATTCTCTGTAAAATCTCAAATGCTCTATACTTTGGAAGTTTTGAAATTTTTATGATCATATCGGTCCCCTGCCTAAAAGTTTTTTTCCTTGATTTGTTTGTGATACACATTGAGAGATTTTTGTTTTCCTTTTATTTATGCATGTCTTAACCATAACCATTCTCCACATGCTTCCCATTCTTATTTAGATTGTTGTATTTTTACATATGTTGGAATCTATAGTTCCACGTACATGTTTTCTATGTTCTTTGTAACTGTATGAAAAGGTGTAAAATGTGGGTATAGTCCAAAATCTTGATTACCAACAAGATATTGTTGTTTAATAGTTCTAGTGTTTGTATTAATTGAAACATTTTAACCCTTTTAACATGTTTCATAGCAAACTTGCACTTTGTATGCAATCTTATTGTTAAAGTTCAATTACTGAGGTGATATGATTTTCAAATGTATTCTGATGAAAACAAAATTGGTTTTCATTTATGTATTTTATTAAAATTTTAGAGTTTCCTCATGAACATTTAAACTTAGAAGGATTTAAAAATTCAATTTAAGAGTATTGGACACAATTTCTGGAGATAGAACTAAAACTCTCTCCCATGACTTCAGGTTGTTTCCATGCTCCCTAGGCTAGTAACTTTCAGATGCAAAACATAGGTCTTCTAAATTTAGTCCCAACATTAATTAGTTCCTTTCTCTTCTTTTTCATCCTTTTGGAAAGAGAATTGAAAATTTTTAGGAACGAACATCTTCCTAGGTGATTTGTTAAAATACAATGGGGAACTCAATCAAATTTTAATTCACTTCATTTTAAGTTTTTATCACAATTCATTGAATTATACTTACAAAAGGCTTATATTTCCAAGGTAAAATATCAGTATCTTTCTTGGGTGATATTAGATAGCAAGGTCTCTTGGCTTAGACAAATTCACCCTCTCATTGTATTCAAATTAGATGCGTATAAAAGCTAGATGCATCAATCGTTAAATCATAAACAAACACAAGCTCAAAAATTGTGTTACCAAGTACGCTTGGAACCTAGCTTGTAACTAACTAGTTCATACTAGATATTGTTAGGGTATGGTATTCAATTCTATTAGAATCTACAAAATAAATATTAACCTAGAAATTAATGTAAGTGATAACATTTTTAAAATTGTTAAATATAAATGATAATAAAATCAAAATAGCATAACATAGTTGATTTCATAAGAGAGAAAATGAAAAAGTTCACAATATCTTCACTCGATATCCAAGATTTTTAATCCATGAGGATGAAGATGAGGATGAGATAGAAAACCAAAAGACAAGGAATTATTTATCCAAGTTTCCAAATTTTTGAGGATAAGGAAAAAAACATAATCCTATGAAAGAAGGAGAATGTGCAAGTCATTATCTCAAGTTAAAAGAAATTACTTAAGTAAACTAAACAAAAAAATGCAATATCATACTTATGATAAAACATATCCAATTGGTGAATAAAATGGTACATTGGCACACCCCCTTAAGTGCAATTTAGGTAAGAAGAAATGGGTCACAAGGTTAGGTATCCATGTAAAATATGAAATAACCCCAAATTATAAAGAGAGTGTACCCTCTCGAAGTAGAGACTAGAAAATCCATAGGACAAAACTCCATCCCAAGTGACATATGTGAAGGATAATATAGACCCACCCCATCCCATAAAGTTGGTGCCTCCACAAAGAAGAGAGAAAAGCAATGCAAAATGTTGAATGGTGAATGTTGTAGTAGGTTCATTTGCAACAAATGATGCACCTTCCTTTCACAATATGGAAATCTTGAGTTGTCGAATTGTTGAATTCCCATTCAAGTGGAATGTAGAAAGGAATTTAAATGTATGGTTTTTGAAGTGACTCATGTGTCTTGATGTTGATGTTAAGCTGTGATTGTTCCATAGAAGATTTAGGGACTACAATCATTGAAGTGTGAGACCTTAATTAATGTGAAATATAATGTGTCATGTTGCATGATATGGTGGGGATAGAACAAGTGAATTTACAATGGGAGATGATGTAACTTGATGGGCATTGTCATCAATGAGAAGACAAATATTCTCAATTGTTTCATCAATATTTGAAAGGTGAGAGTCCACAAACAGATGTGAAATGTTTAAGTAGGCCTCCCAATGAAGTCGATCTCATAGACACAAAGAATCCTATATAGAGAATCATTGAGAGCCCTTGAAGAAGAAAATTTGAACTTCGATGAAGCAATACATGATGGAGGAATATCTTGCAAGAGGAAATCAAAGTCATTATGGTGTCATCTAGATCTGAAATGTGGTCTACTTTTCAAAAAAGTAAAGATGCTTGATAGGAATGTGTCCTAGTGGGGTGAATCTAGAAGACATATAATCCTATTGCAAAGAATCATGGAAAGTTCTAAAAGAAGCAACTTTTAATTTTGAAGTAGCAACGTGTATAAGAGATGTTCTCATTTGTAGATGGAGTATCAAGAGGAGGATCACTAGCCCATGGACCATGTCATTGTTGTTAAATACCTATGCTTTTGTTCATAGTCACTTGGTGTAGGAATGAATTCAATCAGATAGTGTAGGAGATCCTACATAATGTAATTTTTCACTATCCCTTGTTTTGAGTACAAATGGTTCTCTGAATTTATCTTGACAATAGAATGTCAGAATTTAATACCATATTCCATGATGAAAACTGCCAAAAATGGAAATTTATCTTAGTTCGCAATTACAAAATGTTTTTGTATAGGCCTTTTGAAGATTAAGTACATCAAATTGAGACTTTATAAATTGAGTGTATGTATTAGCAATCTCCCAAATTGTTCAATGGTCTCCAAACCTTGTTAATTTTTTCTTTTTATTTTAACTCAAATATGTATGGTATAGGCATATCATTGGTTGTGTGATTTTGTTTTTCCTTGAATGCTTCTACGACCAAAAGAGACAAGTTTTAGATGAAAATGGGGTCTTATGGGCCTTTTTGATAGAATGGTAGGTTCTTTAGACCTGAAAATGCCCCCAAAACTAGTTGATTACCTTAAGTTACAAACAAATCCTTGTTTGTGAGCATGCTTCTTGATCTCCAATTTTGGTGGAATGAAAGATAATATTGAATTTATCAAGCCTTTTGGATGCTTTGAAACCACCAAAAAAAAGCTACTTTGATCATTGAAATGTTGTAGTGACTTGGATAAAAAAAGAAAACTAAGTCTAAACTTTAGAAGTTAGTTTTTTCTTGTCAAATTGTTTTCAATTTTCAAATCATCAAAGGATGCAAGAGGAGTATATTTTGTTATGACAGGATAAAAAAAAAACTTAGAATCTTTTGAAACCATTGAAACATGGGGACCCCTTCCCCCCCTCCAAAATCCCTATTTTTTCAGGATGCAATACTTAGGGGAAACATCTCCTTGCCGCACCACTTAGGGATGTCCTAGGGACTCCAAGGAGTCTCTTGACCATCTTGAGGATGCCTATGAGTCTCCCATGGCCCCCAATTAGAAACTCCAATTCTAAACAAAAATGGTGAAATTATTGTGAAAATGTCATCCGTATTAAAGGTTTGGCAATGCCCCCTAACCTTGACGGGGGCTCTGCCCCAAACCCCCCACAAGGGGCACTACCCATTGACCCCAAACCTCTACCCACCATTCTTATTGTTAATGCAATCATTTCCATTTTTTTTATGTTGACTAGTTTAAACACTTAGTATGCCAAAGTTTCATTTGCAATTCTTATACTTATTCTTAGTTTGTTCCCAAAGTTCGAAAACTCTACCACCATTGTTAATGTTCAAATTTCAATGCAATCATTGACATATTTTTAATGTTTATTGTAAAATTTACATAGTGTGGCAAAGTTTTATTTACAGTTGTTATACTTATTCTATACACATCCTTTTATAATTATTTTTTTAAGTTGTAAATATATTTGCATCCCACCCCGCCCCCTTCATCATCCCCCTATCGTCCCCAAACTTAAGCCCTTGGTATGTTAAGATATGAAAGCTCACAATAGTTTCATTTGATATGTTAATCGAGGAAAAACCTACAATATATAGCTTCCAAGATTCCAAATCCATGAGGATCATGAAGAGGTAGAAAACCAAAAAAAGAAATTTCTTATCCAAGTTTCCAAATTTGTGACAAGGAAAAAGTAGAATCTCAATCAAAGAAGGAGAATATGCAACTCATTATCTTATTCTACCTAGGTAAAAATATTACCTAATTAAGCTTTTTAATAGTGGAATATCACACTTAGGATAAAACATATCCAAGGTAAATAAAATATTACATTGATAGGCTTCTTTGGTTGTTCTAAAAGTGGTGCCTTATGAATTATGTTCTTGGATACTAAAGTTTCCAAATTCTGGGCACTCTTGATAGCTTCTCGTAGAGATTGTGATTCGAAGGCTTCAACCAAACCTTTCAATGGTTTCTGTTGATGTGTTTTTTATGCACTATGCAACACAAAATAAAATACTAAGTATTCTATCCTCTCTTGAACAAAATCCTCCCAAGTGTTAAACTACGTGATCAAATGGGATGACTCCAAGATTCCAATAGTCAGGTCTTGACTTTATATTACAAATAGACTCAATGATTGTGATGTGATATCTGTTGGAATCACAAGGGGGACTTATGTTGCTTGGGTCAAGACCTATCCATTCTCATGTTTCATGATTGATTTACACTCCATGATTTAGGTCATCCTTGAGCAACATCTCAACTTAGCCAAATTTTGTTTTTTGTACCCTAATTCTTTAATTTTGACCCCTTACTAGCATTGCCTTAGGTTTTATTGGAATTCTTTCTTCTCTAGCATGGGCACATTTATAGGGTTCATTCGCACAAATTGCTCTTGATGAGCAAGCTAGTATCATGACCATGACTTAAACAAAATTTTAACTTAGTCAAATTATCTCCTCCAAACTTCTATCAGTTCATCGCCTTCATTCTTCATCATTTGGATGTCTTTTGTCATTGGAAGGTAATTCTTGACCACCATACCTCAATCTTGACCTATGCTACCCTAAAACCCTAGAACCTAGTCATGTTTACAATTGAGATCTTGGTGACTTGATCACTTAATACAACTTAATCATGCAGGTCTCATCTAACTCTGACTCCAACACTTAATAAAATCAACCCTACCAACCAAGTACTTTGAGAAATATCTTGCAACTTGACAACATGGGTAATGATGAAGGAATGGAAGGTGAGACCTATAGAGGTGAGAGAGAGAGAGAGGGTGAGAGGAAGAGATAGTGACCTGGAGAGGGTAGAGAAAGAGAAGTAGAGAGGGAGAGAAGAAGAGAGGGATGGAGAAAGATACCTAGAGAGGGAAGAGAGAAGAGAGATAGTAGAGAGGGATAGAGAAGAGAGATAGAAGAGAGATACCAATGTCAATCTTTTTCTATAAAAATTTTTTTTCCAAAAAATCGGCCTATCATCGGAATTCCGACTCCAAAGGGTAAAATTCCGATAGAGGGGTGCCATTGGATGCACAACATCCTCGTCGGAACTCTCCTGGAGGCAGGAGAGTTCCAACAAGGATGTTGTTCATCTGACGACACTCCTTTGTCAGAATTTTACCCTTTGGAGTCAGAATTTCGATGATAGGCCGAGATTGTGACGGTATTCTTTTGGAGTATGAGAATCCATGGTGGTCGTCAGAAAGGTTGGAGGTGATGTTGGAATTGTGACGACCACAAGGATAGTTGGAACTTCTGACACAAATTTTTTGACAGCTTTTTTTGTCAGTACTGCGACAAAATTGTGTTGGAATTCTGATGATTTGCCGTTGAAATTTTGACCCGAATGTACTAGTGAAATTTATAAGCATTAGGTTGTCTTACCAGAGGATTCTTGTTCTTAGGCTTTGCATTTCTCTTTCTAGAATCAAAGGATTCTCCTTTCTCATATCCAAGTCCTCTCATTTCTTTTGCATGCCTCTGACTATCTAGCATCTCATCAAGCCTTGCTGAGCTAGCATTAAATTTTTCTTTGTATTCATTTGTAGTAGCAAGTTCATCTCTTAGGGAAATAATCAATCTTTCAAGTTCTTCACCATCATTCCTTGATTGTGTCAACTCAAGCTTCAACTAATCATTCTCATATGTAATCCTAAAGCATTGATCTGATCTATCTTTCAATGGTTAAGTCAGACTTTCTTCATTCTTCTTCTAGTCTTTTATCTCCTTAGTCAACTTCATCACTATGGATTGCATCTCATTCTTCAATACAACATTCTCTCTAGCAAGCTTCTCACATTCATCAGACTTGTCCTAATTCTCCATGCTTTTTTCTTCTTTTTCCTCTAGTTTATCCATTAGATCTTTCCTCTTGTCTCTTGAAGTGTTCACTTTATCTTTCAAATCCTTAATGAAGTCTTCAGCTGCATTCAAGTTTCTCTTCAAAGAACTTATTTCATTTCTTGTTGCATCAAGATCTTCAAGAGCCACACAAAGTTGTCTTTGCAAACCAAAATCCATTTATTCAATCACCCAGACCTTCCTCAAGCAGTTAGGCTTCCTCAGAGGAACTAGGCTCTGATACCAATTGTTGGAATCAATGAACATTGAGAGGGGGGGTGAATTAGTGTTCTACAAATTTTGAATTTATTAATCTAATTCTTTAACCACCGAATGAACAACAAATAAAGCAAAGTGCAGAAGCATAAAACAAGTAACCATGCAACTATAACACCAAGATTTTTTTTTTTGTGGAAACCCAAATGGGAAAAACTACAATGGGATTTGAATCACAATATTATTCCACTATTTTCAATAGTAAAACAATATTACATAAGGGGTTTGCACTTGCATTTAGGCACACTGCCTAGAGCTCACTTCTAAAGATACAAAATAGGGCTACAACCCCAGAGGAAGGCTCACTGCCTTACAAGAGATTAAAAACTAATTACAATAAGTAGAGAATTGAAAATAGCATCTGATTATGCCAAATATCAATTCAGGTTAGGCTCAAAATGATCTGTTACATTGGTCTAATAAACTGCTTTGTTATGTTCTACTGGATCAACACAATTCAGAGTGTGCATGTGAAGTTGCACTCAATCGCTCCAAAAACACCACACAGATTATTTCCAACAACTAATCCATTGTTATCCCAAATGATCTTATATATCGAGATACTCAAAATTAATCTCTCACAAGTTGGCTTCACCAATTTATCAAAATGTGAGACATGTGGCTGCAAGTCGGCTTAGATATGTTGCCCAACCATATACTGGACCCAAAATACATGATCACACACTTCCTATAGGTCTCACATATCATTCCAAACACATTTCTAATCACCAAAAATAACTTAAAGAATCCAATTCACACAATACCCCATCAAACATGAAGAATACTTTGTTTTGCAGTTGTATCGAATACCGAACCTTCAAAAAGGTGTAGGAATCAATACCAGAGGGTTGATTGTCGTGATGATAAGTTTCATATACCCAACCAATTAATCATCGATCATAAAAATCAAAACCTACTTCATTAGAAGTCACAAAGCCGAATGTTGAATTGCATTGACAGATTTAATCCAAAATTACCATATTCAAGACATTCAGTTAGCCAAAACCTCATACCAGATCTGATCAAAAGATTGAGTTGCCATCAATGACAAATCCTAAGAATCTATAAGCATCAGGAACCATCAATCTTCACCAAAGCATAGCCAAAACACAAAATTCCAACAATACTCATTTTGAATCATTTGATAAGTCAGCTGAAGTTAAAGTTTGGAATGAGTTTAATGGTAAAAGATTTAGTGAGTTAAAGAAGATGATTGCTAATGATAGGATTTTGTTAGACACCTGCATTAAGAGAATTGAAAAGGCCTTATCTGAAGGTGGTGCAGTATACAAATCTTGTTTATTATCTTTTAAATTTGTTGAATATATTAAGATGAAAATTATGGATTCGGACAACAACACCTAAGTGAGAACCTGCAGTATTGTGGATGAACAAGATAACATGGAATTGAAGCAAGCCAATAAAAGTGATCTATTCCATTCAAAAAATCAACATATAGTATTTCATGAGATTCCAAGGGTCACAAAAACCCCTTGAGAAATGAAACCCAATAGTCACATTTGTTTATTACATAATAAAATCTAAAACTACAAAAATTTCAAAAAACCATATGAAATTTTGTCCTAACTTTAACTAGGCATAAATTTCTGCTCGAGATGCAAAATTACAAGTCATTTAGCTCGTTGGAAAGGTCTCCAAGAGTTGGAGGCAAATTCTTGAAAGGTTGTGCCTATGGCAATGTTCTAATGGACGGGCCAAACTTTCAAGGGATAAAAATGCCCCGAAGGCCTTCAAAAATGACAATTGCTAACATATAGAAAAACTAAAAAAAATGTATAAAAATATTTCAAATTTGCTTTTGATCATAGTTGGCAATTATTTTTCAGTCCTTTGATCCCTTGACTATTTATGTGGCTAGTCAAGAAGGTCAATTTATGTCTTTACTTGACAAGATTAAAAGTTTAATGCATGATAAGGACAAGATTGTTGGTAGAGTTGGTGAGATTCAGAGTATAATTGCTCCTAAGATGGAGACAATTTTTAGTTCCTTAAATGAAGCCCAAGATGCCATGATCACTTGTGATCCTCTAGATCTTCATGATAGTTCTGATACTAAATGTTTAGTACAGATGCCAAGCTAATAAGATGAGACAGGGGGGGAGGTGAATCATACAAACTTATTCATCCATAAAAACAATAGATTCACCCTCGGTAACCTTATCAGAAAAACTATAAAGCATGCAAACTCATAAATAGATAATATCACAAAACATATAACACCAAATTTAACATGGAAACCCAAATAGGGAAAAGCCACTATGGGATTTCAGACCCACTAAGAAATATACTCTTCTAGAGTATGCTCGGTTAAAAGCAAATCTTGTTAAAGATTACAAACACATTGCTAGATGTGACCCGGTTAAGGGATTTCCCTCAGATCTATTAGGATCTTCACTTTGTTAGAAGTGACCTTATCAAAGGATTTCAAACACTCAATCAGAATGTCACCTTGCTAGAGGATTTACAAATAAGACTGTTAAGTCCACTTGGTTAAGAGATTTTCAATTACTTCACTAAATAATAGTAATATAAATCTATCTGCAACTTCACATCTAAAATGCTGAATAAGATTCTTATTTGCTCAATACAATCTATTCATAGTACTTATCTTGTCCTTCTGCTAGGCTCTATACTCTATTTCTCAAATAGGTCTTCAAGCTTCTGTGCTCGGTAATCACTATGTAGCAACCCTGTGCTTACATTTGCCCGCATACATTGTTTATCAATAGTTCCTTATTTATAAACAATTTGCCAACTGCTTAATCTCCTTGATCACATTTCCCATGATCAATCATAGCCATCAGATCTTCAAACTTGACTAGGTTCAATGTATCCTTCGATCTGAAAATGTTTTACCCCACCTTGGAACTTGCATACATTTCTTGGAAATTGTGCTAGGGTATTGCGGTTCAATCTGAGCTGTAGATCTTCTTGCCGATTTTCCTTTGCCATAGATTCTTTAACAAACTTGATGTATGACATACCAATCATTTAATCAGTTCTAGCTCATCATATTCCTTCATTAACTAATGCTTTTATTCATTCAATACATTCTGTTATTACTCAGTTGCAACTCGGTGAATACTAAACTTTACTCGGTAGACATTCCGCCTTCATTAACTGATAGCGATAACCTTAGGGTTTATGGACTAGGTTCCTTAGGGTTTACCGACTAGGTTCCTTGCTTGGTAACATCATATAGTATTAACCTTACAATCAATAACATATATAAGATATCAAAACAATCTAAAACATCATAATCTCATCATTGTCTAACTCAGTAATAGTTGCTCATTAAATAACTTATTTCTCCCCTTATTCATCATATTCTTTCTGTGTCTTTTATCAACTTCTTTATACTCATCAAAACATACTTCTTAAGATATGGCAACATCATACTGAATCAGTAAATCAATTTCTTGACATCAATGAAAAAATAATGATATTAAGACAGTAAATATCCTTAATCAGTTATATCCATAATCATCAACAACCTTCTCAATATCCTTATTGAAATGCCAACAATCTCTCATTGTCTATTATAATGCCAACAATCTCCCCCTTTGGCATTGATGGCAAAACCAATTGATTTGACCTAATTTATTCGGATTCAGATTGTTGTGAAATGCTGAAATGCTCTCCCTGTTATCAGATTTCTCCCCCATACATTAGTCTTCTCCTTTTTGTTCATCAGTCTTCTCCCCCTATATATTAGTCTTCTCCCCCTTTGACAACAATGCCAAAAAGTAAAGAACTAAAACATAATTTCTTTTGCTGAGAAGTGAATTCCTTACTGATATTTGTCAACTCAGTCTCAATCTGAGCATTTTGTCTTCAATTCCTGTTCCCTATTTATTGTTTTCTGTACACCTTTAGAAAACCTCCTAAAGTGTGTAAATCAACATCAACTCCTGAAAGATATTCTTTAGAGTCATCAAATTGATGCTTTCACCAAACTCGGTCAATGAATGGAAGATAGGGGTAGGACCCCTAACTTGCTTCTGAGATATTCAAAAGTGTCCCTTGGCAGTGGCTTGGTGAAGATGTCTGCAATTTGTTCCTTTGTTCTAACATACTCCAACACCACTTTCTTCTCTTGAACTTCTTCTCTAAGATAATGATATTTGATAGAGATGTGCTTTGTCTTAGAGTGCATAACAAGATTTTTTGAAATGTTAATGGCACTAGTATTGTCACACAATATAGTTACTGGCTTGGTAACTTGCTCATTTATGCCTTCCAATAGTTGTTTGATCCATGCTATATTAGTGCAATTCAATGTTGCAGCAACATATTCAGCTTCTGTTGTTGACTGTGAAACACATCCTTGTTTCTTGCTAAGCCAACTCACTAGTCTTTCTCCTAAAAAGAAAGCTCCTCCACTTGTGCTTTTCCTGTCATCAATGTTGCCTACCCAATCAGCATCAGTGTAAACTTTTAAATCAAAATCATTTCCTTTCTAATATACTAAGCCATAATCTTCAGTGCCTTTCAAGTATCTGAAAATTCTCTTGATTGTTGTCATGTGTGTTTCCTTAGGATCTACAGAAAATCTTACAACTATACCTACTGCATGTGCTATGTCTGGTCTGCTGTGAACAACATATTGCAGTTTTCCAATTATAGATCGATAGAGTGTCTCATCAACAGATGCAGATTCATCATTCTTTGATAATTTACAGTTGGTAGTCATAGGAGTACTTACTGGTTTTGAATCCTCCATTCCAAACTTCTTCAAGATTTCCTTTATGTACTTGGATTGGGTAATGAAAATCTCATCTTTCATTTGCAGTATCCATAAACCTATAAAATACTTTATCTAACCAATTAGTGACATCTCAAATTCTTTTCTCATTTCATTTCCAAAGTTCTTGCATAGAGAGTCATTTCCACAAAATATAATGTCATCAACAAATATGGTTGAGATCAGTATTCCATTGTCTTCATCATTCTTCTTGTGCATATTACTGTTTTCACTTATTCTTGTAAAACCAATTTTGATCAAATAAGAGTGCAATCTCTCATACCATTCTCTAGGTGCTTGTTTCAAACCATATAAAGCTTTGTTCAATTTACATACCTAATCTTTATTCTTTTCTTCAAAAAATCTTTTAGGTTGTTCAATAAAAACTTCTTCTTCTAATATACCATTCAGAAATGCAGATTTGACATCCATTTGATATATCTTGAAATTCTTGTATGCAGCATATGCCAACAATGTTCTTACTCCTTCAAGTCTTTCCATAGGTGCAAAGGTTTCACCATAATCAATTCCTTCTTCTTGAGCATAACCTTTGTAAACTAGTCTTTCTTTATTTCTAATGACCTCACCTTTTTCATTCAGCTTGTTTCTAAAAATCCACTTTGTACCGATTACATTTTTGTCCTCTGGTCTTGGGACCAGTGTCCATGTGTCATTCTTCTTGATTTGATCAATTTCTTTTGTCATGGCATTTATCTAATCTTCACTGTTAAATGCTTCTTTCACTATCCTCGATTCAAATTTAGATATCAGACATGTGTTATGTCTTAGTTTGTTCCTTGTCAGCACTGGATCATCCTTATCTCCTATAATCTGACTTGATGCATGATGTCTTCTGACATATTTGGCTAATACAGGCTCAGTAGGCTCTGTATGATCTTCTTCATCACTCGGTAACTGGATATTCTCATTATTTCCTTCAACAGTCTGCTCGGTAAGACTTCTCAGTTGAACATAGACAAATTCATCATAATCTTCTGGTTCCTTGGAATTTCCTTCATCATTCCTTTCTACAAATTCATCAATTTTCACATTTGCACTTTCTACTATTTTGTTAGATGATTTGATTAGACACTTAAATGCTTTTCTTCTAGAAGAATAACCTAGAAATGTTTCGTCTTCACTTTTCTGATCAAACTTGCCATTTCTATCATCTTTGTGAACATAGCATCTACTTCCAAAGATTTTAAAATAACTTACATTAGGTTTCTTGTCATACCAGATTTCATATGGTGTCTTCAAAGTTCCTTTCTTCAGTTGTACTTATTTCTTCTCTCCAAAATGTTTGTGACACTTTCTTTTCAATCATCAGGGTTTTGGCACAATCCACAATAGATATGTTTCTTCTCTCAGCAATTCCATTTTGATGTGCAGTTCTCGGTGCAGATACTTGTCTTTTCATACCATTATCATTGCAGTATAAGTTAAACTCATCAGATGTGAACTCACCTCCTCTATTTGATCTAAGGCATTTCAGTTGTCTTCTTGTTTCATTTTCAACTCTTGCCTTGTACCATTTAAACATTTGAAAAGCTTCTGATTTTTCTTTAACAACATTACTGACATAATCCTTGAGTAATCATCCACAAATAATATGAAATATTTATCACCATAATAACTCTGAACTTTCATAGGACCACAAAGATCAGTATGCACAAGATCTAAAATTCCCTTAGAAGTGTAGGACTTACTTGTAAAGCTTGATCTTGTCATTTTTCCCATTTGGCATCCTCAGCATATAGCATTCTTAGGTTTCTCAAGACTCGATAGACCTCTTACTTGGTGTTTCTTGCTTATTTTGATCAGATTATCAAAATTTACATGACAAAACCTTTTATGCCATAACTAGGTATCATCTATCTTTTCATATAGACACTTATTCTGAGTTGAGTCAAGGTGAAATGTGTTACCTTTTGTTTGTGTCCCGGTAGTAGCTAACTTTCCATGCTTGTCATGAACTTTGACAATTCTATTTTGAAATTCTATTCAGTAACCTGTGTTGTTTAGTTGTGCTATACTCAACAAACTGTATTTCAAACCTTCAACCCAATAAACATCATTGCATTTTGCATTGTCAAGAAGTGTTATAGATCCTTTACCTCTTACCAAACATGGTGCATCATTACCAAATCTTACATAGCCTCCATCATAGTCTTCTAATATAACAAACTTGTGTTTATCACCTATCATGTGATGTGAACATCCACTATCTATGATCCAAGAATCATTTTTGCTTATATGAGATAGTAGGGCTTTTTCTTCATACCTTTCTTCATCTGATCCATCTTTGATAGCCACATAAACAACTTCCTTTGTATCGGTTTCATATGATTTATCATCATTAGATTCCTCATCAGCTATTAGGCATGTCTTATTATCTCTTCTTTTGAAATCTTGGTGTCCTCTGTAATGGTTATCTTTCTGTCTGTCATCTTGGTAATCTCTCTTTTCACTAGATTCTCTGCCAGGACACTTTGAGGCTATATGTCCTATCTTATCACAATTGAAACATTTCAAAGGTAGTTTTCCTTTATACTTACCTTTGCCTCTCGGTAACCTTCTGGCTAATAGTGCTTCAAACTCTTCTTGTTTCTTGATTTCCTCATACAGCTTATGTACTTTTTCCATATTCTTGCGAAATCTCTCACTTGCTCCATTGTGATCTCCTTCAGTGTACTTACTCATTCTATCATTGTAATCATCAGATTCATCAAGATAAAAAGAACTGAAAGCAGACTCTACTTTATATACCAATGACCCACTATTATCAAAATTACTAAGCTCAAAAGCATGTAGCTTACCAATAGTAGCATCTAAAGAAACTGGCATATTGGGTACAGACCTCAAATCATTGATTGTAGAGACTTGGATTGCATAAGCTGGTAGAAGGGTTCCTAACAACTTACTTGTTATATCTGTAGACACCTAAAAATGGTCAATGCTTGCGGAATTATACTTTAACATTTGCGCATTGCCTCATTTTAGGATTTTTGCGTCACATTAACATTTCTCCTATGTCACGCACTTGGTCTTTATCATTTGCGAGCATCGAGTCTTTCTTCTGCATTCTTCATTTGTCTTGCTTTCAAATTTGGTTTTGTCGATAACAATCTTTAATCATGATTTTGGTCGATCTTGTCAATCTCTTATCAACTTGTCAATCTCGTCATTTTACGATCGATTTGTCATCGATCCTTGTCCCTTTCAATCATGTCAATTTGGATCAATTTGTCACTGTTCCTCATCAATTGGCGTATTTATCAATCAAATCATTTAATCAGAATCATGATCGATATCAATTATCTTCAATCAAGACCTAATTGTCATTCTCGCATTTCTAATTCATCTTCTAGGGTTTTGTGATTTAATCATTTAACCTTGTCTGTCATTTCTTCCTCTAGGATTAAATAATTTATTTATTTATCCTAGGTCTTTGTGTCACAACTAAATGTTCATTTAATTGGCTAATTATTCCTCTTTGTGAATTAATTAATAAATGAAAGATTATTAATTAATTTACCTAATTCCTAATTTCATCATTTATTAATTCCTAATTTTCCTAATTCCTCCTATTTTCTAATTTTTCTAATTTCTTAATTCTTAATTTCATTTCTTCCTATTTCCCTCCTAAATTCATGGGAATGACATGTCAATTTGTCATAAATTTGTCATAATTGACAATCAATCAATTTTTGACATAGAAGTTGTCATAATTTGTCATAAATTATCAATCAACAAATTTTGCATAGAAAGTGCATAATTTGTCATAATTTGTCATAATTGACATAATTGATTTGCAATTTCCATTTGAATTGAATCATGCTAATCTTGTCATCTCTCCAATTCTTCTATAAATTGGATGAATTTCTTCAATCAAAACCCCTTGATTCTTAATCCTTAATCAGACTATCGAATTTCTAGTACTCTTGATCAAAAATCTTGTCTACTTGCTTTCAATCATGTATGTGCACTTGTAGGTGAGATCCACAATCAAACCATTTGAAGAGGAAAGAAGAACAATGGAGCCGCATGAAGGAGCATTCAAATCACATCTTTGGTTTGCATAATCTTTGCTTTTGAATGTTTTTATTTCATGTCTCTATTGAGTGTTGTTTAGGATAGATTCATTGCAATTATGCATTTGTGATTGAGCTATTATGTTTATCTTTTTTGTGATGATTTCCTATTTCCTATGCTACATTAATTGGTGAACCCGACGTGAACACTAACCATCTAACCCCTTAACTGTGTTTTTGAGTGCTTTCAAGTTGATTTGCAGGCCAAAAACCCAAAAACAAGGTCGTGCAGGGTTTTCTGGAGACTTCTGCGCCTATGTGAAGCAACTTGCGCCTGTGTTAAGCATTTTTCACTTGTGTTGAAGACATTCTACGCTTGTGTCATGACTTCTACGCTTGTGTCATGACTTCTGCGCCTGTTTAAAGTCCAGAACAGGGGTAAAAATGCAGTGTTTTACTTGAAATTTGTTTAGTTTTTGCATTCTGTTTTCTGTGCTTTGGATTTTGGTACTAATTATCTATGCAGAATCTTGGCATATGCATGGCAAAGACAATAAATCAAACTACTAACATGTGTTATGCAGAATCGATAGTCAAAGACAACAAATCAAACTTCTAACTTGAGTTTTGTAGGTTGCCTTGGAGAAACAACCAAACTTTTGTGTTTGTGATTTTTAATTAGGCACTTAGTGATTTCTAAATAGGTTGGACTGAACATGTTTGTGCTTTGATTGTTGAGTGTGACATTGGAGAAGGAGAGTATGCTCTCATCCTTCTTAGGGTGATCAGAAATCCAGATCTTCGATACCATGCTCATGTCTTTGATTGAGTGTCTCCTTTAGAGGGCCTGCCTTCCCGACCACTTTGCTTTTGCAAGCAAGTGATAATCATGAGAAGGGAATGACCCAAAGTGAGTACGGCTAGAATACCTTGGCATTCTAACTCACTATAAAAAAATACCTGATGGGCGAAAGCTTTGAAGGAAGTGTTACGTGGGAATTGCAGTTACTTGGGAAGTGATGACCCTTGAACTCTTTCTCATATCAACATCTAAGTAGGGCCTCTTGTTCTAAATCATGCTTGCGCGACTACATTTGTTTGGTATCTTGATGGGCTTAATGTCTCAATCACGCTTGCATGACATCAAGGAGTAACGCTTAACAGAAATCCTTACTAAACACCTTGTTTTTAGAGGCCAAAAACCCTTCTAGTTGTTTGAGAAGGACAAGTTCAGATACTTGGAAGAGATACTAAGTTCACCATGGGGAGATTTCCATGGGGACTGATGCTTGGCTGCCCTGAGAAGTGAGTGCCATGGAGGGGAGCCCGTGGGGTCAAGCATCTATGTATTCTCCTTGAATCCCATAATGAGTCTACCTCTCAAGTACC
Source organism: Cryptomeria japonica (assembly GCF_030272615.1). Classification (NCBI taxonomy): domain Eukaryota; kingdom Viridiplantae; phylum Streptophyta; class Pinopsida; order Cupressales; family Cupressaceae; genus Cryptomeria; species Cryptomeria japonica. The sequence goes on along the minus strand of NC_081415.1, from coordinate 734,196,093 downwards.
TAATGTCTTTGCCTACCATAAGAAATGTGGGAATGAGCATGATTGTCTTGAGTCTAAGTTGCAATATCTTGTATTCTTTGATTGTCAAAAGTTGAATTTTATCTCATTTCAAGAACAAGACAAATTGATTCAAAACAAGGTTAAACATAAGAGACATTCATCCAACAAAAGCTCAACAAAGTTCAAAAACTCATCTTCAAACATGGTTAGCAAACATTGTTCAAAATCTTGTCTCAACATTCATGTCACTTACATTTAGGTTCATCTTAGGTTGCATTTTGCAAAGTTCATTGTCAACTACCAAGGTTAGGTTTCACCTAGGTCATACTCCTTTGCATATCAATAAGGGTAATCCATTTTCATGTGTCCTCTTGCATTAAAGTCATAACATTGTCATACATTCATATTTGCATACTCTAGGTCTCTTCATTAAGCTTAAGTCATTGTCATATCATATTAGGGTCATTTGCATATTAATTGTCCCTTTGCATATAGTGTTAAAACTAGGTTTTGTCATCCTTGAGTAATCCAAATCTTTGATAAACCCTAAGTCATTGTTAGGAAGTCTAGACCTTATCAAACCTTTTGTCCTTTTGTCATCAGTGTCATTTCATCAAACCTAGCTTAGTATCCAAGCATATAGGGGAGACATTGTCATCTTGTCTTTTGTCACTTAGTCCTTTTGTCCTTTGAGGTCTAGACATCATTCCAATTTTCTAAGGGTCTCTTTTAGATTTGCATTCCAAAAAGTTTGTCAAAATCTTCAAAAACAACCAAAAACATAGGTTGCATTCTTGCCATAGATTGCATTTTCATCTATTTAGTTTGCATTTAGTTGCATATCATACATTATCCTTGAAAAATTCCAAAAAAAAAAATACTGCATTTGCATAGTGACATGTCTATTGAAATAAGGTTCCAAGCACCAATGATGCAACAAAGTTTGACGTATCAACCGATGATGCAATCGAATTTTAATCCAAGGCAATCACAATCTTATCCAACCCAACAACAAAGCAACATTGGTCAAACTTATCATGATGATGTAAATGTCCAAATACAAAAACTAGAGGAGAAACTAGCTCAAGAAAATGAGATATTGGAACAAAAAGTGAAAAACATTGCGAAGAATAGATCACAAGTGTCCAAAATGTTTCAAAAATTTCCAAGTCGAAATCCAAATATTGAGCCAATTGATGTAAGATCTCTTCTTGAATGATCAGACATACCAGCTCTCCTCTCCCAAATAGAGATGATGAAACAATTTCAAGAAAAGAGACAACATCAATTTCAACATTATGTGCCTCCACAACAAGAACAAGGTGTTTACTATCAATCAGATTTTCAACCAATAAAACCAATGGTTCAATTTCAACAATATGTCCAACCAACTATACAATGCCAACAAATGGTTCAACCAATGGTGGAATATCAATGTCAACAACTACAACCAAAAATTAAAAAACAAAACTTGCAACACACACCAACCCAAGTTTCAAACATGTCAGAACAATTGAACCAAGTCCAATATCAAAACATGACATCAGATCAGAACCAACTCCTTTCCAAACAAGTTCAAATTCCAGATTCAACTATGTCAAAACCTCGAAAGAAAGGTGGCTTTATTGCAATGATTTTAAGGAAACTACCAAGTGAGTTCTTTGAGGAAGATCAAAATAATACACTTATGTCTAGCAATGCCTCATCCTCTAGCAAGCAAATTGACTCTCCAGTGGCATCTATCCCTACACCTCTAGAAGTTTCACAAGAACCTTCTATATTGTCCTCACCAAACAATACACCCAAGGATGCAATTATCCAAGAGCCATCCATAATTGATTGCCACGATAATCCAATTCATGATGCACATCCTTGTCATGTTTCAGAAATACAAGACCCAATGCCACCATGCACTTTATTGCCATTACCTGTTTTAGAGGACCCCATTCGAAGTCCCTCTTCCTCATGTTCAAGCATTGATTCCTTGCTAGAATCCATCACAAATGTTCAAAGTGCATTTCCTTTATGCCAAACCATTGATCCCTTGTCAGAATTCCCCATGCATATCCAAAGTCTAACCCCATGTCAAGAGGATAATTTAGAGCACGAAGAAACATGTCTTGAAAAAGATCAAGATCAAGATCCCGAAACCTTATCATCCCATCCAATTGTTGACCAGGACCCCATGTTCCCAGACACTCATGACAATTCTCCTATTATTGTCCATCCTATCCAATGTCCTATTGACACTCCATTCCTTGAGCAAGATCAAGATATCCCAGTCCATCCAATCCCAAACAATCCCCTTCCATTTCATGAAAAAAATGTCCTTTCAAATCCCATTGACATTCCACTTCCTAAGAAAGATCAAGATATCCCTTCCATCCTTTCTGATGATCCCATTAATAGTCAAGAGCAAAGCACCTTTAAAGAGGATTCCAATGATCTTCCTCCTTGTCAAGATCAAACTATTCCTTCAGATCCTCCACAAGATCCTCTTGTTCCTCCATCTCCTTGTCTTAATGCTCCATATACACCCCAAGATCGCATTTCTTTTGATGATCCCATTATTTCTCCCATTCCATCTCTTGAAGAGCCTATCATTGAACCATGTCCACTACATAATCCTAGTCCCCCTCATGATCCTAATCCCCCTCATGATTCTAATGTGTTAGTGCAAGATGTTCATGAACCCTCAACATGCATAATGGGTTCTTCTACTTTGGTGCAATCCAATCCGCTTCAAGATCTCATTATTTCTCTCATATCATATCCACCTCATAATGGACTCACGTCTTCTTCACAAAGAAAAGAGTATCCTACAAGTCAAGATATTCATAAAGGCAAAGGAGTAGATCTCCATAAGCAAGAATCCCTTCATGTCAAAGAAAATGTTAAGGGTCATGTCTACACAACTCACTTTCAAGACGTTGGTATCCCTCCATCACAATCCAAACATATCCCTTCCCCATCATCCCTTCATCCTCTATGAAAGGTCAGCAAAGGCACACATATTCAAGTAAATTTCATCCATCCAAAAGAAGTCCATTTCATTCATATCCATCCATGCATTCCTTTCCTCCTCCAAGCAATTTGGATGCCAAGTATAAAAGTCATAAGTCTAAAAATCCACATGTATTCAAGGATCAACATGTCCAATCTAATCAACATGTCAAAGCAAAGAAAAATATGATCTATAAAGAAAAAGAAATATCTAAAAGGTCACAAAGGCCCATTGCTCAAAAAAAAAATTCAAAATATATATGGGTTCCTAAATCCCTTGTGCAAGCAATGCACTCCAAGGAACCACAAAAGCATGAAAAATCAAAAACCATGTGGATTCCTAAGTGGCTCCTTGAAGCACAAAAGCCTAAAGAAACATCCAACTTGGCATCCAAAGTTGCTATTCCTCCATCCAAATCTCTCAAATTTGTTCCTCCATCACCTCCTTCTTCCATTTTGGGCCCTTATGTCCCAAAATCCCAAGCTATTCCTCCATCCGAATCTCACAATCTGAGATCCATTTTTCCTCCATCAATCCACCACTCCTCAAGGTGTGTGCCAATGTTGATCTTGCCAACATTTCCATCCACTAAAGCCCAATTCTTCCAATACCCTATCCATTATCCAATGCATATTTTCCATCCTTCCATCCCTTTGATCCAATCCTTTGCATAAATCCTCGCCTTAGTTTCATCTTATTTTCCATGTCCTTATCCTACCAACATCTTTGAGCATACTTTTAAAGGTCATGGTCCATTTTTTTCAAGGCTACTATCCAAACAAAAATATGTTTGAGTCCTTCTTTCATCCCCTATCATGTGTCCATCTTCTATTGATAAAGTCAAAAAATACAAAAAAAAAAAAAAAGTGAAAAAAAAAAAGAAAAAAAAAGTAAAGAAAAATAATTCGTCCACTGGTGAAAACCTAGCAAACAGGCGCCTTGGGCAAGTACTATGATGAAAACCTGGCAAATAGGCATCATGCATAATCTATGAACTTCTTTCACACCACACTTGGGGGCAGGTTTCCTCCTTCATATCGTATTTCCCTTCACTATCCTATCGAACCCCTGTCATTACCCTTCCTTGTCCTATCATCCCTTATGTCCATTTTCCCTTTCCACCTTTGATCTTGACAAGGTTGATGATCTTCATGAGCATCATGTATCTTGTTTGCAGCTTTTAGTCTATCATAGCTTTTGGTCATTTATCCATTTGCTTATTATAACCTTTCATCCATATTCCCTGGCTTATTGCAACTTTCTACCACTATCCCTTAGCCAATCCCTACCTTTAGTCCATGTCCCTTATCCATTCTTGGTCTTGCTTATCCTATCCATATCTTATCACTATCCATACACTCTTTTTCATTCCTTGATCTTGATTTGACATAAGGACGCAAAATTTAAACATGGTTTCAAAAACCTCTTGACATGTCCCTCATGCCATGTCACTACTTTACATTGTCATATCTAGTCTCTTGTCCCATCACGTCATAGTCCTTGAAAATTGCATCCACATTGTCTCCATAATAAAATGCCTTTGTCTTCCCTCTATCCACCATCATTTTAGAAAGCCTATTCATTCACTTGTCATATTCCTTGTCTTGCTAGACACTGGGGGCAAAAAATCATAAATAATTCCAAAAAAATTGAAAAATGTCCTGAAAAAATCTCATAAAAAAATTGAAAAATGTCCTGAAAAAAAATCATAAAAATTTAAAAATGTCCTTAAATAATTCAAACAAATTGCAAAATGTCCTGAAAAAATCTTAAAAATTGAAAAATGTCCTGAAATAATTCAAAAAAATCATATAAAGTCCTGAAAAAATGAAAACAAAAAAATTGTAAAAACATTTCAAAAACATTAAAATCCACAAACACGCATTCTGCAATAAATATCCTTTGTGCATCGATAGATTACTGAGTATACATCCAATGACACACAATCCAACACTATGCTTTAATGAAATCATGCATAAACAGATGAATTTAATTCACTCAAACCAGACATTCAAACTGATCAAACTTGTCATATCAATCAACTTCGAAATTAATTGTCCTTGTCTATACTATCATGGGTCTTATACAAGGTGTGGTATACTTGAAACCAGACTATGTCCTGTCTTAGACGGGGTACCGCATTTCCTGAAACCAGGCAACATGATCATCCTATCAGCACTTTCAACTTTTGACAATGAAGATCAAGATGTTTGTTTGATTTGCTTGAATTTGTGCATCTTATCTTTTTTTGATTTATCTTTGGCTTCGATCATGTTCCTATGTTGCTCGATGATGTCACTGAGTGATTTAGAGTGACCGGGATGGTTCATGGTCTCTTTCTTTTTTGTTGTGATTGCTTTTTTTTTTGTCTGCAGTCTATCTTTTGCAAAAAGGGTTGCATTTCAGCTCTGGCCTTCAATGCCATGATGCTACGCATCCATTTTGCTACATTAAAATAAAGGTTCTCACCTACAAAGTGCATTAGTGAAAGCAAGTTTTTCTTCATCTCTCACTGTCTTCTATCTCATTTCTTCTTACTAACATTTCTTCCGTCAGTTTGGATAGTCAGTCTAGTCTAGTGCTCGGATCTCCGATTGTCAGTCTGTTCAATCCTATCATTTTTATCGATCAATTGGCCTCTTTTCTGTATGTTCCAGCCAATTTCTCGAGGGGGCATGCATATGTCATTATCATTGTCTGGGGCATTTCCATTATTGTTCTTTGAAACAACGCTTAAAATTGCATTGTCTCAAAGAGGGGCAAAATGTAGACACCTAAAAATGGTCAACGCTTGCGGAATTATACTTTAACATTTGCGCATTGCCTCATTTTAGGTTTTTTGCATCGCATTAACATTTCTCCTATGTCACGCACTTGGTCTTTATCATTTGTGAGTATCGAGTCTTTCTTCTGCATTCTTCATTTGTCTCGCTTTCGAATTTGGTCTTGTCGATAACAATCTTTAATCATGATTTTGGTCGATCTTGTCAATCTCTTATCAACTTGTCAATCTCGTCATTTTACGATCGATTTGTCATCGATCCTTGTCCTTTTCAATCATGTCAATTTGGATCAATTTGTCATTGTTCCTCATCAATTGGCGTATTTAACAATCAAATCATTTAATCAGAATCATGATCGATATCAATTATCTTCAATCAAGACCTAATTGTCATTCTCGCATTTCTAATTCATCTTCTAGGGTTTTGTGATTTAATCATTTAACCTTGTCTGTCATTTCTTCCTCTAGGATTAAATAATTTATTTATTTATCCTAGGTCTTTGTGTCACAACTAAATGTTCATTTAATTGGCTAATTATTCCTCTTTGTGAATTAATTAATAAATGAAAGATTATTAATTAATTTACCTAATTCCTAATTTCATCATTTATTAATTCCTAATTTTCCTAATTCCTCCTATTTTCTAATTTTTCTAATTTCTTAATTCTTAATTTCATTTCTTCCTATTTCCCTCCTAAATTCATGGGAATGACATGTCAATTTGTCATAAATTTGTCATAATTGACAATCAATCAATTTTTGACATAGAAGTTGTCATAATTTGTCATAAATTATCAATCAACAAATTTTGCATAGAAAGTGCATAATTTGTCATAATTTGTCATAATTGACATAATTGATTTGCAATTTCCATTTGAATTGAATCATGCTAATCTTGTCATCTCTCCAATTCTTCTATAAATTGGATGAATTTCTTCAATCAAAACCCCTTGATTCTTAATCCTTAATCAGACTATCGAATTTCTAGTACTCTTGATCAAAAATCTCGTCTACTTTCTTTCAATCATGTATGTGCACTTGTAGGTGAGATCCACAATCAAACCATTTGAAGAGGAAAGAAGAACAATGGAGCCGCATGAAGGAGAATTCAAATCACATCTTTGGTTTGCATAATCTTTGCTTTTGAATGTTTTTATTTCATGTCTCTACTGAGTGTTGTTTAGGATAGATTCATTGCAATTATGCATTTGTGATTGAGCTATTATGTTTATCTTGTTTGTGATGATTTCCTATTTCCTATGCTACAATATCCTTTTCTTCAATGGTTCCTTCTGCTCCTTTGATTTGATTGACAATCTCTTTTAGCCTTGTATTGTACTGGGTTATGTTCTCACCTCCATTCATCCTCATAGATTCAAGTTGTCCTCTTAGACTATCCACTTTAGCTCTTTGAACATGTTCATCTCCACCATACACAGATATGAGCTTGTCCTACATTGCCTTTGCATCATTGCAGCCTTCTAGATCATTAAACTCTAAGTCGATCAATGCAAATGTTATTTCAATCATTGCTTGGATATGTTCTTGCTTTGCCTTTATCTCTTCCACTGTCAATGGATAGGTGCTTGGTGTAATGAAATCATTCTCCAGATAATATATAGCATATTCTCCAACTCCTGATAAGTGCAGCTTCATTCTTTTCTGCCATGTAGAGAAACTTGACTTATTCAGCATCAGTGAATCCCTTTTATACATCTTTGGATCTTTGCCTCAAGTACCTTTAAATTTTTCTTCCAGAGTCCAAAGCTCTGATACCAATTGATATTTCTAATACTAAATGTTTAGTACAGATTCCAAGCTAATAAGATGAGAGGGGGGGGGGGGTGAATCATACAAACTTATTCATCCATAAAAACAATAGATTCAACCTCGGTAACCCTATCAGAAAAGTTGTAAAGCATGCAAACTCATAAACAAATAATATCACAAAACATATAACACCAAATTTAACGTGGAAACCCAAATAGGGAAAAACCACTGTGGGATTTCAGACCCACTAAAAAATATACTCTTCTAGAGTATGCCTAGTTAAAAGCAAATCCTGTTAAAGATTATAAACACATTGGTAGATGTGACTCGGTTAAGGGATTTCCCTCATATCTGTTAGGATCTTCACTTTGTTAGAAGTGATCTTATCAAAGGATTTCAAACACTCAATCAGAATGTCACCTTGCTAGAGGATTTACAAATAAGACTGTTAAGTCCACTCGGTTAAGAGATTTTTTGTTACTTCACTAAATAATAGTATTATAAATCTATCTGCAACTTCACATCTAAAATGCCGAAGTACATTATTATTTTCTCAATACAATCTATTCATAGGACTTATCTTGTCCTTTTGCTAGGCTCTATACTCTATTTCTCAAACAGGTATTCAAGCTTCTGTGCTCGGTAGTCACTATGTAGCAACCCTGTTCTTTCATTTGCCCGCATACGTTGTTTATCAACAGTTCCTTATCTATAACAATTTTCCAACCGCTTAATCTCTTTGATCACATTTCCCATGATCAACCATAGCCATCAGATCTTCAAACTTGACTAGGTTCAATGTATCCTTCGATCTGAAAATGTTTTACCCCTCCTTGGAACTTGCATACATTTCTTGGAACTTGTGCTAGGGTATTGCGGTTCAATCTAAGCTGTAGATCTTCTTGCCAATTTTCCGTTGCCATAGATTCTTTAACAAACTTGATGCATGGCATACCAATCATTTAATCAGTTCCAGCTCATCATCTTCCTTCATTAAATAATGCTTTTATTCATTCAATGCATTCTGTTATTACTCAGTTGCAACTCGGTGAATACTAAACTTTACTCGGTAGACATTCTGCCTTCATTAACTGATAGCGATAACCTTAGGGTTTACCGACTAGGTTCCTTGCTTGGTAACATAGTATAGTATTAACCTTACAATCAATAACATATGTAAGATATCAAAACAATCTAAAACATCATAATCTCATCATTGTCTAACTCAGTAATAGTTGCCCATTAAATAACTTATTTCTCCCCTTACTCATCATATTCTTTATATGTCTTTTACCGACTTCTTTATACTCATCAAAACATAATTCTTAAGATATGGCAACATCATACTAAATCAGTAAATCAATTTCTTGACATCAATGACAAAATAATGATATTAAGACAGTAAATATCCTTAATCAGTTATATCCATAATCATCAACAACCTTCTCAATATCCTCATTGAAATGCCAACAATCCCTCATTGTCTGTTATAATGCCAACACTTCAAATAGTAGAGATGCAGACATTCCTCTTTTGTGGGAAAATCTCAGTTTTGGAAAGCTTAAAGAAAAGTTGGGACAATGATTTGGCTCTATTTAAAAACATTTTTGCAGATGTTCTTAAGTTTATATAAATTGTTAGAGATGTCTATTTGTACATAAGTTGTTCTATATAGAGTTTTGTAAGAATTTTTGGTATGTGAATCCCTAGCTTTGCCATGTTGGAGTCAAGGAACACTGAGAGGGGGGCGTGAATCAGTGTTCTACAATCTTTAACTTTATTAAACTGTTCTTTCAACTACATAATACATATGAATAAAAGAAAGATGCAAGAACATAAAGCAAATAACCACAACACCATAACACCAAGATTTTTGTATGTTGAAACCCAGTTAAGGGAGAAACCATGGTGGGGATGAACCCACAATATAAGTATACTCTGAAGAAGTATATAAATATTACAATTGGGGAATGCACATGCATTCAGACACACTTCCTAGAGCTCACTACTCAAATAAAGAAGGCTCACTACCTATGAAATAGTTACAATAAATTAATAAGTTTTTGAACTAAATAATAGCATCTACTAATGCCTGATAATAGTTTCGGTTAAGCACAATAAGCACACTTTTCAAACATATCTCATTTTTCTCTGTTTTACTATTTTTCTATAATCTGGAGCACCAATCTCTAACCTGTGCACGTGAAACTACACACAATCGATCACACAACCTATTTCATACTCAAAATGATAAAAACAAATTCCCTTATATATCCGCACAAGAAATAATATCCATCACTAGTCATCTCATCAAGACTTAATACATTATTGAAACATGTACACCTTGTCTGCTGAATTCGAACTCCAATACATATGCGAACCAAAAAGAATTGTCCACATGCTTCCAAAATATCAACCAAACTCCCTAGAACACAAAATCAATCACCAAAATTACTCCATCAATCCTGCACAATGATCAACTTCACAAGTTGTATTAATACTCACTCACAGACCAAAAACCAGTACTTAGAAACCTGTACCATGCACACCAATTACCATCAGAGACCAAAACTCTAAAATAAGATTAGTCTAGACATCTAACTACCTTCCTTTAGATCCACGACATAAAATATTATCTAGAAAAGAAATTCTGATCAAAATATTGAACTCTGCCTAGATGCTCTATTATAGCTTTCCAGACTTATTCAAATCACCAATCTGACTTTTGGTATAAGTAAATCATGCAATGCAGATGGGATCGTTGACTTGGGTTGCCATAAATGACAACACTTGACTAGTTGTGCAGTGTCTTTTGCCAACATGCCATTGATGTCAAAGGGGGAGTGTAGGGCAATGAAAAATGTAATATTCATCCTAGGGGGAGTTTTGGAGTTTTTTTTTTTTTTAATTTTTGAGTGTGTGTACATATGTGGTACTGATTCCGACACTTGGTCATTTTTATAAGTGTTTCCATCAATGCTAAAGGGTGATATTGTTGGAAAGAGATACTGCATAGGTCATTAGGTATTGTTATTGATGGTAACCTAAGTCATTGTACCCATCCGCATTGCATTGTTTTATCAAACTGGAAGTCAAATTGAAGATTTGTTCAAGTTAGACAAGCTAAGAACAAAGCACCTGAAAATGTTTAGTATTTTGGTTGGTACTTTTTTTCAGGTCAACATTTTATGTTTCATATCTAAGAGAAGATAGATGGATGTTTGGACTACCTTATTTCCAAATTTTTGGTCTCTTGTGTTGATTCGTTTGCAAGATAGAAGCCTTTGAGTATCGGATTCCTATTTGTCAGTTTAGATCAAGTCAACTTGTGTGGTTGATCTTTGTACATTTTTGATGGAGTAGTTTTAGCAATTAGTTTTGTGATCCAAGAGGTTTGACCCACATATGTGGTAACGTCAGAACAATTATTTTTGGTCCGCATAAGCATTAGAGACCGAATTCAGCCGATAGTTCATACACATTTGAATAATGTTCTAAGTAATCATGAGTCGACTAGCAATGAATCTAATTTCTTGTTGTGGATATACATAATCAATGTTTTTTACCATTTTGATGATGTATGATAGATTGGTGATCGATTGTGCATAGTTTCACATGCGCAAGATAGAGATTTGTGATCCGGATCATAGCAGTGCAGTGAAATAAGATAGAATGAGATAAAGTGTGAAAAGTGTGAATTATGTGCTTAACCAAAACTATAATTAGGAATTTGTAGATGCTATTCTTATTTCAATCACTCCAGTGATCTTTTGTAATTAATTTATAGGCGTAGATAGGAAAATGGAATGCATCAAAGCAATGTTAAACTAGCTCAACCACAAAAACTAGATTGCAATTATAAGAAATCCTAAAAACATTCAATAAAGGCATGAAGATGAAATACTAAAATAAAATGCAAACCAAAACATGTATCTCCTTCATTGTTCCTCCATTTTCCTTCTTTCTCCTCCAAATTAGTGTGTTTGTGGATCTCACCTGCAAGTGCAAAAGCGTAGTATGAAAGCAAGATGACTAGAAAAATGGCAGCATAAGGATACTAGAAGCGTGGTTTTCTCTCCTTTGATTGAAGAAACTCATCCAATTTATAGACAAATTGGAGAGAGGACAAGATTAGCATGAAGAGATTTGAATGGAAATTCAAATCATGAATGGCAAAATTATGACAAATTATGACAAGATTGACATGCAAGATTGATTGATTGACAAAATTATGACAAATTATGACGAGATTGCTATGCAAAATGCATGACAAATTATGACAAGATTGAAATACCATTCCTATGACAAAAGGGAAGAGATAAAATAGCCTCCATGATTGCAACAAATGGAAGCATAAACATAGGAGAAAATTAGGGGAAAAATTAGAAAAATTGAAGAAAATAGGAGAAATAGAAATTAGGAATTAGGAGAAATTAGTAAATTGGAAAATTGAGGAAAAAGATGAAATAGAAATTAGGTGAATTAATTAATAGGTTTTCATCCATTAATTAATTCATGAAAAAGACCTAGGACTAAATAAATAGATGTCAAGAAGAAGAAAAGGATTAAATGATCAAATCATAAAACCCTAGAAATAAGAGGACAAGGAATTAGGTTAAGACAACAAGAAATTAATGTCGATTCAATCATGATTTTGATTGACAAAGGACCAATGCTAATAAATGATTGAGATTGATTGACAAATTGACCAAGATTGACAAAGAGATCAAATTGATAGGTGCCAATTGACGAGGAACAATGACTAATTGATCCAAATTGACATGATTGAAAAGGACAATGATCGATGACAAATCGATCGCAAAATGACAAGATTGACAAGGACAAGGATCGACCAAAATCATGACGAAAGATTGTTATCGACAAGACCTAATTCGAAAGTGAGAAAAATGAGGAATGCAAAAGAAGGACTCAATGCTTGCAAATGATAAAGACCAAGTGTGCAACATAGAAGAAATGTTAATACGATGCAAGAACCCTAAAATAAGGCAATGCGCAAATGTTAAATTATGACTCCGCAAGTGTTGACCATTTTTAGACGTCTACAATAGGCAATGTATCTGAATGCATGTGCATTCCCCATTGTAATACTTATGCAAAGTATACTTATTTTGTGGGTTCATCCTCATTGTGGTTTTTTCCTTAACTAGGTTTCCATGTATAAAATCGTTATGTTATGGTGCTATGGTGTTGTGGCTGTTTGTTTTGTGTTCTTGTATCTTTCTTTTTATTAAATGTATTGAGTGGTTGAAAGAATGGATTAATAATATCATAATTTGCATGATTCACCCCCCTCCCCCTCTCAGCATTCCTTGATACCAACAAATAGTAGTATGCACAACCTCTTTCCAATACACATTAGGCAGGTTATCACCCTTCAACATAGTTCTAGCCATTTCAACAACATTCCTATTATTTGTTTCAACAACTCCATCCTACTAAGGGGTCCTAGGAGCAGAAAAATGTCTTCTGATACCATGCTCTTCATAGAATCTATTAAATTTATTTGAAGTAAAATATCCTCCTCTATCAAAAATTAAACACTTGATCTTAGCATCTACTTGATTTTCAACCCTATACTTGAACAATTTAAACTTCTCTAAGCAACATAAAATAATCTTTGAAGATTTTTCTCTCAAGAAATTAACCCATGAAAAAATAAAATAATCATCAATAATCAACATAAAATACATGTTACCATTCAATCCTCTTGTCCATGTAGTTCCACAAAGATCTATATGAATCAACACCAAAATTTTTGAATTAGAGTATATTTTTCTCTTAAAACTCCTCTTTATTTTCTTTCCCAATTGACATTCTCGACACACAATATCAAAAGGTTTGATAATCTTTGGTAAATCTCTTACGACATGAGTAGAATTTATTTTCACCATATTGTAAAATTTGATATGTCCCATCCTTTTATGCCACAACCAATATTCACTTATTTGCACCAACATACAATTGCTTCAACTATTATCCTTAACATAATAGGCATTTCCATTAGTTCTTGTACCTTCTTCAACTAATCTTCTAGAATTTTCTTTTCTAATTCAACATCCAAAACCATGAAATATAATATTATAGCCCTTAGTACACATCTGACTTACACTCAAAAGATTATGTCTCAAACCCTTAACATAATAAACAACATTAGTTGTATGGTTACCATCAATTGAAATACTACCTTTACCATAAATAGATGCAACTTCCTCACTTGTAAATTTTATAGATCAAACACCATACTTCTCAAAATCAATGAACTTTATTTTATCATCTATCACCTGATTTAAACATCTAGAATCAATTATCCATGCCTTAGGCTCTACTTTTGCATTCAGTGTAGTCTTCACATTAATTGGTTTTTCATTGTTCTCCAAATATTTTGGATTGCTGGACCTTTCATCACTCTTCTCCTCTATAGCTAAAAAAAATATTCTTAATTTGAGTCATAACCATATTCTTCTTCAAAAGAATAAGTCTCTATTTAACAAAAAATATTCTTATGTTTGTCTCTATCATCTATTCTCTTATTTTTGTTATTCCATATGTGATTGTTTCTTCCCTTGTTATCATCATTAGGTCTTCTACCAATTCCTAAAAGTACATCTAGAAGCATAATGACCAATTCTTCCACAATTAAAACACTTGAATCCAGTAGGTTACCTTTGTAGTTTCTAGATCCTTTATTTGTCTTTTCACAAAATTTTCTTCTATCTCATCCATTTATTGCTTACTTTAGGATCATCTTTAGTCTTCTTGGTATCTTTGACTACTATTTATTTCTACTCTTTTCGAAAATCATCTATCTTAGCAATCTTAAAAGTAGAGAGTGAGCCATAGAGTTGATCTAAAGTGTACTTTTCCATGTCATGACCTTCTTCAATGACATACTTCTTAGGTTTGTAGAATTTAGGCAGCGTTAACATCACTTTTCTCAAAACTTCACTTTCTTCTAATTTATCACCAATACCATTAATTGTTCCAACAATCTCATTTTATCTATCTAGATAGCTTTCAATTTTCTCTTCATCATACATACTTACATTCTCAAATTTATGCTTTAGATTTGTCAACTTGGCTTACTTTATTTTTTGAATACCTTCATATACACTACTCAACTTCTCCCAGATTTCTTTAGCAAACTTCAAATCCATAACTTTAGCAAATACAAAATCACTTAAACAATGAAATAAATATTACACAATGAAATCCTAAAACTATGCAACAAATATAAAATCACTTAAATGATTGATAATTGCAACTTTATCCTTCAATTTATTCTCATGTGCCTTAATCTCATCTGGAGTCTAACTACCACTTGCCGAAGTAGTATACCCATTCTAAATACTTTCCCATATTTTGATCGATAGAGATTCTAAATGGCATTCCATTCTTTCCTTTCAATAAGAGTAACTTGTACCATTAAACTTTAGTGCTTTTTTATTAACTTGTTGAGCCATTCTAAATCTTCCTCAAGTGGTTAAGCTTCTCTAAGAGGAACTAGGCTCTAATACCAATTGTTTAACACACCATAGGACTGAGAGGTGGGTGAATCAGTTTAGACTTTAAAATAATTTACTTTTGGTTTATTAAACTTCAAACCACAATTAACTTATTACTACAATTATGAAACTTGAAAACACAAAGCATGATAAATACATGAACACCAGATTTATGTGGAAACCCTAAATAAGGAAAATCCACGATGAGAATCACACTCAAAATATGAATAATTGGTTACAATGTTTAGCCTCAAGGCCAAGGAGCTCACTACCCCTAAATAGACTCACAAGACTAAGACGTGCAACCTTAGGGAAAGATAGAAAGGGCTACACAAATTTCCAAAAGGAGCATGGCTTCTTCCAACATGTGTAAGGGATGAGTGAATTGAAATGAACAAGATATCCTAATCATGAAATTATCCTTGAACCATTGTGTCAAATGACCAATATCACAACAAAGACACCTAACGTCAATCACTTTCTCAAATCTCTTCACAAACTATCTTTCAGACTTTTGCTACACCAAATCTGCTTGTGCATCCTTCACATCTACTTCACAAAAATTCACACACATCTCATACTCAACTCATGCATCTGTATTCCTAAATATACAAGATTATTCATTGAAAACGTCAACTAGGTCTGCCATAGACAAATCAAACAATATTACATAAATTTGACCACCCAAACTAATAACATCCTTTCCAGTCCACTCTAGGAGATAAAGCAGACCCAAACACACCACAACACATCCTTCCCAAATGATTTCAATGAGCCACACAAGCTAACATATCCTTCAAGGTCAATATAAAATCAAATGTGTAGATTAACAATAAATCATGCTAATCAATTAGACCAAAAACATTCTCTCATGTATAAAGCTTAAGGAAAATCTACACACTCCTTGGTGAGACCCATATGAACATAGAAACTCAACCTCCAAATCATGTATAGACCAATAGGAATGATCTAGATAAGATAACCTCCATATCAACTGACAACAATGAACATAGAACAACATAACTCCACTTGCCAATGAAAACATCAAGTTAGAAAATTGAACTAGAACACTAGACAAACCAAATGAATTATCCTTCAAGCCACAACACTTAAATACACATATCAAAGAGCCGCTAGGCATTCTCTAGAATAGTTCTGAAAAAAACCCCATTGTCAGAAATAGAAACAACTAACTCTTCCATTTGAGCAACAAAGGGCCTGTAAACTTGATATTACAACATACATAGATCATAAATTTAGTACCCCTCCTTGATTGAACTTATTAGATTCATATTGTGTTGTTGTTTACTTTTAGTGGATACATTACCATTATGTGTTATTCAGACTTATATGACATTATTTCATGCTTTATCTGGATATGGGGTGCATGCTTTATTTACAGTATTTCAATACTTGTGAATTGTGGTATTTTATAGATTATTGCTATGTACTGACACTTCACTTTATCTATGCGATGTGTAAATTATATGTTGCGTGTCTGCGAGTGTATTGGATGCGAGGGGATGATTTTCCTTCACTCACTCCAGTGAGACAGGGAACGTCACAATTCTCCTTCATCAATGTGTATGTCGTGTATTCTATATTTTTATATATGCATGCGTTGCTCGATGATGCAGGACATTGTAGGTACGGGGTATCATCTCCACCTGGCTTCATAGGCCTGAGCGTGCCTTATTTTTTTGATGGGAGTGGAGGAGATAGTGGTTGACCCTAATTTTACCCGAGTTACACTCTTGTGAGTGTCATTAGTTGGTCATCCTGTCTGTTTGTTCGGCCTTTGAGTGTTGTCGGTTGACTTTTTCTGAGTCTTCATTTGGGTTTTCTCAGTTTGCGTGCCCTAGTGGATTTAATTATTTAATTAAATTTATGACATTATTTCATAGTTGGTATATTTAAATTAAGTATTATTATGTGGTTGTGACTATGAATTTAATTAATTAAATGAAGTAATTAAAATTTAATTTACAAGTTGCATTATATTAGAAATATAATTGTATTTAGATTTAGTGGAAAATAAATTAAATTAGTTGCATTCATTGTTCCCTAGATTTTAAAAATAAAATAGAGTTAAAGTATTGCTTTTATTTCTTTTTGGAAAAGTAAATAAATTAGCATGAGAGAAGAAAAAAAAAAGTATTAATTTTTGCAAATTCATTATATTTACCTTTTTGTGGAAATTAGAAAAGAAAATAAAATTCCTTTTATTAATAAATTAAATATTATGTTTTTGGGTAAAATAATTTCAACCTAAAAGTTTAGGTTAAGTATATTTTACTTTTCATTCTTGTGAGTTCATGGGAAGGAGGTAGAGATTTTTGAAGAAAGAAATTATTTTGGAAGCATTATTTTGTTGAAGTATTATTTTGTTGGAGAAGTAGAAATCAGAGGATTGCTGGTAAGAGGGATTGGCTTGGAAACCTGGTTGCAGGGTTGAGCTCTTCCTCAAAGATCTTCCAGGAAATCTTCCAAGGTTGGATGACTTCTGCCCGGTTATTTATTTTTAATATTAGCTCAAATATCTTTCCTTTCTCTGTAGTTTTCTGGTGTGTATTTGCAAAAGAAAAATTTATAGACTATGACTGTGTCTTCCATTTGTCTTGATTTTATATATTGTTATATGCTTTATTTATTTCTTTTTTGTGTAAATATTTAGCTTTGATATGGTGAAATTATAGGGAGTTATGCTCACAAAATTTTGCCAGATTTACCCTCCTTTGTTCCAAATAAATTCTCTCTGTGTGTTATGCAATTTTGTGTTCTTACTGGTTGAAAACTTATTGAGATTAATTTGTGTAAATTTAGTTTTACTCTTTTTAAAATTATTTTGATACTGTGTTTTGGCTCTATTATTTCAGAGTGGAGATGAGAGATTTTAAAATCTCTGTTCAAAAGAAATATATATTTAGAAATTTTAATCTCTGTGTAAAAATTTAAATTTAAAAAAAAAAAAAAAAGGAATTTTTTTTTTTTTTTTTGGGGGGGGGTGGTCGGTAGCTTGCTACTGTAGGGTAGCATAAGCTACCAGGGAAAAAAATTAATTCGCTCCCTGTGTTTTTGCGTACCTCCAGTAATGATGGGTTTTCAGGCTGTGTGCCTCCTATACAATTTCTGATTCGGTTTTATTTTAATGTAAATATATATCTATACATATATACATATATA